>NW_027672882.1:0-470000 GCF_964194105.1 Spermophilus citellus | reverse complement strand
TTCCAAAAATTACGAATCTCCAGAAATGTCAGCAAATATTTTTTCACCCAAACTGGATGATACTTTCAGGTAATGATCAGTACACTAAGGCGACTTGGTTCCCCAAATTTCGTTCTTCTACGTTGAAGCGTTCATTTCCAGTAACAGTTTGAATTTTTAGGTTTCACTCTGTTTTCTCCTATATTGATAGATGTATATGCAACTCTAAATCCAACATGGTTTGTGCTAGCTTCTTGAAACTTGACACAGTAAAGTAGTTTCACGTTCTATCTCTATGTTTTGTTTCCTCTTGATGTAGCCCTATGCACTGACTGGCGAGAAACACTTTCATGGAAAGGGGTTGCCAAGCTTCCAAAAATTACGAATCTCCAGAAATGTCAGAAAATATTTTTTCACCCAAACTGGATGATACTTTCAGGTAATGATCAGTACACTAAGGCGACTTGGTTCCCCAAATTTTGATCTTCTATATTGAAGCGTTCATTTCCAGTAACAGTTTGAATTTTTAGGTTCACTCTGTTTTCTCCTATATTGATTGATGTATTTGGAACTCTAAATCCAATACGGTTAGTGCTAGCATCTTGAAACTTGACACAGTAAAGTAGTTTCACGTTCTATCTCTATGTTTTGTTTCCTCTTCATGTAGCCCTAAGCAGTGACTGGCGAGAAACACTTTCATGGAAAGGGGTTGCCAAGCTTCCAAAAATTACGAATCTCCAGAAATCTCAGCAAATATTTTTTCACCCAAACTGGATGATACTTTCAGGTAATGATCAGTACACTAAGGCGACTTGGTTCCCCAAATTTCGTTCTTCTACGTTGAAGCGTTCATTTCCAGTAACAGTTTGAATTTTTAGGTTTCACTCTGTTTTCTCCTATATTGATAGATGTATATGCAACTCTAAATCCAACATGGTTTGTGCTAGCTTCTTGAAACTTGACACAGTAAAGTAGTTTCACGTTCTATCTCTATGTTTTGTTTCCTCTTGATGTAGCCCTATGCACTGACTGGCGAGAAACACTTTCATGGAAAGGGGTTGCCAAGCTTCCAAAAATTACGAATCTCCAGAAATGTCAGAAAATATTTTTTCACCCAAACTGGATGATACTTTCAGGTAATGATCAGTACACTAAGGCGACTTGGTTCCCCAAATTTTGATCTTCTATATTGAAGCGTTCATTTCCAGTAACAGTTTGAATTTTTAGGTTCACTCTGTTTTCTCCTATATTGATTGATGTATTTGGAACTCTAAATCCAATACGGTTAGTGCTAGCATCTTGAAACTTGACACAGTAAAGTAGTTTCACGTTCTATCTCTATGTTTTGTTTCCTCTTGATGTAGCCCTAAGCAGTGACTGGCGAGAAACACTTTCATGGAAAGGGGTTGCCAAGCTTCCAAAAATTACGAATCTCCAGAAATCTCAGCAAATATTTTTTCACCCAAACTGGATGATACTTTCAGGTAATGATCAGTACACTAAGGCGACTTGGTTCCCCAAATTTCGTTCTTCTATGTTGAAGCGTTCATTTCCAGTAACAGTTTGAATTTTGAGGTTTCACTCTGTTTTCTCCTATATTGATAGATGTATTTGGAACTCTAAATCCAACACGGTTTGTTCTAGCTTCTTGAAACTTGACACAGTAAAGTAGTTTCACGTTCTATCTCTATGTTTTGTTTCCTCTTGATGTAGCCCTATGCACTGACTGGCGAGAAACACTTTCATGGAAAGGGGTTGCCAAGCTTCTAAAAATTACGAATCTCCAGAAATCTCAGCAAATATTTTCTCACCCAAACTGGATGATACTTTCAGGTAATGATCAGTACACTAAGGCGACTTGGTTCCCCAAATTTCGTTCTTCTATGTTGAAGCGTTCATTTCCAGTAACAGTTTGAATTTTGACGTTTCACTCTGTTTTCTCCTATATTGATAGATGTATTTGGAACTCTAAATCGAACACGGTTTGTGCTAGGTTCTTGAAACTTGACACAGTAAAGTAGTTTCACGTTCTATCTCTATGTTTTGTTTCCTCTTGATGTAGCCCTAAGCAGTGACTGGCGAGAAGCACTTTCATGGAAAGGGGTTGCCAAGCTTCCAAAAATTACGAATCTCCAGAAATGTCAGCAAATATTTTTTCACCCAAACTGGATGATACTTTCAGGTAATGATCAGTACACTAAGGCGACTTGGTTCCCCAAATTTCGTTCTTCTATGTTGAAGCGTTCATTTCCAGTAACAGTTTGAATTTTTAGGTTTCACTCTGTTTTCTCCTATATTGATAGATGTATTTGGAACTCTAAATCCAACACGGTTTGTGCTAGCTTCTTGAAACTTGACACAGTAAAGTAGTTTCACGTTCTATGTCTATGTTTTGTTTCCTCTTGATGTAGCCCTAAGCAGTGACTGGCGAGAAGCTCTTTCATGGAAAGGGGTTGCCAAGCTTCCAAAAATTACGAATCTCCAGAAATCTCAGCAAATATTTTTTCACCCAAACTGGATGATACTTTCAGGTAATGATCAGTACACTAAGGCGACTTGGTTCCCCAAATTTCGTTCTTCTATGTTGAAGTGTTCATTTCCAGTAACAGTTTGAATTTTTAGGTTTCACTCTGTTTTCTCCTATATTGATAGATGTATTTGGAACTCTAAATCGAACACGGTTTGTGCTAGCTGCTTGAAACTTGACACAGTAAAGTAGTTTCACGTTCTATCTCAATGTATTGTTTCCTCTTGATGTAGCCCTAAGCACTGACTGGCGAGAAACACTTTCATGGAAAGGGGTTGCGAAGCTTCCAAAAATTACGAATCACCAGAAATCTCAGCCAATATTTTTTCACCCAAACTGGATGATACTTTCAGGTAATGATCAGTACACTAAGGCGACTTGGTTCCCCAAATTTCGTTCTTCTATGTTGAAGCGTTCATTTCCAGTAACAGTTTGAATTTTTAGGTATCACTCTGTTTTCTCCTATATTGATAGATGTATTTGGAACTCTAAATCCAACACGGTTTGTGCTAGCTTCTTGAAACTTGACACAGTAAAGTAGTTTCACGTTCTATCTATGTTTTGTTTCCTCTTGACGTAGCCCTAAGCAGTGACTGGCGAGAAACACTTTCATGGAAAGGGGTTGCCAAGCTTCCAAAAATTACGAATCTCCAGAAATCTCAGCAAATATTTTTTCACCCAAACTGGATGATACTTTCAGGTAATGATCAGTACACTAAGGCGACTTGGTTCCCCAAATTTCGTTCTTCTACGTTGAAGCGTTCATTTCCAGTAACAGTTTGAATTTTTAGGTTTCACTCTGTTTTCTCCTATATTGATAGATGTATATGCAACTCTAAATCCAACATGGTTTGTGCTAGCTTCTTGAAACTTGACACAGTAAAGTAGTTTCACGTTCTATCTCTATGTTTTGTTTCCTCTTGATGTAGCCCTAAGCAGTGACTGGCGAGAAGCACTTTCATGGAAAGGGGTTGCCAAGCTTCCAAAAATTACGAATCTCCAGAAATCTCAGCAAATATTTTTTCACCCAAACTGGATGATACTTTCAGGTAATGATCAGTACACTAAGGCGACTTGGTTCCCCAAATTTCGTTCTTCTATGTTGAAGCGTTCATTTCCAGTAACAGTTTGAATTTTGACGTTTCACTCTGTTTTCTCCTATATTGATAGATGTATTTGGAACTCTAAATCCAACACGGTTTGTGCTAGCTTCTTGAAACTTGACACAGTAAAGTAGTTTCACGTTCTATCTCTATGTTTTGTTTCCTCTTGATGTAGCCCTATGCACTGACTGGCGAGAAACACTTTCATGGAAAGGGGTTGCCAAGCTTCTAAAAATTACGAATCTCCAGAAATCTCAGCAAATATTTTCTCACCCAAACTGGATGATACTTTCAGGTAATGATCAGTACACTAAGGCGACTTGGTTCCCCAAATTTCGTTCTTCTATGTTGAAGCGTTCATTTCCAGTAACAGTTTGAATTTTGACGTTTCACTCTGTTTTCTCCTATATTGATAGATGTATTTGGAACTCTAAATCGAACACGGTTTGTGCTAGCTTCTTGAAACTTGACACAGTAAAGTAGTTTCACGTTCTATCTCTATGTTTTGTTTCCTCTTGATGTAGCCCTAAGCAGTGACTGGCGAGAAGCACTTTCATGGAAAGGGGTTGCCAAGCTTCCAAAAATTACGAATCTCTAGAAATGTCAGCAAATATTTTTTCACCCAAACTGGATGATACTTTCAGGTAATGATCAGTACACTAAGGCGACTTGGTTCCCCAAATTTCGTTCTTCTATGTTGAAGCGTTCATTTCCAGTAACAGTTTGAATTTTTAGGTTTCACTCTGTTTTCTCCTATATTGATAGATGTATTTGGAACTCTAAATCCAACACGGTTTGTGCTAGCTTCTTGAAACTTGACACAGTAAAGTAGTTTCACGTTCTATCTCTATGTTTTGTTTCCTCTTGATGTAGCCCTAAGCAGTGACTGGCGAGAAGCACTTTCATGGAAAGGGGTTGCCAAGCTTCCAAAAATTACGAATCTCCAGAAATCTCAGCAAATATTTTTTCACCCAAACTGGATGATACTTTCAGGTAATGATCAGTACACTAAGGCGACTTGGTTCCCCAAATTTCGTTCTTCTATGTTGAAGTGTTCATTTCCAGTAACAGTTTGAATTTTTAGGTTTCACTCTGTTTTCTCCTATATTGATAGATGTATTTGGAACTCTAAATCGAACACGGTTTGTGCTAGCTGCTTGAAACTTGACACAGTAAAGTAGTTTCACGTTCTATCTCAATGTATTGTTTCCTCTTGATGTAGCCCTAAGCACTGACTGGCGAGAAACACTTTCATGGAAAGGGGTTGCGAAGCTTCCAAAAATTACGAATGACCAGAAATCTCAGCCAATATTTTGTCACCAAAACTGGATGATACATTCAGGTAATGATCAGTACACTAAGGCGACTTGGTTCCCCAAATTTCGTTCTTCTATGTTGAAGCGTTCATTTCCAGTAACAGTTTGAATTTTTAGGTATCACTCTGTTTTCTCCTATATTGATAGATGTATTTGGAACTCTAAATCCAACACGGTTTGTGCTAGCTTCTTGAAACTTGACACAGTAAAGTAGTTTCACGTTCTATCTATGTTTTGTTTCCTCTTGACGTAGCCCTAAGCAGTGACTGGCGAGAAACACTTTCATGGAAAGGGGTTGCCAAGCTTCCAAAAATTACGAATCTCCAGAAATCTCAGCAAATATTTTTTCACCCAAACTGGATGATACTTTCAGGTAATGATCAGTACACTAAGGCGACTTGGTTCCCCAAATTTCGTTCTTCTATGTTGAAGCGTTCATTTCCAGTAACAGTTTGAATTTTGAGGTTTCACTCTGTTTTCTCCTATATTGATAGATGTATTTGGAACTCTAAATCCAATACGGTTTGTGCTAGCTTCTTGAAACTTGACACAGTAAAGTAGTTTCACGTTCTATCTCTATGTTTTGTTTCCTCTTGATGTAGCCCTAAGCACTGACTGGCGAGAAACACTTTCATGGAAAGGGTTTGCCTAGCTTCCAAAAATTACGAATCTCCAGAAAGCAAATATTTTTTCACCCAAACTGGATGATACTTTCAGGTAATGATCAGTACACTAAGGCGACTTGGTTCCCCAAATTTCGTTCTTCTATGTTGAAGCGTTCATTTCCAATAACAGTTTGAATTTTGAGGTTTCACTCTGTTTTCTCCTATATTGATAAATGTATTTGCAACTCTAAATCGAACACGGTTTTTGCTAGCTTCTTGAAACTTGACACAGTAAAGTAGTTTCACGTTCTATCTCTATGTTTTGTTTCCTCTTGACGTAGCCCTAAGCAGTGACTGGCGAGAAACACTTTCATGGAAAGGGGTTGCCAAGCTTCCAAAAATTACGAATCTCCAGAAATCTCAGCAAATATTTTTTCACCCAAACTGGATGATACTTTCAGGTAATGATCAGTACACTAAGGCGACTTGGTTCCCCAAATTTCGTTCTTCTATGTTGAAGCGTTCATTTCCAGTAACAGTTTGAATTTTGACGTTTCACTCTGTTTTCTCCTATATTGATAGATGTATTTGGAACTCTAAATCGAACACGGTTTGTGCTAGGTTCTTGAAACTTGACACAGTAGTTTCACGTTCTATCTCTATGTTGTGTTTCCTCTTGATGTAGCCCTAAGCAGTGACTGGCGAGAAGCACTTTCATGGAAAGGGGTTGCCAAGCTTCCAAAAATTACGAATCTCCAGAAATGTCAGAAAATATTTTTTCACCCAAACTGGATGATACTTTCAGGTAATGATCAGTACACTAAGGCGACTTGGTTCCCCAAATTTCGTTCTTGTATGTTGAAGCGTTCATTTCCAGTAACAGTTTGAATTTTTAGGTTTCACTCTGTTTTCTCCTATATTGATAGATGTATTTGGAACTCTAAATCCAACACGGTTTGTGCTAGCTTCTTGAAACTTGACACAGTAAAGTAGTTTCACGTTCTATCTCTATGTTTTGTTTCCTCTTGATGTAGCCCTAAGCAGTGACTGGCGAGAAGCACTTTCATGGAAAGGGGTTGCCAAGCTTCCAAAAATTACGAATCTCCAGAAATCTCAGCAAATATTTTTTCACCCAAACTGGATGATACTTTCAGGTAATGATCAGTACACTAAGGCGACTTGGTTCCCCAAATTTCGTTCTTCTATGTTGAAGCGTTCATTTCCAGTAACAGTTTGAATTTTTAGGTTTCACTCTGTTTTCTCCTATATTGATAGATGTATTTGGAACTCTAAATCGAACACGGTTTGTGCTAGCTACTTGAAACTTGACACAGTAAAGTAGTTTCACGTTCTATCTCAATGTTTTTTTTCCTCTTGATGTAGCCCTAAGCAGTGACTGGCGAGAAGCACTTTCATGGAAAGGGGTTGCCAAGCTTCCAAAAATTACGAATCTCCAGAAATCTCAGCAAATATTTTTTCACCCAAACTGGATGATACTTTCAGGTAATGATCAGTACACTAAGGCGACTTGGTTCCCCAAATTTCGTTCTTCTATGTTGAAGCGTTCATTTCCAGTAACAGTTTGAATTTTGAGGTTTCACTCTGTTTTCTCCTATATTGATAGATGTATTTGGAACTCTAAATCCAACACGGTTAGTGCTAGCTTCTTGAAACTTGACACAGTAAAGTAGCTTCACGTTCTATCTCTATGTTTTGTTTCCTCTTGATGTAGCCCTAAGCAGTGACTGGCGAGAAGCACTTTCATGGAAAGGGGTTGCCAAGCTTCCATAAATTACGAATCTCCAGAAATGACAGCAAATATTTTTTCACCCAAACTGGATGATACTTTCAGGTAATGATCAGTACACTAAGGCGACTTGGTTCCCCAAATTTTGATCTTCTATATTGAAGCGTTCATTTCCAGTAACAGTTTGAATTTTTAGGTTCACTCTGTTTTCTCCTATATTGATTGATGTATTTGGAACTCTAAATCCAATACGGTTAGTGCTAGCTTCTTGAAACTTGACACAGTAAAGTAGTTTCACGTTCTATCTCTATGTTTTGTTTCCTCTTGATGTAGCCCTAAGCAGTGACTGGCGAGAAACACTTTCATGGAAAGGGGTTGGCAAGCTTCCAAAAATTACGAATCTCCAGAAATCTCAGCAAATATTTTTTCACCCAAACTGGATGATACTTTCAGGTAATGATCAGTACACTAAGGCGACTTGGTTCCCCAAATTTCGTTCTTCTATGTTGAAGCGTTCATTTCCAGTAACAGTTTGAATTTTTAGGTTTCACTCTGTTTTCTCCTATATTGATAGATGTATTTGGAACTCTAAATCCAACACGGTTTGTGCTAGCTTCTTGAAACTTGACACAGTAAAGTAGTTTCACGTTCTATCTCTATGTTTTGTTTCCTCTTGATGTAGCCCTATGCACTGACTGGCGAGAAACACTTTCATGGAAAGGGGTTGCCAAGCTTCCAAAAATTACGAATCTCCAGAAATCTCAGCAAATATTTTTTCACCCAAACTGGGTGATACTTTCAGGTAATGATCAGTACACTAAGGAGACTTGGTTCCCCAAATTTCGTTCTTCTATGTTGAAGCGTTCATTTCCAGTAACAGTTTGAATTTTGACGTTTCACTCTGTTTTCTCCTATATTGATAGATGTATTTGGAACTCTAAATCGAACACGGTTTGTGCTAGGTTCTTGAAACTTGACACAGTAAAGTAGTTTCACGTTCTATCTCTATGTTTTGTTTCCTCTTGATGTAGCCCTAAGCAGTGACTGGCGAGAAACACTTTCATGGAAAGGGGTTGCCAAGCTTCCAAAAATTACGAATCTCCAGAAATCTCAGCAAATATTTTTTCACCCAAACTGGATGATACTTTCAGGTAATGATCAGTACACTAAGGCGACTTGGTTCCCCAAATTTCGTTCTTCTCTATTGAAGCGTTCATTTCCAGTAACAGTTTGAATTTTTAGGTTTCACTCTGTTTTCTCCTATATTGATAGATGTATTTGGAACTCTAAATCGAACACGGTTTTTGCTAGCTTCTTGAAACTTGACACAGTAAAGTAGTTTCACGTTCTATCTCTATGTTTTGTTTCCTCTTGATGTAGCCCTAAGCAGTGACTGGCGAGAAACACTTTCATGGAAAGGGGTTGCCAAGCTTCCAAAAATTACGAATCTCCAGAAATCTCAGCAAATATTTTTTCACCCAAACTGGATGATACTTTCAGGTAATGATCAGTACACTAAGGCGACTTGGTTCCCCAAATTTCGTTCTTCTATGTTGAAGCGTTCATTTCCAGTAACAGTTTGAATTTTGAGGTTTCACTCTGTTTTCTCCTATATTGATAGATGTATTTGGAACTCTAAATCCAACACGGTTTGTGCTAGCTTCTTGAAACTTGACACAGTAAAGTAGTTTCACGTTCTATCTCTATGTTTTGTTTCCTCTTGACGTAGCCCTAAGCAGTGACTGGCGAGAAACACTTTCATGGAAAGGGGTTGCCAAGCTTCCAAAAATTACGAATCTCCAGAAATCTCAGCAAATATTTTTTCACCAAAACTGGATGATACTTTCAGGTAATGATCAGTACACTAAGGCGACTTGGTTCCCCAAATTTCGTTCTTCTATGTTGAAGCGTTCATTTCCAGTAACAGTTTGAATTTTGACGTTTCACTCTGTTTTCTCCTATATTGATAGATGTATTTGGAACTCTAAATCCAACACGGTTTGTGCTAGCTTCTTGAAACTTGACACAGTAAAGTAGTTTCACGTTCTATCTCTATGTTTTGTTTCCTCTTGATGTAGCCCTAAGCAGTGACTGGCGAGAAGCACTTTCATGGAAAGGGGTTGCCAAGCTTCCAAAAATTACGAATCTCCAGAAATCTCAGCAAATATTTTTTCACCCAAACTGGATGATACTTTCAGGTAATGATCAGTACACTAAGGCGACTTGGTTCCCCAAATTTCGTTCTTCTATGTTGAAGCGTTCATTTCCAGTAACAGTTTGAATTTTTAGGTTTCACTCTGTTTTCTCCTATATTGATAGATGTATTTGGAACTCTAAATCCAACACGGTTTGTGCTAGCCTCTTGAAACTTGACACAGTAAAGTAGTTTCACGTTCTATCTCTATGTTTTGTTTCCTCTTGATGTAGCCCTAAGCAGTGACTGGCGAGAAGCACTTTCATGGAAAGGGGTTGCCAAGCTTCCAAAAATTACGAATCTCCAGAAATGTCCGCAAATATTTTTGCACCCAAACTGGATGATACTTTCAGGTAATGATCAGTACACTAAAGCGACTTGGTTCCCCAAATTTCGTTCTTCTATGTTGAAGCGTTCATTTCCAGTAACAGTTTGAATTTTGAGGTTTCACTCAGTTTTCTCCTATATTGATAGATGTATTTGCAACTCTAAATCCAACACGGTTTGTGCTAGATTCTTGAAATTTGACATAGTAAAGTAGTTTCACATTCTATCTCTATGTTTTGTTTCCTCTTGACGTAGCCCTAAGCAGTGACTGGCGAGAAGCACTTTCATGGAAAAAGGTTGCCAAGCTTCCAAATATTACGAATCTCCAGAAATGTCAGCAAATATTTTTTCACCCAAACTGGATGATACTTTCATGTAATGATCAGTACACTAAGGCGACTTGGTTCCCCAAATTTCGTTCTTCTATGTTGAAGCGTTCATTTCCAGTAACAGTTTGAATTTTGAGGTTTCACTCTGTTTTCTCCTATATTGATAGATGTATTTGGAACTCTAAATCGAACACGGTTTGTGCTAGCTTCTTGAAACTTGACACAGTAAAGTAGTTTCACGTTCTATCTCTATGTTTTGTTTCCTCTTGATGTAGCCCTAAGCAGTGACTGGCGAGAAGCACTTTCATGGAAAGGGGTTGCCAAGCTTCCAAAAATTACGAATCTCCAGAAATCTCAGCAAATATTTTTTCACCCAAACTGGATGATACTTTCAGGTAATGATCAGTACACTAAGGCGACTTGGTTCCCCAAATTTCGTTCTTCTATGTTGAAGCGTTCATTTCCAGTAACAGTTTGAATTTTGAGGTTTCACTCTGTTTTCTCCTATATTGATAGATGTATTTGGAACTCTAAATCCAACACGGTTTGTGCTAGCTTCTTGAAACTTGACACAGTAAAGTAGTTTCACGTTCTATCTCTATGTTTTGTTTCCTCTTGACGTAGCCCTAAGCAGTGACTGGCGAGAAACACTTTCATGGAAAGGGGTTGCCAAGCTTCCAAAAATTACGAATCTCCAGAAATCTCAGCAAATATTTTTTCACCAAAACTGGATGATACTTTCAGGTAATGATCAGTACACTAAGGCGACTTGGTTCCCCAAATTTCGTTCTTCTATGTTGAAGCGTTCATTTCCAGTAACAGTTTGAATTTTGACGTTTCACTCTGTTTTCTCCTATATTGATAGATGTATTTGGAACTCTAAATCCAACACGGTTTGTGCTAGCTTCTTGAAACTTGACACAGTAAAGTAGTTTCACGTTCTATCTCTATGTTTTGTTTCCTCTTGATGTAGCCCTAAGCAGTGACTGGCGAGAAGCACTTTCATGGAAAGGGGTTGCCAAGCTTCCAAAAATTACGAATCTCCAGAAATCTCAGCAAATATTTTTTCACCCAAACTGGATGATACTTTCAGGTAATGATCAGTACACTAAGGCGACTTGGTTCCCCAAATTTCGTTCTTCTATGTTGAAGCGTTCATTTCCAGTAACAGTTTGAATTTTTAGGTTTCACTCTGTTTTCTCCTATATTGATAGATGTATTTGGAACTCTAAATCCAACACGGTTTGTGCTAGCCTCTTGAAACTTGACACAGTAAAGTAGTTTCACGTTCTATCTCTATGTTTTGTTTCCTCTTGATGTAGCCCTAAGCAGTGACTGGCGAGAAGCACTTTCATGGAAAGGGGTTGCCAAGCTTCCAAAAATTACGAATCTCCAGAAATGTCCGCAAATATTTTTGCACCCAAACTGGATGATACTTTCAGGTAATGATCAGTACACTAAAGCGACTTGGTTCCCCAAATTTCGTTCTTCTATGTTGAAGCGTTCATTTCCAGTAACAGTTTGAATTTTGAGGTTTCACTCAGTTTTCTCCTATATTGATAGATGTATTTGCAACTCTAAATCCAACACGGTTTGTGCTAGATTCTTGAAATTTGACACAGTAAAGTAGTTTCACGTTCTATCTCTATGTTTTGTTTCCTCTTGACGTAGCCCTAAGCAGTGACTGGCGAGAAGCACTTTCATGGAAAAAGGTTGCCAAGCTTCCAAATATTACGAATCTCCAGAAATGTCAGCAAATATTTTTTCACCCAAACTGGATGATACTTTCATGTAATGATCAGTACACTAAGGCGACTTGGTTCCCCAAATTTCGTTCTTCTATGTTGAAGCGTTCATTTCCAGTAACAGTTTGAATTTTGAGGTTTCACTCTGTTTTCTCCTATATTGATAGATGTATTTGGAACTCTAAATCGAACACGGTTTGTGCTAGCTTCTTGAAACTTGACACAGTAAAGTAGTTTCACGTTCTATCTCTATGTTTTGTTTCCTCTTGATGTAGCCCTAAGCAGTGACTGGCGAGAAGCACTTTCATGGAAAGGGGTTGCCAAGCTTCCAAAAATTACGAATCTCCAGAAATCTCAGCAAATATTTTTTCACCCAAACTGGATGATACTTTCAGGTAATGATCAGTACACTAAGGCGACTTGGTTCCCCAAATTTCGTTCTTCTATGTTGAAGCGTTCATTTCCAGTAACAGTTTGAATTTTGAGGTTTCACTCTGTTTTCTCCTATATTGATAGATGTATTTAGAACTCTAAATCCAACACGGTTTGTGCTAGCTTCTTGAAACTTGACACAGTAAAGTAGTTTCACGTTCTATCTCTATGTTTTGTTTTCTCTTGATGTAGCCCTAAGCACTGACTGGCGAGAAACACTTTCATGGAAAGGGTTTGCCTAGCTTCCAAAAATTACGAATCTCCAGAAAGCAAATATTTTTTCACCCAAACTGGATGATACTTTCAGGTAATGATGAGTACACTAAGGCGACTTGGTTCCCCAAATTTCGTTCTTCTATGTTGAAGCGTTCATTTCCAGTAACAGTTTGAATTTTTAGGTATCACTCTGTTTTCTCCTATATTGATAGATGTATTTGGAACTCTAAATCGAACACGGTTTGTGCTAGCTTCTTGAAACTTGACACAGTAAAGTAGTTTCACGTTCTATCTCTATGTTTTGTTTCCTCTTGATGTAGCCCTAAGCAGTGACTGGCGAGAAGCACTTTCATGGAAAGGGGTTGCCAAGCTTCCAAAAATTACGAATCTCCAGAAATCTCAGCAAATATTTTTTCACCCAAACTGGATGATACTTTCAGGTAATGATCAGTACACTAAGGCGACTTGGTTCCCCAAATTTCGTTCTTCTATGTTGAAGCGTTCATTTCCAGTAACAGTTTGAATTTTTAGGTTTCACTCTGTTTTCTCCTATATTGATAGATGTATTTGGAACTCTAAATCCAACACGGTTTGTGCTAGCCTCTTGAAACTTGACACAGTAAAGTAGTTTCACGTTCTATCTCTATGTTTTGTTTCCTCTTGATGTAGCCCTAAGCAGTGACTGGCGAGAAGCACTTTCATGGAAAGGGGTTGCCAAGCTTCCAAAAATTACGAATCTCCAGAAATGTCCGCAAATATTTTTGCACCCAAACTGGATGATACTTTCAGGTAATGATCAGTACACTAAAGCGACTTGGTTCCCCAAATTTCGTTCTTCTATGTTGAAGCGTTCATTTCCAGTAACAGTTTGAATTTTGAGGTTTCACTCAGTTTTCTCCTATATTGATAGATGTATTTGCAACTCTAAATCCAACACGGTTTGTGCTAGATTCTTGAAATTTGACACAGTAAAGTAGTTTCACGTTCTATCTCTATGTTTTGTTTCCTCTTGACGTAGCCCTAAGCAGTGACTGGCGAGAAGCACTTTCATGGAAAAAGGTTGCCAAGCTTCCAAATATTACGAATCTCCAGAAATGTCAGCAAATATTTTTTCACCCAAACTGGATGATACTTTCATGTAATGATCAGTACACTAAGGCGACTTGGTTCCCCAAATTTCGTTCTTCTATGTTGAAGCGTTCATTTCCAGTAACAGTTTGAATTTTGAGGTTTCACTCTGTTTTCTCCTATATTGATAGATGTATTTGGAACTCTAAATCCAACACGGTTTGTGCTAGCTTCTTGAAACTTGACACAGTAAAGTAGTTTCACGTTCTATCTCTATGTTTTGTTTCCTCTTGACGTAGCCCTAAGCAGTGACTGGTGAGAAACACTTTCATGGAAAGGGGTTGCGAAGCTTCCAAAAATTACGAATCTCCAGAAATCTCAGCAAATATTTTTTCACCCAAACTGGATGATACTTTCAGGTAATGATCAGTACACTAAGGCGACTTGGTTCCCCAAATTTCGTTCTTCTATGTTGAAGCGTTCATTTCCAGTAACAGTTTGAATTTTTAGGTATCACTCTGTTTTCTCCTGTATTGATAGATGTATTTGGAACTCTAAATTGAACACGGTTTGTGCTAGCTTCTTGAAACTTGACACAGTAAAGTAGTTTCACGTTCTATCTCCAAGTTATGTTTCCTCTTGATGTAGCCCTAAGCAGTGACTGGCGAGAAGCACTTTCATGGAAAGGGGTTGCCAAGCTTCCAAAAATTACGAATCTCCAGAAATCTCAGCAAATATTTTTTCACCCAAACTGGATGATACTTTCAGGTAATGATCAGTACACTAAGGCGCCTTGGTTCCCCAAATTTCATTCTTCTATGTTGAAGCGTTCATTTCCAGTAACAGTTTGAATTTTTAGGTTTCACTCTGTTTTCTTTTATATTGATAGATGTATTTGGAACTCTAAATCGAACACGGTTTGTGCTAGCTGCTTGAAACTTGACACAGTAAAGTAGTTTCACGTTCTATCTCTATGTTTTGTTTCCTCTTGATGTAGCCCTAAGCAGTGACTGGCGAGAAGCACTTTCATGGAAAGGGGTTGCCAAGCTTCCAAAAATTACGAATCTCCAGAAATCTCAGCAAATATTTTTTCACCCAAACTGGATGATACTTTCAGGTAATGATCAGTACACTAAGGCGACTTGGTTCCCCAAATTTCGTTCTTCTATGTTGAAGCGTTCATTTCCAGTAACAGTTTGAATTTTGAGGTTTCACTCTGTTTTCTCCTATATTGATAGATGTATTTGCAACTCTAAATCCAACACGGTTTTTGCTAGCTTCTTGAAACTTGACACAGTAAAGTAGTTTCACGTTCTATCTCTATGTTTTGTTTCCTCTTGATGTATCCCTAAGCAGTGACTGGCGAGAAGCACTTTCATGGAAAGGGGTTGCCAAGCTTCCAAAAATTACGAATCTCCAGAAATGTCAGCCAATATTTTTTCACCCAAACTGGATGATACTTTCAGGTAATGATCAGTACACTAAGGCGACTTGGTTCCCCAAATTTCGTTCTTCTATATTGAAGCGTTCATTTCCAGTAACAGTTTGAATTTTTAGGTTTCACTCTGTTTTCTCCTATATTGATAGATGTATTTGGAACTCTAAATCCAACACGGTTTGTGCTAGCTTCTTGAAACTTGACACAGTAAAGTAGTTTCACGTTCTATCTCTATGTTTTGTTTCCTCTTGATGTAGCCCTAAGCAGTGACTGGCGAGAAGCACTTTCATGGAAAGGGGTTGCCAAGCTTCCAAAAATTACGAATCTCCAGAAATCTCAGCAAATATTTTTTCACCCAAACTGGATGATACTTTCAGGTAATGATCAGTACACTAAGGCGACTTGGTTCCCCAAATTTTGTTCTTCTATGTTGAAGCGTTCATTTCCAGTAACAGTTTGAATTTTGAGGTTTCACTCTGTTTTCTCCTATATTGATAGATGTATTTGGAACTCTAAATCCAACACGGTTTGTGCTAGCTTCTTGAAACTTGACACAGTAAAGTAGTTTCACGTTCTATCTCTAGGTTTTGTTTCCTCTTGATGTCGCCCTAAGCAGTGACTGGCGAGAAGCACTTTCATGGAAAGGGGTTGCCAAGCTTCCAAAAATTACGAATCTCCAGAAATCTCAGCCAATATTTTTTTACCCAAACTGGATGATACTTTCAGGTAATGATCAGTACACTAAGGCGACTTGGTTCCCCAAATTTCGTTCTTCTATGATGAAGCGTTCATTTCCAGTAACAGTTTGAATTTTCAGGTTTCACTCTGTTTTCTCCTATATTGATAGATGTATTTGGAACTCTAAATCCAACACGGTTTGTGCTAGCTTCTTGAAACTTGACACAGTAAAGTAGTTTCACGTTCTATCTCTATGTTTTGTTTCCTCTTGATGTAGCCCTAAGCACTGACTTGCGAGAAGCACTTTCATGGAAAGGGTTTGCCTAGCTTCCAAAAATTACGAATCTCCAGAAAGCAAATATTTTTTCACCCAAACTGGATGATACTTTCAGGTAATGATCAGTATACTAAGGCGACTTGGTTCCCCAAATTTGGTTCTTCTATGTTGAAGCGTTCATTTCCAGTAACAGTTTGAATTTTGAGGTTTCACTCTGTTTTCTCCTATATTGATAGATGTATTTGGAACTCTAAATCCAACACGGTGTGTGCTAGCTTCTTGAAACTTGACACAGTAAAGTAGTTTCACGTTCTATCTCTATGTTTTGTTTCCTCTTGATGTAGCCCTAAGCACTGACTTGCGAGAAGCACTTTCATGGAAAGGGTTTGCCTAGCTTCCAAAAATTACGAATCTCCAGAAAGCAAATATTTTTTCACCCAAACTGGATGATACTTTCAGGTAATGATCAGTATACTAAGGCGACTTGGTTCCCCAAATTTGGTTCTTCTATGTTGAAGCGTTCATTTCCAGTAACAGTTTGAATTTTGAGGTTTCACTCTGTTTTCTCCTATATTGATAGATGTATTTGGAACTCTAAATCCAACACGGTTTGTGCTAGCTTTATGAAACTTGACACAGTAAAGTAGTTTCACGTTCTATGTCTATGTTTTGTTTCCTCTTGATGTAGCCATAAGCAGTGACTGGCGAGAAACACTTTCATGGAAAGGGGTTGCCAAGCTTCCAAAAATTACGAATCTCCAGAAATCTCAGCAAATATTTTTTCACCCAAACTGGATGATACTTTCAGGTAATGATCAGTAAACGAAGGCGACTTGGTTCCCCAAATTTCGTTCTTCTATGTTGAAGCGTTCATTTCCAGTAACAGTTTGAATTTTTAGGTTTCACTCTGTTTTCTCCTATATTGATAGTTGTATTTGGAACTCTAAATCGAACACGGTTTGTGCTAGCTTCTTGAAACTTGACACAGTAAAGTAGTTTCACGTTCTATCTCTATGTTTTGTTTCCTCTTGATGTAGCCCTAAGCAGTGACTGGCGAGAAGCACTTTCATGGAAAGGGGTTGCCAAGCTTGCAAAAATTACGAATCTCCAGAAATGTCAGCAAATATTTTTTCACCCAAACTGGATGATACTTTCAGGTAATGATCAGTACACTAAGGCAACTTGGTTCCCCAAATTTCGTTCTTCTATGTTGAAGCGTTCATTTCCAGTAAAGGTTTGAATTTTGAGGTTTCACTCTGTTTTCTCCTATATTGATAGATGTATTTGGAACTCTAAATCCAACACGGTTTGTGCTAGCTTCTTGAAACTTGACACAGTAATGTAGTTTCACGTTCTATCTCTATGTTTTGTTTCCTCTTGATGTAGCCCTAAGCACTGACTGGCGAGAAGCACTTTCATGGAAAGGGTTTGCCTAGCTTCCAAAAATTACGAATCTCCAGAAAGCAAATATTTTTTCACCCAAACTGGATGATACTTTCAGGTAATGATCAGTACACTAAGGCGACTTGGTTCCCCAAATTTCGTTCTTCTATGTTGAAGCGTTCATTTCCAGTAACAGTTTGAATTTTTAGGTTTCACTCTGTTTTCTCCTATATTGATAGATGTATTTGCAACTCTAAATCCAACACGGTTTTTGCTAGCTTCTTAAAACTTGACACAGTAAAGTAGTTTCACGTTCTATCTCTATGTTTTGTTTCCTCTTGATGTAGCCCTATGCACTGACTGGCGAGAAACACTTTCATGGAAAGGGGTTGCCAAGCTTCCAAAAATTACGAATCTCCAGAAATCTCAGCAAATATTTTCTCACCCAAACTGGATGATACTTTCAGGTAATGATCAGTACACTAAGGCGACTTGGTTCCCCAAATTTCGTTCTTCTATGTTGAAGCGTTCATTTCCAGTAACAGTTTGAATTTTGACGTTTCACTCTGTTTTCTCCTATATTGATAGATGTATTTGGAACTCTAAATCGAACACGGTTTGTGCTAGGTTCTTGAAACTTGACACAGTAAAGTAGTTTCACGTTCTATCTCTATGTTTTGTTTGCTCTTGATGTAGCCCTAAGCAGTGACTGGCGAGAAGCACTTTCATGGAAAGGGGTTGCCAAGCTTCCAAAAATTACGAATCTCCAGAAATGTCAGCAAATATTTTTTCACCCAAACTGGATGATACTTTCAGGTAATGATCAGTACACTAAGGCGATTTGGTTCCCCAAATTTCGTTCTTCTATGTTGAAGCGTTCATTTCCAGTAACAGTTTGAATTTTCAGGTTTCACTCTGTTTTCTCCTATATTGATAGATGTATTTGGAACTCTAAATCCAACACGGTTTGTGCTAGCTTCTTGAAACTTGACACAGTAAAGTAGTTTCACGTTCTATCTCTATGTTTTGTTTCCTCTTGATGTAGCCCTAAGCACTGACTGGCAAGAAGCACTTTCATGGAAAGGGTTTGCCTAGCTTCCAAAAATTATGAATCTCCAGAAAGCAAATATTTTTTCACCCAAACTGGATGATACTTTCAGGTAATGATCAGTACACTAAGGCGACTTGGTTCCCCAAATTTCGTTCTTCTATGTTGAAGCGTTCATTTCCAGTAACAGTTTGAATTTTGAGGTTTCACTCTGTTTTCTCCTATATTGATAGATGTATTTGGAACTCTAAATCCAACACGGTTTGTGCTAGCTTCTTGAAACTTGACACAGTAAAGTAGTTTCACGTTCTATCTCTATGTTTTGTTTCCTCTTGATGTAGCCCTAAGCAGTGACTGGTGAGAAACACTTTCATGGAAAGGGGTTGCGAAGCTTCCAAAAATTACGAATCTCCAGAAATCTCAGCAAATATTTTTTCACCCAAACTGGATGATACTTTCAGGTAATGATCAGTACACTAAGGCGACTTGGTTCCCCAAATTTCGTTCTTCTATGTTGAAGCGTTCATTTCCAGTAACAGTTTGAATTTTTAGGTATCACTCTGTTTTCTCCTATATTGATAGATGTATTTGGAACTCTAAATCGAACACAGTTTGTGCTAGCTTCTTGAAACTTGACACAGTACAGTAGTTTCACGTTCTATCTCCAAGTTTTGTTTCCTCTTGATGTAGCCCTAAGCAGTGACTGGCGAGAAGCACTTTCATGGAAAGGGGTTGCCAAGCTTCCAAAAATTACGAATCTCCAGAAATCTCAGCAAATATTTTTTCACCCAAACTGGATGATACTTTCAGGTAATGATCAGTACACTAAGGTGTCTTGGTTCCCCAAATTTCATTCTTCTATGTTGAAGCGTTCATTTCCAGTAACAGTTTGAATTTTTAGGTTTCACTCTGTTTTCTTTTATATTGATAGATGTATTTGGAACTCTAAATCGAACACGGTTTGTGCTAGCTGCTTGAAACTTGACACAGTAAATAGTTTCACGTTCTATCTCTATGTTTTGTTTCCTCTTGATGTAGCCCTAAGCAGTGACTGGCGAGAAGCACTTTCATGGAAAGGGGTTGCCAAGCTTCCAAAAATTACGAATCTCCAGAAATGTCAGCCAATATTTTTTCACCCAAACTGGATGATACTTTCAGGTAATGATCAGTACACTAAGGCGACTTGGTTCCCCAAATTTCGTTCTTCTATGTTGAAGCGTTCATTTCCAGTAACAGTTTGAATTTTGAGGTTTCACTCTGTTTTCTCCTATATTGATAGATGTATTTGCAACTCTAAATCCAACACGGTTTGTCCTAGCTTCTTGAAACTTGACACAGTAAAGTAGTTTCACGTTCTATCTCTATGTTTTGTTTCCTCTTGATGTAGCCCTAAGCAGTGACTGGCGAGAAGCACTTTCATGGAAAGGGGTTGCCAAGCTTCCAAAAATTACGAATCTCCAGAAATGTCAGCCAATATTTTTTCACCCAAACTGGATGATACTTTCAGGTAATGATCAGTACACTAAGGCGACTTGGTTCCCCAAATTTCGTTCTTCTATATTGAAGCGTTCATTTCCAGTAACAGTTTGAATTTTTAGGTTTCACTCTGTTTTCTCCTATATTGATAGATGTATTTGGAACTCTAAATCGAACACGGTTTGTGCTAGCTTCTTGAAACTTTACACAGTAAAGTAGTTACACGTTCTATCTCTAGGTTTTGTTTCCTCTTGATGTAGCCCTAAGCAGTGACTGGCGAGAAGCACTTTCATGGAAAGGGGTTGCCAAGCTTCCAAAAATTACGAATCTCCAGAAATGTCAGCCAATATTTTTTCACCCAAACTGGATGATACTTTCAGGTAATGATCAGTACACTAAGGCGACTTGGTTCCCCAAATTTCGTTCTTCTATGTTGAAGTGTTCATTTCCAGTAACAGTTTGAATTTTTAGGTTTCACTCTGTTTTCTCCTATATTGATAGATGTATTTGGAACTCTAAATCGAACACGGTTTGTGCTAGCTGCTTGAAACTTGACACAGTAAAGTAGTTTCACGTTCTATCTCAATGTTTTGTTTCCTCTTGATGTAGCCCTAAGCAGTGACTGGCGAGAAGCACTTTCATGGAAAGGGGTTGCCAAGCTTCCAAAAATTACGAATATCCAGAAATGTCAGCAAATATTTTTTCACCCAAACTGGATGATACTTTCAGGTAATGATCAGTACACTAAGGCGACTTGGTTCCCCAAATTTTGATCTTCTATATTGAAGCGTTCATTACCAGTAACAGTTTGAATTTTTAGGTTCACTCTGTTTTCTCCTATATTGATTGATGTATTTGGAACTCTAAATCCAATACGGTTAGTGCTAGCTTCTTGAAACTTGACACAGTAAAGTAGTTTCACGTTCTATCTCTATGTTTTGTTTCCTCTTGATGTAGCCCTAAGCAGTGACTGGCGAGAAACACTTTCATGGAAAGGGGTTGCCAAGCTTCCAATAATTACGAATCTCCAGAAATCTCAGCAAATATTTTTTCACCCAAACTGGATGATACTATCAGGTAATGATCAGTACACTAAGGCGACTTGGTTCCCCAAATTTCGTTCTTCTATGTTGAAGCGTTCATTTCCAGTAACAGTTTGAATTTTGAGGTTTCACTCTGTTTTCTCCTATATTGATAGATGTATTTGGAACTCTAAATCCAACACGGTTTGTGCTAGCTTCTTGAAACTTGCCACAGTAAAGTAGTTTCACGTTCTATCTCTATGTTTTGTTTCCTCTTGATGTAGCCCTATGCACTGACTGGCGAGAAACACTTTCATGGAAAGGGGTTGCCAAGCTTCCAAAAATTACGAATCTCCAGAAATCTCAGCAAATATTTTCTCACCCAAACTGGATGATACTTTCAGGTAATGATCAGTACACTAAGGCGACTTGGTTCCCCAAATTTCGTTCTTCTATGTTGAAGCGTTCATTTCCAGTAACAGTTTGAATTTTGACGTTTCACTCTGTTTTCTCCTATATTGATAGATGTATTTGGAACTCTAAATCGAACACGGTTTGTGCTAGGTTCTTGAAACTTGACACAGTAAAGTAGTTTCACGTTCTATCTCTATGTTTTGTTTGCTCTTGATGTAGCCCTAAGCAGTGACTGGCGAGAAGCACTTTCATGGAAAGGGGTTGCCAAGCTTCCAAAAATTACGAATCTCCAGAAATGTCAGCAAATATTTTTTCACCCAAACTGGATGATACTTTCAGGTAATGATCAGTACACTAAGGCGATTTGGTACCCCAAATTTCGTTCTTCTATGTTGAAGCGTTCATTTCCAGTAACAGTTTGAATTTTTAGGTTTCACTCTGTTTTCTCCTATATTGATAGATGTATTTGGAACTCTAAATCCAACACGGTTTGTGCTAGCTTCTTGAAACTTGACACAGTAAAGTAGTTTCACGTTCTATCTCTATGTTTTGTTTCCTCTTGATGTAGCCCTATGCACTGCCTGGCGAGAAACACTTTCATGGAAAGGGGTTGCCAAGCTTCCAAAAATTACGAATCTCCAGAAATGTCAGCAAATATTTTTTCACCCAAACTGGATGATACTTTCAGGTAATGATCAGTACACTAAGGCGATTTGGTACCCCAAATTTCGTTCTTCTATGTTGAAGCGTTCATTTCCAGTAACAGTTTGAATTTTGACGTTTCACTCTGTTTTCTCCTATATTGATAGATGTGTTTGGAACTCTAAATCCAACACGGTTTGTGCTAGGTTCTTGAAACTTGACACAGTAAAGTAGTTTCACGTTCTATCTCTATGTTGTGTTTCCTCTTGATGTAGCCCTAAGCAGTGACTGGCGAGAAGCACTTTCATGGAAAGGGGTTGCCAAGCTTCCAAAAATTACGAATCTCCAGAAATGTCAGCAAATATTTTTTCACCCAAACTGGATGATACTTTCAGGTAATGATCAGTACACTAAGGCGACTTGGTTCCCCAAATTTCGTTCCTCTATGTTGAAGCGTTCATTTCCAGTAAGAGTTTGAATTTTTAGGTTTCACTCTGTTTTCTCCTATATTGATAGATGTATTTGGAACTCTAAATCCAACACGGTTTGTGCTAGCTTCTTGAAACTTGACACAGTAAAGTAGTTTCACGTTCTATCTCTATGTTTTGTTTCCTCTTGATGTAGCCCTAAGCAGTGACTGGCAAGAAGCACTTTCATGGAAAGGGGTTGCCAAGCTTCCAAAAATTACGAATCTCCAGAAATCTCAGCAAATATTTTTTCACCCAAACTGGATGATACTTTCAGGGAATGATCAGTACACTAAGGCGACTTGGTTCCCCAAATTTCGTTCTTCTATGTTGAAGCGTTCATTTCCAGTAACAGTTTGAATTTTTAGGTTTCACTCTGTTTTCTCCTATATTGATAGATGTATTTGGAACTCTAAATCGAACACGGTTTGTGCTAGCTGCTTGAAACTTGACACAGTAAAGTAGTTTCACGTTCTATCTCAATGTTTTGTTTCCTCTTGATGTAGCCCTAAGCAGTGACTGGCGAGAAGCACTTTCATGGAAAGGGGTTGCCAAGCTTCCAAAAATTACGAATCTCCAGAAATCTCAGCAAATATTTTTTCACCCAAACTGGATGATACTTTCAGGTAATGATCAGTACACTAAGGCGACTTGGTTCCCCAAATTTCGTTCTTCTATGTTGAAGCGTTCATTTCCAGTAACAGTTTGAATTTTGAGGTTTCACTCTGTTTTCTCCTATATTGATAGATGTGTTTGCAACTCTAAATCCAACACGGTTTGTGCTAGCTTCTTGAAACTTGACACAGTAAAGTAGTTTCACGTTCTATCTCTATGTTTTGTTTCCTCTTGATGTAGCCCTAAGCAGTGACTGGCGAGAAGCACTTACATGGAAAGGGGTTGCCAAGCTTCCAAAAATTACGAATCTCCAGAAATCTCAGCAAATATTTTTTCACCCAAACTGGATGATACTTTCAGGTAATGATCAGTACACTAAGGCGACTTGGTTCCCCAAATTTCGTTCTTCTATGATGAAGCGTTCATTTCCAGTAACAGTTTGAATTTTCAGGTTTCACTCTGTTTTCTCCTATATTGATAGATATATTTGGAACTCTAAATCCAACACGGTTTGTGCTAGCTTCTTGAAACTTGACACAGTGAAGTAGTTTCACGTTCTATCTCTATGTTTTGTTTCCTCTTGATGTAGCCCTAAGCACTGACTGGCGAGAAACACTTTCATGGAAAGGGGTTGCGAAGCTTCCAAAAGTTACGATCTCCAGAAATCTCAGCAAATATTTTTTCACCCAAACTGGATGATACTTTCAGGTAATGATCAGTACACGAAGGTGACTTGGTTCCCCAAATTTCGTGCTTCTATGTTGAAGCGTTCATTTCCAGTAAGAGTTTGAATTTTTAGGTTTCAATCTGTTTTCTCCTATATTGATAGATGTATTTGGAACTCTAAATCCAACACGGTTTGTGCTAGCTTTATGAAACTTGACACAGTAAAGTAGTTTCACGTTCTATGACTATGTTTTGTTTCCTCTTGATGTAGCCATAAGCAGTGACTGGCGAGAAACACTTTCATGGAAAGGGGTTGCCAAGCTTCCAAAAATTACGAATCTCCAGAAATCTCAGCAAATATTTTTTCACCCAAACTGGATGATACTTTCAGGTAATGATCAGTAAACGAAGGCAACTTGGTTCCCCAAATTTCGTTCTTCTATGTTGAAGCGTTCATTTCCAGTAACAGTTTGAATTTTGACGTTTCACTCTGTTTTCTCCTATATTGATAGATGTATTTGGAACTCTAAATCGAACACGGTTTGTGCTAGGTTCTTGAAACTTGACACAGTAAAGTAGTTTCACGTTCTATCTCTATGTTTTGTTTGCTCTTGATGTAGCCCTAAGCAGTGACTGGCGAGAAGCACTTTCATGGAAAGGGGTTGCCAAGCTTCCAAAAATTACGAATCTCCAGAAATGTCAGCAAATATTTTTTCACCCAAACTGGATGATACTTTCAGGTAATGATCAGTACACTAAGGCGATTTGGTTCCCCAAATTTCGTTCTTCTATTTGAAGCGTTCATTTCCAGTAACAGTTTGAATTTTCAGGTTTCACTCTGTTTTCTCCTATATTGATAGATGTATTTGGAACTCTAAATCCAACACGGTTTGTGCTAGCTTCTTGAAACTTGACACAGTAAAGTAGTTTCACGTTCTATCTCTATGTTTTGTTTCCTCTTGATGTAGCCCTAAGCACTGACTGGCAAGAAGCACTTTCATGGAAAGGGTTTGCCTAGCTTCCAAAAATTATGAATCTCCAGAAAGCAAATATTTTTTCACCCAAACTGGATGATACTTTCAGGTAATGATCAGTACACTAAGGCGACTTGGTTCCCCAAATTTCGTTCTTCTATGTTGAAGCGTTCATTTCCAGTAACAGTTTGAATTTTGAGGTTTCACTCTGTTTTCTCCTATATTGATAGATGTATTTGGAACTCTAAATCCAACACGGTTTGTGCTAGCTTCTTGAAACTTGACACAGTAAAGTAGTTTCACGTTCTATCTCTATGTTTTGTTTCCTCTTGATGTAGCCCTAAGCAGTGACTGGTGAGAAACACTTTCATGGAAAGGGGTTGCGAAGCTTCCAAAAATTACGAATCTCCAGAAATCTCAGCAAATATTTTTTCACCCAAACTGGATGATACTTTCAGGTAATGATCAGTACACTAAGGCGACTTGGTTCCCCAAATTTCATTCTTCTATGTTGAAGCGTTCATTTCCAGTAACAGTTTGAATTTTTAGGTTTCACTCTGTTTTCTTTTATATTGATAGATGTATTTGGAACTCTAAATCGAACACGGTTTGTGCTAGCTGCTTGAAACTTGACACAGTAAACAGTTTCACGTTCTATCTCTATGTTTTGTTTCCTCTTGATGTAGCCCTAAGCAGTGACTGGCGAGAAGCACTTTCATGGAAAGGGGTTGCCAAGCTTCCAAAAATTACGAATCTCCAGAAATGTCAGCCAATATTTTTTCACCCAAACTGGTGATACTTTCAGGTAATGATCAGTACACTAAGGCGACTTGGTTCCCCAAATTTCGTTCTTCTATGTTGAAGCGTTCATTTCCAGTAACAGTTTGAATTTTGAGGTTTCACTCTGTTTTCTCCTATATTGATAGATGTATTTGCAACTCTAAATCCAACACGGTTTGTCCTAGCTTCTTGAAACTTGACACAGTAAAGTAGTTTCACGTTCTATCTCTATGTTTTGTTTCCTCTTGATGTAGCCCTAAGCAGTGACTGGCGAGAAGCACTTTCATGGAAAGGGGTTGCCAAGCTTCCAAAAATTACGAATCTCCAGAAATGTCAGCCAATATTTTTTCACCCAAACTGGATGATACTTTCAGGTAATGATCAGTACACTAAGGCGACTTGGTTCCCCAAATTTCATTCTTCTATATTGAAGCGTTCATTTCCAGTAACAGTTTGAATTTTTAGGTTTCACTCTGTTTTCTCCTATATTGATAGATGTATTTGGAACTCTAAATCGAACACGGTTTGTGCTAGCTTCTTGAAACTTTACACAGTAATGTAGTTACACGTTCTATCTCTAGGTTTTGTTTCCTCTTGATGTAGCCCTAAGCAGTGACTGGCGAGAAGCACTTTCATGGAAAGGGGTTGCCAAGCTTCCAAAAATTACGAATCTCCAGAAATGTCAGCCAATATTTTTTCACCCAAACTGGATGATACTTTCAGGTAATGATCAGTACACTAAGGCGACTTGGTTCCCCAAATTTCGTTCTTCTATGTTGAAGTGTTCATTTCCAGTAACAGTTTGAATTTTTAGGTTTCACTCTGTTTTCTCCTATATTGATAGATGTATTTGGAACTCTAAATCGAACACGGTTTGTGCTAGCTGCTTGAAACTTGACACAGTGAAGTAGTTTCACGTTCTATCTCAATGTTTTGTTTCCTCTTGATGTAGCCCTAAGCACTGACTGGCGAGAAACACTTTCATGGAAAGGGGTTGCGAAGCTTCCAAAAATTACGAATCTCCAGAAATCTCAGCAAATATTTTTTCACCCAAACTGGATGATACTTTCAGGTAATGATCAGTACACTAAGGCGACTTGGTTCCCCAAATTTTGTTCTTCTATGTTGAAGCGTTCATTTCCAGTAACAGTTTGAATTTTGAGGTTTCACTCTGTTTTCTCCTATATTGATAGATGTGTTTGCAACTCTAAATCCAACACGGTTTGTGCTAGCTTCTTGAAACTTGACACAGTAAAGTAGTTTCACGTTCTATCTCTATGTTTTGTTTCCTCTTGATGTAGCCCTAAGCAGTGACTGGCGAGAAGCACTTACATGGATAGGGGTTGCCAAGCTTCCAAAAATTACGAATCTCCAGAAATCTCAGCAAATATTTTTTCACCCAAACTGGATGATACTTTCAGGTAATGATCAGTACACTAAGGCGACTTGGTTCCCCAAATTTCGTTCTTCTATGATGAAGCGTTCATTTCCAGTAACAGTTTGAATTTTCAGGTTTCACTCTGTTTTCTCCTATATTGATAGATGTATTTGGAACTCTAAATCCAACACGGTTTGTGCTAGCTTCTTGAAACTTGACACAGTAAAGTAGTTTCACGTTCTATCTCTATGTTTTGTTTCCTCTTGATGTAGCCCTAAGCACTGACTGGCGAGAAACACTTTCATGGAAAGGGGTTGCGAAGCTTCCAAAAGTTACGAATCTCCAGAAATCTCAGCAAATATTTTTTCACCCAAACTGGATGATACTTTCAGGTAATGATCAGTACACGAAGGTGACTTGGTTCCCCAAATTTCGTGCTTCTATGTTGAAGCGTTCATTTCCAGTAACAGTTTGAATTTTTAGGTTTCAATCTGTTTTCTCCTATATTGATAGATGTATTTGGAACTCTAAATCGAACACGGTTTGTACTAGCTTCTTGAAACTTGACACAGTAAAGTAGTTTCACGTTCTATCTCTATGTTTTGTTTCCTCTTGATGTAGCCCTAAGCAGTGACTGGCGAGAAACACTTTCATGGAAATGGTTTGCCAAGCTTCCAAAAATTACGAATCTCTAGAAATCTCAGCAAATATTTTTTCACCCAAACTGGATGATACTTTCAGGTAATGATCAGTACACTAAGGCGACTTGGTTCCCCAAATTTCGTTCTTCTATGTTGAAGCGTTCATTTCCAGTAACAGTTTGAATTTTGAGGTTTCACTCTGTTTTCTCCTATATTGATAGATGTATTTGGAACTCTAAATCCAACACGGTTTGTGCTAGCTTCTTGAAACTTGACACAGTAAAGTAGTTTCACGTTCTATCTCTATGTTTTGTTTCCTCTTGATGTAGCCCTAAGCAGTGACTGGTGAGAAACACTTTCATGGAAAGGGGTTGCGAAGCTTCCAAAAATTACGAATCTCCAGAAATCTCAGCAAATATTTTTTCACCCAAACTGGATGATACTTTCAGGTAATGATCAGTACACTAAGGCGACTTGGTTCCCCAAATTTCGTTCGTCTATGTTGAAGCGTTCATTTCCAGTAACAGTTTGAATTTTTAGGTATCACTCTGTTTTCTCCTATATTGATAGATGTATTTGGAACTCTAAATCGAACACGGTTTGTGCTAGCTTCTTGAAACTTGACACAGTAAAGTAGTTTCACGTTCTATCTCCAAGTTTTGTTTCCTCTTGATGTAGCCCTAAGCAGTGACTGGCGAGAAGCACTTTCATGGAAAGGGGTTGCCAAGCTTCCAAAAATTACGAATCTCCAGAAATCTCAGCAAATATTTTTTCACCCAAACTGGATGATACTTTCAGGTAATGATCAGTACACTAAGGCGACTTGGTTCCCCAAATTTCATTCTTCTATGTTGAAGCGTTCATTTCCAGTAACAGTTTGAATTTTTAGGTTTCACTCTGTTTTCTTTTATATTGATAGATGTATTTGGAACTCTAAATCGAACACGGTTTGTGCTAGCTGCTTGAAACTTGACACAGTAAATAGTTTCACGTTCTATCTCTATGTTTTGTTTCCTCTTGATGTAGCCCTAAGCAGTGACTGGCGAGAAGCACTTTCATGGAAAGGGGTTGCCAAGCTTCCAAAAATTACGAATCTCCAGAAATCTCAGCCAATATTTTTTCACCCAAACTGGTGATACTTTCAGGTAATGATCAGTACACTAAGGCGACTTGGTTCCCCAAATTTCGTTCTTCTATGTTGAAGCGTTCATTTCCAGTAACAGTTTGAATTTTGAGGTTTCACTCTGTTTTCTCCTATATTGATAGATGTATTTGCAACTCTAAATCCAACACGGTTTGTCCTAGCTTCTTGAAACTTGACACAGTAAAGTAGTTTCACGTTCTATCTCTATGTTTTGTTTCCTCTTGATGTAGCCCTAAGCAGTGACTGGCGAGAAGCACTTTCATGGAAAGGGGTTGCCAAGCTTCCAAAAATTACGAATCTCCAGAAATGTCAGCCAATATTTTTTCACCCAAACTGGATGATACTTTCAGGTAATGATCAGTACACTAAGGCGACTTGGTTCCCCAAATTTCATTCTTCTATATTGAAGCGTTCATTTCCAGTAACAGTTTGAATTTTTAGGTTTCACTCTGTTTTCTCCTATATTGATAGATGTATTTGGAACTCTAAATCGAACACGGTTTGTGCTAGCTTCTTGAAACTTTACACAGTAATGTAGTTACACGTTCTATCTCTAGGTTTTGTTTCCTCTTGATGTAGCCCTAAGCAGTGACTGGCGAGAAGCACTTTCATGGAAAGGGGTTGCCAAGCTTCCAAAAATTACGAATCTCCAGAAATGTCAGCCAATATTTTTTCACCCAAACTGGATGATACTTTCAGGTAATGATCAGTACACTAAGGCGACTTGGTTCCCCAAATTTCGTTCTTCTATGTTGAAGTGTTCATTTCCAGTAACAGTTTGAATTTTTAGGTTTCACTCTGTTTTCTCCTATATTGATAGATGTATTTGGAACTCTAAATCGAACACGGTTTGTGCTAGCTGCTTGAAACTTGACACAGTGAAGTAGTTTCACGTTCTATCTCAATGTTTTGTTTCCTCTTGATGTAGCCCTAAGCACTGACTGGCGAGAAACACTTTCATGGAAAGGGGTTGCGAAGCTTCCAAAAATTACGAATCTCCAGAAATCTCAGCAAATATTTTTTCACCCAAACTGGATGATACTTTCAGGTAATGATCAGTACACTAAGGCGACTTGGTTCCCCAAATTTTGTTCTTCTATGTTGAAGCGTTCATTTCCAGTAACAGTTTGAATTTTGAGGTTTCACTCTGTTTTCTCCTATATTGATAGATGTGTTTGCAACTCTAAATCCAACACGGTTTGTGCTAGCTTCTTGAAACTTGACACAGTAAAGTAGTTTCACGTTCTATCTCTATGTTTTGTTTCCTCTTGATGTAGCCCTAAGCAGTGACTGGCGAGAAGCACTTACATGGAAAGGGGTTGCCAAGCTTCCAAAAATTACGAATCTCCAGAAATCTCAGCAAATATTTTTTCACCCAAACTGGATGATACTTTCAGGTAATGATCAGTACACTAAGGCGACTTGGTTCCCCAAATTTCGTTCTTCTATGATGAAGCGTTCATTTCCAGTAACAGTTTGAATTTTCAGGTTTCACTCTGTTTTCTCCTATATTGATAGATGTATTTGGAACTCTAAATCCAACACGGTTTGTGCTAGCTTCTTGAAACTTGACACAGTAAAGTAGTTTCACGTTCTATCTCTATGTTTTGTTTCCTCTTGATGTAGCCCTAAGCACTGACTGGCGAGAAACACTTTCATGGAAAGGGGTTGCGAAGCTTCCAAAAGTTACGAATCTCCAGAAATCTCAGCAAATATTTTTTCACCCAAACTGGATGATACTTTCAGGTAATGATCAGTACACGAAGGTGACTTGGTTCCCCAAATTTCGTGCTTCTATGTTGAAGCGTTCATTTCCAGTAACAGTTTGAATTTTTAGGTTTCAATCTGTTTTCTCCTATATTGATAGATGTATTTGGAACTCTAAATCGAACACGGTTTGTACTAGCTTCTTGAAACTTGACACAGTAAAGTAGTTTCACGTTCTATCTCTATGTTTTGTTTCCTCTTGATGTAGCCCTAAGCAGTGACTGGCGAGAAACACTTTCATGGAAAGGGGTTGCCAAGCTTCCAAAAATTACGAATCTCTAGAAATCTCAGCAAATATTTTTTCACCCAAACTGGATGATACTTTCAGGTAATGATCAGTACACTAAGGCGACTTGGTTCCCCAAATTTCGTTCTTCTATGTTGAAGCGTTCATTTCCAGTAACAGTTTGAATTTTGAGGTTTCACTCTGTTTTCTCCTATATTGATAGATGTATTTGGAACTCTAAATCCAACACGGTTTGTGCTAGCTTCTTGAAACTTGACACAGTAAAGTAGTTTCACGTTCTATCTCTATGTTTTGTTTCCTCTTGATGTAGCCCTATGCACTGACTGGCGAGAAACACTTTCATGGAAAGGGGTTGCCAAGCTTCTAAAAATTACGAATCTCCAGAAATCTCAGCAAATATTTTCTCACCCAAACTGGATGATACTTTCAGGTAATGATCAGTACACTAAGGCGACTTGGTTCCCCAAATTTCGTTCTTCTATGTTGAAGCGTTCATTTCCAGTAACAGTTTGAATTTTGACGTTTCACTCTGTTTTCTCCTATATTGATAGATGTATTTGGAACTCTAAATCGAACACGGTTTGTGCTAGGTTCTTGAAACTTGACACAGTAAAGTAGTTTCACGTTCTATCTCTATGTTTTGTTTCCTCTTGATGTAGCCCTAAGCAGTGACTGGCGAGAAGCACTTTCATGGAAAGGGGTTGCCAAGCTTCCAAAAATTACGAATCTCCAGAAATGTCAGCAAATATTTTTTCACCCAAACTGGATGATACTTTCAGGTAATGATCAGTACACTAAGGCGACTTAGTTCCCCAAATTTCGTTCTTCTATGTTGAAGCGTTCATTTCCAGTAACAGTTTGAATTTTGAGGTTTCACTCTGTTTTCTCCTATATTGATAGATGTATTTGGAACTCAAAATCCAACACGGTTTGTGCTAGCTTCTTGAAACTTGACACAGTAAAGTAGTTTCACGTTCTATCTCTAGGTTTTGTTTCCTCTTGATGTAGCCCTAAGCAGTGACTGGCGAGAAGCACTTTCATGGAAAGGGGTTGCCAAGCTTCCAAAAATTACGAATCTCCAGAAATGTCAGCCAATATTTTTTCACCCAAACTGGATGATACTTTCAGGTAATGATCAGTACACTAAGGCGACTTGGTTCCCCAAATTTCGTTCTTCTATGTTGAAGCGTTCATTTCCAGTAACAGTTTGAATTTTCAGGTTTCACTCTGTTTTCTCCTATATTGATAGATGTATTTGGAACTCTAAATCCAACACGGTTTGTGCTAGCTTCTTGAAACTTGACACAGTAAAGTAGTTTCACGTTCTATCTCTATGTTTTGTTTCCTCTTGATGTAGCCCTAAGCACTGACTGGCAAGAAGCACTTTCATGGAAAGGGTTTGCCTAGCTTCCAAAAATTATGAATCTCCAGAAAGGAAATATTTTTTCACCCAAACTGGATGATACTTTCAGGTAATGATCAGTACACTAAGGCGACTTGGTTCCCCAAATTTCGTTCTTCTATGTTGAAGCGTTCATTTCCAGTAACAGTTTGAATTTTGAGGTTTCACTCTGTTTTCTCCTATATTGATAGATGTATTTGGAACTCTAAATCCAACACGGTTTGTGCTAGCTTCTTGAAACTTGACACAGTAAAGTAGTTTCACGTTCTATCTCTATGTTTTGTTTCCTCTTGATGTAGCCCTAAGCAGTGACTGGTGAGAAACACTTTCATGGAAAGGGGTTGCGAAGCTTCCAAAAATTACGAATCTCCAGAAATCTCAGCAAATATTTTTTCACCCAAACTGGATGATACTTTCAGGTAATGATCAGTACACTAAGGCGACTTGGTTCCCCAAATTTCGTTCTTCTATGTTGAAGCGTTCATTTCCAGTAACAGTTTGAATTTTTAGGTATCACTCTGTTTTCTCCTATATTGATAGATGTATTTGGAACTCTAAATCGAACACGGTTTGTGCTAGCTTCTTGAAACTTGACACAGTAAAGTAGTTTCACGTTCTATCTCCAAGTTTTGTTTCCTCTTGATGTAGCCCTAAGCAGTGACTGGCGAGAAGCACTTTCATGGAAAGGGGTTGCCAAGCTTCCAAAAATTACGAATCTCCAGAAATCTCAGCAAATATTTTTTCACCCAAACTGGATGATACTTTCAGGTAATGATCAGTACACTAATGCGACTTGGTTCCCCAAATTTCATTCTTCTATGTTGAAGCGTTCATTTCCAGTAACAGTTTGAATTTTTAGGTTTCACTCTGTTTTCTTTTATATTGATAGATGTATTTGGAACTCTAAATCGAACACGGTTTGTGCTAGCTGCTTGAAACTTGACACAGTAAATAGTTTCACGTTCTATCTCTATGTTTTGTTTCCTCTTGATGTAGCCCTAAGCAGTGACTGGCGAGAAGCACTTTCATGGAAAGGGGTTGCCAAGCTTCCAAAAATTACGAATCTCCAGAAATGTCAGCCAATATTTTTTCACCCAAACTGGATGATACTTTCAGGTAATGATCAGTACACTAAGGCGACTTGGTTCCCCAAATTTCGTTCTTCTATGTTGAAGCGTTCATTTCCAGTAACAGTTTGAATTTTGAGGTTTCACTCTGTTTTCTCCTATATTGATAGATGTATTTGCAACTCTAAATCCAACACGGTTTGTCCTAGCTTCTTGAAACTTGACACAGTAAAGTAGTTTCACGTTCTATCTCTATGTTTTGTTTCCTCTTGATGTAGCCCTAAGCAGTGACTGGCGAGAAGCACTTTCATGGAAAGGGGTTGCCAAGCTTCCAAAAATTACGAATCTCCAGAAATGTCAGCCAATATTTTTTCACCCAAACTGGATGATACTTTCAGGTAATGATCAGTACACTAAGGCGACTTGGTTCCCCAAATTTCGTTCTTCTATATTGAAGCGTTCATTTCCAGTAACAGTTTGAATTTTTAGGTTTCACTCTGTTTTCTCCTATATTGATAGATGTATTTGGAACTCTAAATCGAACACGGTTTGAGCTAGCTTCTTGAAACTTTACACAGTAAAGTAGTTACACGTTCTATCTCTAGGTTTTGTTTCCTCTTGATGTAGCCCTAAGCAGTGACTGGCGAGAAGCACTTTCATGGAAAGGGGTTGCCAAGCTTCCAAAAATTACGAATCTCCAGAAATGTCAGCAAATATTTTTTCACCCAAACTGGATGATACTTTCAGGTAATGATCAGTACACTAAGGCGACTTGGTTCCCCAAATTTCGTTCTTCTATGTTGAAGTGTTCATTTCCAGTAACAGTTTGAATTTTTAGGTTTCACTCTGTTTTCTCCTATATTGATAGATGTATTTGGAACTCTAAATCGAACACGGTTTGTGCTAGCTGCTTGAAACTTGACACAGTGAAGTAGTTTCACGTTCTATCTCAATGTTTTGTTTCCTCTTGATGTAGCCCTAAGCACTGACTGGCGAGAAACACTTTCATGGAAAGGGGTTGCGAAGCTTCCAAAAATTACGAATCTCCAGAAATCTCAGCAAATATTTTTTCACCCAAACTGGATGATACTTTCAGGTAATGATCAGTACACTAAGGCGACTTGGTTCCCCAAATTTTGTTCTTCTATGTTGAAGCGTTCATTTCCAGTAACAGTTTGAATTTTGAGGTTTCACTCTGTTTTCTCCTATATTGATAGATGTGTTTGCAACTCTAAATCCAACACGGTTTGTGCTAGCTTCTTGAAACTTGACACAGTAAAGTAGTTTCACGTTCTATCTCTACGTTTTGTTTCCTCTTGATGTAGCCCTAAGCAGTGACTGGCGAGAAGCACTTACATGGAAAGGGGTTGCCAAGCTTCCAAAAATTACGAATCTCTAGAAATCTCAGCAAATATTTTTTCACCCAAACTGGATGATACTTTCAGGTAATGATCAGTACACTAAGGCGACTTGGTTCCCCAAATTTCGTTCTTCTATGTTGAAGCGTTCATTTCCAGTAACAGTTTGAATTTTGAGGTTTCACTCTGTTTTCTCCTATATTGATAGATGTATTTGGAACTCTAAATCCAACACGGTTTGTGCTAGCTTCTTGAAACTTGACACAGTAAAGTAGTTTCACGTTCTATCTCTATGTTTTGTTTCCTCTTGATGTAGCCCTATGCACTGACTGGCGAGAAACACTTTCATGGAAAGGGGTTGCCAAGCTTCTAAAAATTACGAATCTCCAGAAATCTCAGCAAATATTTTCTCACCCAAACTGGATGATACTTTCAGGTAATGATCAGTACACTAAGGCGACTTGGTTCCCCAAATTTCGTTCTTCTATGTTGAAGCGTTCATTTCCAGTAACAGTTTGAATTTTGACGTTTCACTCTGTTTTCTCCTATATTGATAGATGTATTTGGAACTCTAAATCGAACACGGTTTGTGCTAGGTTCTTGAAACTTGACACAGTAAAGTAGTTTCACGTTCTATCTCTATGTTTTGTTTCCTCTTGATGTAGCCCTAAGCAGTGACTGGCGAGAAGCACTTTCATGGAAAGGGGTTGCCAAGCTTCCAAAAATTACGAATCTCCAGAAATGTCAGCAAATATTTTTTCACCCAAACTGGATGATACTTTCAGGTAATGATCAGTACACTAAGGCGACTTGGTTCCCCAAATTTCGTTCTTCTATGTTGAAGCGTTCATTTCCAGTAACAGTTTGAATTTTGAGGTTTCACTCTGTTTTCTCCTATATTGATAGATGTATTTGGAACTCAAAATCCAACACGGTTTGTGCTAGCTTCTTGAAACTTGACACAGTAAAGTAGTTTCACGTTCTATCTCTAGGTTTTGTTTCCTCTTGATGTAGCCCTAAGCAGTGACTGGCGAGAAGCACTTTCATGGAAAGGGGTTGCCAAGCTTCCAAAAATTACGAATCTCCAGAAATGTCAGCCAATATTTTTTCACCCAAACTGGATGATACTTTCAGGTAATGATCAGTACACTAAGGCGACTTGGTTCCCCAAATTTCGTTCTTCTATGATGAAGCGTTCATTTCCAGTAACAGTTTGAATTTTCAGGTTTCACTCTGTTTTCTCCTATATTGATAGATGTATTTGGAACTCTAAATCCAACACGGTTTGTGCTAGCTTCTTGAAACTTGACACAGTGAAGTAGTTTCACGTTCTATCTCTATGTTTTGTTTCCTCTTGATGTAGCCCTAAGCACTGACTGGCGAGAAACACTTTCATGGAAAGGGGTTGCGAAGCTTCCAAAAGTTACGAATCTCCAGAAATCTCAGCAAATATTTTTTCACCCAAACTGGATGATACTTTCAGGTAATGATCAGTACACGAAGGTGACTTGGTTCCCCAAATTTCGTGCTTCTATGTTGAAGCGTTCATTTCCAGTAACAGTTTGAATTTTTAGGTTTCAATCTGTTTTCTCCTATATTGATAGATGTATTTGGAACTCTAAATCCAACACGGTTTGTGCTAGCTTTATGAAACTTGACACAGTAAAGTAGTTTCACGTTCTATGACTATGTTTTGTTTCCTCTTGATGTAGCCATAAGCAGTGACTGGCGAGAAACACTTTCATGGAAAGGGGTTGCCAAGCTTCCAAAAATTACGAATCTCCAGAAATCTCAGCAAATATTTTTTCACCCAAACTGGATGATACTTTCAGGTAATGATCAGTAAACGAAGGCGACTTGGTTCCCCAAATTTCGTTCTTCTATGTTGAAGCGTTCATTTCCAGTAACAGTTTGAATTTTTAGGTTTCACTCTGTTTTCTCCTATATTGATAGTTGTATTTGGAACTCTAAATCGAACACGGTTTGTGCTAGCTTCTTGAAACTTGACACAGTAAAGTAGTTTCACGTTCTATCTCTATGTTTTGTTTCCTCTTGATGTAGCCCTAAGCAGTGACTGGCGAGAAGCACTTTCATGGAAAGGGGTTGCCAAGCTTGCAAAAATTACGAATCTCCAGAAATGTCAGCAAATATTTTTTCACCCAAACTGGATGATACTTTCAGGTAATGATCAGTACACTAAGGCGACTTGGTTCCCCAAATTTCGTTCTTCTATGTTGAAGCGTTCATTTCCAGTAACAGTTTGAATTTTGAGGTTTCACTCTGTTTTCTCCTATATTGATAGATGTATTTGGAACTCTAAATCCAACACGGTTTGGCTAGCTTCTTGAAACTTGACACAGTAAAGTAGTTTCACGTTCTATCTCTAGGTTTTGTTTCCTCTTGTTGTAGCCCTAAGCACTGACTGGCGAGAAACACTTTCATGGAAAGGGTTTGCCTAGCTTCCAAAAATTACTAATCTCCAGAAAGCAAATATTTTTTCACCCAAACTGGATGATACTTTCAGGTAATGATCAGTACACTAAGGCGACTTGGTTCCCCAAATTTCGTTCTTCTATGTTGAAGCGTTCATTTCCAGTAACAGTTTGAATTTTTAGGTTTCACTCTGTTTTCTCCTATATTGATAGATGTATTTGGAACTCTAAATCCAACACGGTTTGTGCTAGCTTCTTGAAACTTGACACAGTGAAGTAGTTTCACGTTCTATCTCTATGTTTTGTTTCCTCTTGATGTAGCCCTAAGCACTGACTGGCGAGAAACACTTTCATGGAAAGGGGTTGCCAAGCTTCCAAAAATTACGAATCTCCAGAAATGTCAGCAAATATTTTTTCACCCAAACTGGATGATACTTTCAGGTAATGATCAGTACACTAAGGCGACTTGGTTCCCCAAATTTCGTTCTTCTATGTTGAAGCGTTCATTTCCAGTAACAGTTTGAATTTTTAGGTTTCACTCTGTTTTCTCCTATATTGATAGATGTATTTGGAACTCTAAATCCAACACGGTTTGTGCTAGCTTCTTGAAACTTGACACAGTAAAGTAGTTTCACGTTCTATCTCTATGTTTTGTTTCCTCTTGATGTAGCCCTAAGCAGTGACTGGCGAGAAGCACTTTCATGGAAAGGGGTTGCCAAGCTTCCAAAAATTACGAATCTCCAGAAATCTCAGCAAATATTTTTTCACCCAAACTGGATGATACGTTCAGGTAATGATCAGTACACTAAGGCGACTTGGTTCCCCAAATTTCGTTCTTCTATGTTGAAGCGTTCATTTCCAGTAACAGTTTGAATTTTGAGGTTTCACTCTGTTTTCTCCTATATTGATAGATGTATTTGGAACTCTAAATCGAACACGGTTTGTGCTAGCTGCTTGTAACTTGACACAGTAAAGTAGTTTCACGTTCTATCTCAATGTTTTGTTTCCTCTTGATGTAGCCCTAAGCAGTGACTGGCGAGAAGCACTTTCATGGAAAGGGGTTGCCAAGCTTCCAAAAATTACGAATATCCAGAAATGTCAGCAAATATTTTTTCACCCAAACTGGATGATACTTTCAGGTAATGATCAGTACACTAAAGCGACTTGGTTCCCCAAATTTTGATCTTCTATATTGAAGCGTTCATTTCCAGTAACAGTTTGAATTTTTAGGTTCACTCTGTTTTCTCCTATATTGATTGATGTATTTGGAACTCTAAATCCAATACGGTTAGTGCTAGCTTCTTGAAACTTGACACAGTAAAGTAGTTTCACGTTCTATCTCTATGTTTTGTTTCCTCTTGATGTAGCCCTATGCACTGACTGGCGAGAAACACTTTCATGGAAAGGGGTTGCCAAGCTTCCAAAAATTACGAATCTCCAGAAATCTCAGCAAATATTTTCTCACCCAAACTGGATGATACTTTCAGGTAATGATCAGTACACTAAGGCGACTTGGTTCCCCAAATTTCATTCTTCTATGTTGAAGCGTTCATTTCCAGTAACAGTTTGAATTTTGACGTTTCACTCTGTTTTCTCCTATATTGTTAGATGTATTTGGAACTCTAAATCGAACACGGTTTGTGCTAGGTTCTTGAAACTTGACACAGTAAAGTAGTTTCACGTTCTATCTCTATGTTTTGTTTGCTCTTGATGTAGCCCTAAGCAGTGACTGGCGAGAAGCACTTTCATGGAAAGGGGTTGCCAAGCTTCCAAAAATTACGAATCTCCAGAAATGTCAGCAAATATTTTTTCACCCAAACTGGATGATACTTTCAGGTAATGATCAGTACACTAAGGCGATTTGGTTCCCCAAATTTCGTTCTTCTATGTTGAAGCGTTCATTTCCAGTAACAGTTTGAATTTTGAGGTTTCACTCTGTTTTCTCCTATATTGATAGATGTATTTGCAACTCTAAATCCAACACGGTTTGTGCTAGCTTCTTGAAACTTGACACAGTAAAGTAGTTTCACGTTCTATCTCTATGTTTTGTTTCCTCTTGATGTAGCCCTAAGCAGTGACTGGCGAGAAGCACTTTCATGGAAAGGGGTTGCCAAGCTTCCAAAAATTACGAATCTCCAGAAATCTCAGCAAATATTTTTTCACCCAAACTGGATGATACTTTCAGGTAATGATCAGTACACTAAGGCGACTTTGTTCCCCAAATTACGTTCTTCTATGTTGAAGCGTTCATTTCCAGTAACAGTTTGAATTTTTAGGTTTCACTCTGTTTTCTCCTATATTGATAGATGTATTTGGAACTCTAAATCGAACACGGTTTGTGCTAGCTGCTTGAAACTTGACACAGTAAAGTAGTTTCACGTTCTATCTCAATGTTTTGTTTCCTCTTGATGTAGCCCTAAGCAGTGACTGGCGAGAAGCACTTTCATGGAAAGGGGTTGCCAAGCTTCCAAAAATTACGAATCTCCAGAAATCTCAGCAAATATTTTTTCACCCAAACTGGATGATACTTTCAGGTAATGATCAGTACACTAAGGCGACTTGGTTCCCCAAATTTCGTTCTTCTATGTTGAAGCGTTAATTTCCAGTAACAGTTTGAATTTTGAGGTTTCACTCTGTTTTCTCCTATGTTGATAGATGTGTTTGCAACTCTAAATCCAACACGGTTTGTGCTAGCTTCTTGAAACTTGACACAGTAAAGTAGTTTCACGTTCTATCTCTATGTTTTGTTTCCTCTTGATGTAGCCCTAAGCAGTGACTGGCGAGAAGCACTTTCATGGAAAGGGGTTGCCAAGCTTCCAAAAATTACGAATCTCCAGAAATGTCAGCCAATATTTTTTCACCCAAACTGGATGATACTTTCAGGTAATGATCAGTACACTAAGGCGACTTGGTTCCCCAAATTTCGTTCTTCTATGTTGAAGCGTTCATTTCCAGTAACAGTTTGAATTTTTAGGTTTCACTCTGTTTTCTCCTATATTGATAGATGTATTTGGAACTCTAAATCGAACACGGTTTGTGCTAGCTTCTTGAAACTTGACACAGTAAAGTAGTTTCACGTTCTATCTCTATGTTTTGTTTCCTCTTGATGTAGCCCTAAGCAGTGACTGGCGAGAAACACTTTCATGGAAAGGGGTTGCCAAGCTTCTAAAAATTACGAATCTCCAGAAATCTCAGCAAATATTTTCTCACCCAAACTGGATGATACTTTCAGGTAATGATCAGTACACTAAGGCGACTTGGTTCCCCAAATTTCGTTCTTCTATGTTGAAGCGTTCATTTCCAGTAACAGTTTGAATTTTGACGTTTCACTCTGTTTTCTCCTATATTGATAGATGTATTTGGAACTCTAAATCCAACACGGTTTGTGCTAGCTTCTTGAAACTTGACACAGTAAAGTAGTTTCACGTTCTATCTCTATGTTTTGTTTCCTCTTGATGTAGCCCTAAGCAGTGACTGGCGAGAAGCACTTTCATGGAAAGGGGTTGCCAAGCTTCCAAAAATTACGAATCTCCAGAAATCTCAGCAAATATTTTTTCACCCAAACTGGATGATACTTTCAGGTAATGATCAGTACACTAAGGCGACTTGGTTCCCCAAATTTCGTTCTTCTATGTTGAAGTGTTCATTTCCAGTAACAGTTTGAATTTTTAGGTTTCACTCTGTTTTCTCCTATATTGATAGATGTATTTGGAACTCTAAATCGAACACGGTTTGTGCTAGCTGCTTGAAACTTGACACAGTAAAGTAGTTTCACGTTCTATCTCAATGTTTTGTTTCCTCTTGATGTAGCCCTAAGCAGTGACTGGCGAGAAGCACTTTCATGGAAAGGGGTTGCCAAGCTTCCAAAAATTACGAATATCCAGAAATGTCAGCAAATATTTTTTCACCCAAATTGGATGATACTTTCAGGTAATGGTCAGTACACTAAAGCGACTTGGTTCCCCAAATTTTCATCTTCTATATTGAAGCGTTCATTTCCAGTAACAGTTTGAATTTTTAGGTTCACTCTGTTTTCTCCTATATTGATTGATGTATTTGGAACTCTAAATCCAATACGGTTAGTGCTAGCTTCTTGAAACTTGACACAGTAAAGTAGTTTCACGTTCTATCTCTATGTTTTGTTTCCTCTTGATGTAGCCCTATGCACTGACTGGCGAGAAACACTTTCATGGAAAGGGGTTGCCAAGCTTCCAAAAATTACGAATCTCCAGAAATCTCAGCAAATATTTTCTCACCCAAACTGGATGATACTTTCAGGTAATGATCAGTACACTAAGGCGACTTGGTTCCCCAAATTTCGTTCTTCTATGTTGAAGCGTTCATTTCCAGTAACAGTTTGAATTTTGACGTTTCACTCTGTTTTCTCCTATATTGTTAGATGTATTTGGAACTCTAAATCGAACACGGTTTGTGCTAGGTTCTTGAAACTTGACACAGTAAAGTAGTTTCACGTTCTATCTCTATGTTTTGTTTGCTCTTGATGTAGCCCTAAGCAGTGACTGGCGAGAAGCACTTTCATGGAAAGGGGTTGCCAAGCTTCCAAAAATTACGAATCTCCAGAAATGTCAGCAAATATTTTTTCACCCAAACTGGATGATACTTTCAGGTAATGATCAGTACACTAAGGCGATTTGGTTCCCCAAATTTCGTTCTTCTATGTTGAAGCGTTCATTTCCAGTAACAGTTTGAATTTTGAGGTTTCACTCTGTTTTCTCCTATATTGATAGATGTATTTGGAACTCTAAATCCAACACGGTTTGTGCTAGCTTCTTGAAACTTGACACAGTAAAGTAGTTTCACGTTCTATCTCTATGTTTTGTTTCCTCTTGATGTAGCCCTAAGCAGTGACTGGCGAGAAGCACTTTCATGGAAAGGGGTTGCCAAGCTTCCAAAAATTACGAATCTCCAGAAATCTCAGCAAATATTTTTTCACCCAAACTGGATGATACTTTCAGGTAATGATCAGTACACTAAGGCGACTTTGTTCCCCAAATTTCGTTCTTCTATGTTGAAGCGTTCATTTCCAGTAACAGTTTGAATTTTGAGGTTTCACTCTGTTTTCTCCTATATTGATAGATGTATTTGGAACTCTAAATCCAACACGGTTTGTGCTAGCTTCTTGAAACTTGACACAGTAAAGTAGTTTCACGTTCTATCTCTATGTTTTGTTTCCTCTTGATGTAGCCCTATGCACTGACTGGCGAGAAACACTTTCATGGAAAGGGGTTGCCAAGCTTCCAAAAATTACGAATCTCCAGAAATCTCAGCAAATATTTTTTCACCCAAACTGGATGATACTTTCAGGTAATGATCAGTACACTAAGGCGACTTGGTTCCCCAAATTTCGTTCTTCTATGTTGAAGCGTTCATTTCCAGTAACAGTTTGAATTTTGACGTTTCACTCTGTTTTCTCCTATATTGATAGATGTATTTGGAACTCTAAATCCAACACGGTTTGTGCTAGGTTCTTGAAACTTGACACAGTAAAGTAGTTTCACGTTCTATCTCTATGTTGTGTTTCCTCTTGATGTAGCCCTAAGCAGTGACTGGCGAGAAGCACTTTCATGGAAAGGGGTTGCCAAGCTTCCAAAAATTACGAATCTCCAGAAATGTCAGCAAATATTTTTTCACCCAAACTGGATGATACTTTCAGGTAATGATCAGTACACTAAGGCGACTTGGTTCCCCAAATTTCGTTCCTCTATGTTGAAGCGTTCATTTCCAGTAAGAGTTTGAATTTTTAGGTTTCACTCTGTTTTCTCCTATATTGATAGATGTATTTGGAACTCTAAATCCAACACGGTTTGTGCTAGCTTCTTGAAACTTGACACAGTAAAGTAGTTTCACGTTCTATCTCTATGTTTTGTTTCCTCTTGATGTAGCCCTAAGCAGTGACTGGCGAGAAGCACTTTCATGGAAAGGGGTTGCCAAGCTTCCAAAAATTACGAATCTCCAGAAATCTCAGCCAATATTTTTTCACCCAAACTGGATGATACTTTCAGGGAATGATCAGTACACTAAGGCGACTTGGTTCCCCAAATTTCGTTCTTCTATGTTGAAGCGTTCATTTCCAGTAACAGTTTGAATTTTTAGGTTTCACTCTGTTTTCTCCTATATTGATAGATGTATTTGGAACTCTAAATCGAACACGGTTTGTGCTAGCTGCTTGAAACTTGACACAGTAAAGTAGTTTCACGTTCTATCTCAATGTTTTGTTTCCTCTTGATGTAGCCCTAAGCAGTGACTGGCGAGAAGCACTTTCATGGAAAGGGGTTGCCAAGCTTCCAAAAACTACGAATCTCCAGAAATCTCAGCAAATATTTTTTCACCCAAACTGGATGATACTTTCAGGTAATGATCAGTACACTAAGGCGACTTGGTTCCCCAAATTTCGTTCTTATATGTTGAAGCGTTAATTTCCAGTAACAGTTTGAATTTTGAGGTTTCACTCTGTTTTCTCCTATGTTGATAGATGTGTTTGCAACTCTAAATCCAACACGGTTTGTGCTAGCTTCTTGAAACTTGACACAGTAAAGTAGTTTCACGTTCTATCTCTATGTTTTGTTTCCTCTTGATGTAGCCCTAAGCAGTGACTGGCGAGAAGCACTTTCATGGAAAGGGGTTGCCAAGCTTCCAAAAATTACGAATCTCCAGAAATGTCAGCCAATATTTTTTCACCCAAACTGGATGATACTTTCAGGTAATGATCAGTACACTAAGGCGACTTGGTTCCCCAAATTTCGTTCTTCTATGTTGAAGCGTTCATTTCCAGTAACAGTTTGAATTTTTAGGTTTCACTCTGTTTTCTCCTATATTGATAGATGTATTTGGAACTCTAAATCCAACACGGTTTGTGCTAGCTTCTTGAAACTTGACACAGTAAAGTAGTTTCACGTTCTATCTCTATGTTTTGTTTCCTCTTGATGTAGCCCTAAGCAGTGACTGGCGAGAAACACTTTCATGGAAAGGGGTTGCCAAGCTTCTAAAAATTACGAATCTCCAGAAATCTCAGCAAATATTTTCTCACCCAAACTGGATGATACTTTCAGGTAATGATCAGTACACTAAGGCGACTTGGTTCCCCAAATTTCGTTCTTCTATGTTGAAGCGTTCATTTCCAGTAACAGTTTGAATTTTGACGTTTCACTCTGTTTTCTCCTATATTGATAGATGTATTTGGAACTCTAAATCGAACACGGTTTGTGCTAGGTTCTTGAAACTTGACACAGTAAAGTAGTTTCACGTTCTATCTCTATGTTTTGTTTCCTCTTGATGTAGCCCTAAGCAGTGACTGGCGAGAAGCACTTTCATGGAAAGGGGTTGCCAAGCTTCCAAAAATTACGAATCTCCAGAAATGTCAGCAAATATTTTTTCACCCAAACTGGATGATAATTTCAGGTAATGATCAGTACACTAAGGCGACTTGGTTCCCCAAATTTCGTTCTTCTATGTTGAAGCGTTCATTTCCAGTAACAGTTTGAATTTTTAGGTTTCACTCTGTTTTCTCCTATATTGATAGATGTATTTGGAACTCTAAATCCAACACGGTTTGTGCTAGCTTCTTGAAACTTGACACAGTAAAGTAGTTTCACGTTCTATGTCTATGTTTTGTTTCCTCTTGATGTAGCCCTAAGCAGTGACTGGCGAGAAGCACTTTCATGGAAAGGGGTTGCCAAGCTTCCAAAAATTACGAATCTCCAGAAATCTCAGCAAATATTTTTTCACCCAAACTGGATGATACTTTCAGGTAATGATCAGTACACTAAGGCGACTTGGTTCCCCAAATTTCGTTCTTCTATGTTGAAGTGTTCATTTCCAGTAACAGTTTGAATTTTTAGGTTTCACTCTGTTTTCTCCTATATTGATAGATGTATTTGGAACTCTAAATCGAACACGGTTTGTGCTAGCTGCTTGAAACTTGACACAGTAAAGTAGTTTCACGTTCTATCTCAATGTATTGTTTCCTCTTGATGTAGCCCTAAGCACTGACTGGCGAGAAACACTTTCATGGAAAGGGGTTGCGAAGCTTCCAAAAATTACGAATCACCAGAAATCTCAGCCAATATTTTTTCACCCAAACTGGATGATACTTTCAGGTAATGATCAGTACACTAAGGCGACTTGGTTCCCCAAATTTCGTTCTTCTATGTTGAAGCGTTCATTTCCAGTAACAGTTTGAATTTTTAGGTATCACTCTGTTTTCTCCTATATTGATAGATGTATTTGGAACTCTAAATCCAACACGGTTTGTGCTAGCTTCTTGAAACTTGACACAGTAAAGTAGTTTCACGTTCTATCTATGTTTTGTTTCCTCTTGACGTAGCCCTAAGCAGTGACTGGCGAGAAACACTTTCATGGAAAGGGGTTGCCAAGCTTCCAAAAATTACGAATCTCCAGAAATCTCAGCAAATATTTTTTCACCCAAACTGGATGATACTTTCAGGTAATGATCAGTACACTAAGGCGACTTGGTTCCCCAAATTTCGTTCTTCTACGTTGAAGCGTTCATTTCCAGTAACAGTTTGAATTTTTAGGTTTCACTCTGTTTTCTCCTATATTGATAGATGTATATGCAACTCTAAATCCAACATGGTTTGTGCTAGCTTCTTGAAACTTGACACAGTAAAGTAGTTTCACGTTCTATCTCTATGTTTTGTTTCCTCTTGATGTAGCCCTATGCACTGACTGGCGAGAAACACTTTCATGGAAAGGGGTTGCCAAGCTTCCAAAAATTACGAATCTCCAGAAATGTCAGAAAATATTTTTTCACCCAAACTGGATGATACTTTCAGGTAATGATCAGTACACTAAGGCGACTTGGTTCCCCAAATTTTGATCTTCTATATTGAAGCGTTCATTTCCAGTAACAGTTTGAATTTTTAGGTTCACTCTGTTTTCTCCTATATTGATTGATGTATTTGGAACTCTAAATCCAATACGGTTAGTGCTAGCATCTTGAAACTTGACACAGTAAAGTAGTTTCACGTTCTATCTCTATGTTTTGTTTCCTCTTCATGTAGCCCTAAGCAGTGACTGGCGAGAAACACTTTCATGGAAAGGGGTTGCCAAGCTTCCAAAAATTACGAATCTCCAGAAATCTCAGCAAATATTTTTTCACCCAAACTGGATGATACTTTCAGGTAATGATCAGTACACTAAGGCGACTTGGTTCCCCAAATTTCGTTCTTCTACGTTGAAGCGTTCATTTCCAGTAACAGTTTGAATTTTTAGGTTTCACTCTGTTTTCTCCTATATTGATAGATGTATATGCAACTCTAAATCCAACATGGTTTGTGCTAGCTTCTTGAAACTTGACACAGTAAAGTAGTTTCACGTTCTATCTCTATGTTTTGTTTCCTCTTGATGTAGCCCTATGCACTGACTGGCGAGAAACACTTTCATGGAAAGGGGTTGCCAAGCTTCCAAAAATTACGAATCTCCAGAAATGTCAGAAAATATTTTTTCACCCAAACTGGATGATACTTTCAGGTAATGATCAGTACACTAAGGCGACTTGGTTCCCCAAATTTTGATCTTCTATATTGAAGCGTTCATTTCCAGTAACAGTTTGAATTTTTAGGTTCACTCTGTTTTCTCCTATATTGATTGATGTATTTGGAACTCTAAATCCAATACGGTTAGTGCTAGCATCTTGAAACTTGACACAGTAAAGTAGTTTCACGTTCTATCTCTATGTTTTGTTTCCTCTTGATGTAGCCCTAAGCAGTGACTGGCGAGAAACACTTTCATGGAAAGGGGTTGCCAAGCTTCCAAAAATTACGAATCTCCAGAAATCTCAGCAAATATTTTTTCACCCAAACTGGATGATACTTTCAGGTAATGATCAGTACACTAAGGCGACTTGGTTCCCCAAATTTCGTTCTTCTATGTTGAAGCGTTCATTTCCAGTAACAGTTTGAATTTTGACGTTTCACTCTGTTTTCTCCTATATTGATAGATGTATTTGGAACTCTAAATCCAACACGGTTTGTTCTAGCTTCTTGAAACTTGACACAGTAAAGTAGTTTCACGTTCTATCTCTATGTTTTGTTTCCTCTTGATGTAGCCCTATGCACTGACTGGCGAGAAACACTTTCATGGAAAGGGGTTGCCAAGCTTCTAAAAATTACGAATCTCCAGAAATCTCAGCAAATATTTTCTCACCCAAACTGGATGATACTTTCAGGTAATGATCAGTACACTAAGGCGACTTGGTTCCCCAAATTTCGTTCTTCTATGTTGAAGCGTTCATTTCCAGTAACAGTTTGAATTTTGACGTTTCACTCTGTTTTCTCCTATATTGATAGATGTATTTGGAACTCTAAATCGAACACGGTTTGTGCTAGGTTCTTGAAACTTGACACAGTAAAGTAGTTTCACGTTCTATCTCTATGTTTTGTTTCCTCTTGATGTAGCCCTAAGCAGTGACTGGCGAGAAGCACTTTCATGGAAAGGGGTTGCCAAGCTTCCAAAAATTACGAATCTCCAGAAATGTCAGCAAATATTTTTTCACCCAAACTGGATGATACTTTCAGGTAATGATCAGTACACTAAGGCGACTTGGTTCCCCAAATTTCGTTCTTCTATGTTGAAGCGTTCATTTCCAGTAACAGTTTGAATTTTTAGGTTTCACTCTGTTTTCTCCTATATTGATAGATGTATTTGGAACTCTAAATCCAACACGGTTTGTGCTAGCTTCTTGAAACTTGACACAGTAAAGTAGTTTCACGTTCTATGTCTATGTTTTGTTTCCTCTTGATGTAGCCCTAAGCAGTGACTGGCGAGAAGCTCTTTCATGGAAAGGGGTTGCCAAGCTTCCAAAAATTACGAATCTCCAGAAATCTCAGCAAATATTTTTTCACCCAAACTGGATGATACTTTCAGGTAATGATCAGTACACTAAGGCGACTTGGTTCCCCAAATTTCGTTCTTCTATGTTGAAGTGTTCATTTCCAGTAACAGTTTGAATTTTTAGGTTTCACTCTGTTTTCTCCTATATTGATAGATGTATTTGGAACTCTAAATCGAACACGTTTTGTGCTAGCTGCTTGAAACTTGACACAGTAAAGTAGTTTCACGTTCTATCTCAATGTATTGTTTCCTCTTGATGTAGCCCTAAGCACTGACTGGCGAGAAACACTTTCATGGAAAGGGGTTGCGAAGCTTCCAAAAATTACGAATCACCAGAAATCTCAGCCAATATTTTTTCACCCAAACTGGATGATACTTTCAGGTAATGATCAGTACACTAAGGCGACTTGGTTCCCCAAATTTCGTTCTTCTATGTTGAAGCGTTCATTTCCAGTAACAGTTTGAATTTTTAGGTATCACTCTGTTTTCTCCTATATTGATAGATGTATTTGGAACTCTAAATCCAACACGGTTTGTGCTAGCTTCTTGAAACTTGACACAGTAAAGTAGTTTCACGTTCTATCTATGTTTTGTTTCCTCTTGACGTAGCCCTAAGCAGTGACTGGCGAGAAACACTTTCATGGAAAGGGGTTGCCAAGCTTCCAAAAATTACGAATCTCCAGAAATCTCAGCAAATATTTTTTCACCCAAACTGGATGATACTTTCAGGTAATGATCAGTACACTAAGGCGACTTGGTTCCCCAAATTTCGTTCTTCTACGTTGAAGCGTTCATTTCCAGTAACAGTTTGAATTTTTAGGTTTCACTCTGTTTTCTCCTATATTGATAGATGTATATGCAACTCTAAATCCAACATGGTTTGTGCTAGCTTCTTGAAACTTGACACAGTAAAGTAGTTTCACGTTCTATCTCTATGTTTTGTTTCCTCTTGATGTAGCCCTAAGCAGTGACTGGCGAGAAGCACTTTCATGGAAAGGGGTTGCCAAGCTTCCAAAAATTACGAATCTCCAGAAATCTCAGCAAATATTTTTTCACCCAAACTGGATGATACTTTCAGGTAATGATCAGTACACTAAGGCGACTTGGTTCCCCAAATTTCGTTCTTCTATGTTGAAGCGTTCATTTCCAGTAACAGTTTGAATTTTGACGTTTCACTCTGTTTTCTCCTATATTGATAGATGTATTTGGAACTCTAAATCCAACACGGTTTGTGCTAGCTTCTTGAAACTTGACACAGTAAAGTAGTTTCACGTTCTATCTCTATGTTTTGTTTCCTCTTGATGTAGCCCTATGCACTGACTGGCGAGAAACACTTTCATGGAAAGGGGTTGCCAAGCTTCTAAAAATTACGAATCTCCAGAAATCTCAGCAAATATTTTCTCACCCAAACTGGATGATACTTTCAGGTAATGATCAGTACACTAAGGCGACTTGGTTCCCCAAATTTCGTTCTTCTATGTTGAAGCGTTCATTTCCAGTAACAGTTTGAATTTTGACGTTTCACTCTGTTTTCTCCTATATTGATAGATGTATTTGGAACTCTAAATCGAACACGGTTTGTGCTAGCTTCTTGAAACTTGACACAGTAAAGTAGTTTCACGTTCTATCTCTATGTTTTGTTTCCTCTTGATGTAGCCCTAAGCAGTGACTGGCGAGAAGCACTTTCATGGAAAGGGGTTGCCAAGCTTCCAAAAATTACGAATCTCTAGAAATGTCAGCAAATATTTTTTCACCCAAACTGGATGATACTTTCAGGTAATGATCAGTAAACGAAGGCGACTTGGTTCCCCAAATTTCGTTCTTCTATGTTGAAGCGTTCATTTCCAGTAACAGTTTGAATTTTTAGGTTTCACTCTGTTTTCTCCTATATTGATAGATGTATTTGGAACTCTAAATCCAACACGGTTTGTGCTAGCTTCTTGAAACTTGACACAGTAAAGTAGTTTCACGTTCTATCTCTATGTTTTGTTTCCTCTTGATGTAGCCCTAAGCAGTGACTGGCGAGAAGCACTTTCATGGAAAGGGGTTGCCAAGCTTCCAAAAATTACGAATCTCCAGAAATCTCAGCAAATATTTTTTCACCCAAACTGGATGATACTTTCAGGTAATGATCAGTACACTAAGGCGACTTGGTTCCCCAAATTTCGTTCTTCTATGTTGAAGTGTTCATTTCCAGTAACAGTTTGAATTTTTAGGTTTCACTCTGTTTTCTCCTATATTGATAGATGTATTTGGAACTCTAAATCGAACACGGTTTGTGCTAGCTGCTTGAAACTTGACACAGTAAAGTAGTTTCACGTTCTATCTCAATGTATTGTTTCCTCTTGATGTAGCCCTAAGCACTGACTGGCGAGAAACACTTTCATGGAAAGGGGTTGCGAAGCTTCCAAAAATTACGAATGACCAGAAATCTCAGCCAATATTTTGTCACCAAAACTGGATGATACATTCAGGTAATGATCAGTACACTAAGGCGACTTGGTTCCCCAAATTTCGTTCTTCTATGTTGAAGCGTTCATTTCCAGTAACAGTTTGAATTTTTAGGTATCACTCTGTTTTCTCCTATATTGATAGATGTATTTGGAACTCTAAATCCAACACGGTTTGTGCTAGCTTCTTGAAACTTGACACAGTAAAGTAGTTTCACGTTCTATCTATGTTTTGTTTCCTCTTGACGTAGCCCTAAGCAGTGACTGGCGAGAAACACTTTCATGGAAAGGGGTTGCCAAGCTTCCAAAAATTACGAATCTCCAGAAATCTCAGCAAATATTTTTTCACCCAAACTGGATGATACTTTCAGGTAATGATCAGTACACTAAGGCGACTTGGTTCCCCAAATTTCGTTCTTCTATGTTGAAGCGTTCATTTCCAGTAACAGTTTGAATTTTGAGGTTTCACTCTGTTTTCTCCTATATTGATAGATGTATTTGGAACTCTAAATCCAATATGGTTTGTGCTAGCTTCTTGAAACTTGACACAGTAAAGTAGTTTCACGTTCTATCTCTATGTTTTGTTTCCTCTTGATGTAGCCCAAGCACTGTCTGGCGAGAAACACTTTCATGGAAAGGGTTTGCCTAGCTTCCAAAAATTACGAATCTCCAGAAAGCAAATATTTTTTCACCCAAACTGGATGATACTTTCAGGTAATGATCAGTACACTAAGGCGACTTGGTTCCCCAAATTTCGTTCTTCTATGTTGAAGCGTTCATTTCCAATAACAGTTTGAATTTTGAGGTTTCACTCTGTTTTCTCCTATATTGATAAATGTATTTGCAACTCTAAATCGAACACGGTTTTTGCTAGCTTCTTGAAACTTGACACAGTAAAGTAGTTTCACGTTCTATCTCTATGTTTTGTTTCCTCTTGACGTAGCCCTAAGCAGTGACTGGCGAGAAACACTTTCATGGAAAGGGGTTGCCAAGCTTCCAAAAATTACGAATCTCCAGAAATCTCAGCAAATATTTTTTCACCCAAACTGGGTGATACTTTCAGGTAATGATCAGTACACTAAGGCGACTTGGTTCCCCAAATTTCGTTCTTCTATGTTGAAGCGTTCATTTCCAGTAACAGTTTGAATTTTGACGTTTCACTCTGTTTTCTCCTATATTGATAGATGTATTTGGAACTCTAAATCGAACACGGTTTGTGCTAGGTTCTTGAAACTTGACACAGTAGTTTCACGTTCTATCTCTATGTTGTGTTTCCTCTTGATGTAGCCCTAAGCAGTGACTGGCGAGAAGCACTTTCATGGAAAGGGGTTGCCAAGCTTCCAAAAATTACGAATCTCCAGAAATGTCAGAAAATATTTTTTCACCCAAACTGGATGATACTTTCAGGTAATGATCAGTACACTAAGGCGACTTGGTTCCCCAAATTTCGTTCTTGTATGTTGAAGCGTTCATTTCCAGTAACAGTTTGAATTTTTAGGTTTCACTCTGTTTTCTCCTATATTGATAGATGTATTTGGAACTCTAAATCCACCACGGTTTGTGCTAGCTTCTTGAAACTTGACACAGTAAAGTAGTTTCACGTTCTATCTCTATGTTTTGTTTCCTCTTGATGTAGCTCTAAGCAGTGACTGGCGAGAAGCACTTTCATGGAAAGGGGTTGCCAAGCTTCCAAAAATTACGAATCTCCAGAAATCTCAGCAAATATTTTTTCACCCAAACTGGATGATACTTTCAGGTAATGATCAGTACACTAAGGCGACTTGGTTCCCCAAATTTCGTTCTTCTATGTTGAAGCGTTCATTTCCAGTAACAGTTTGAATTTTTAGGTTTCACTCTGTTTTCTCCTATATTGATAGATGTATTTGGAACTCTAAATCGAACACGGTTTGTGCTAGCTGCTTGAAACTTGACACAGTAAAGTAGTTTCACGTTCTATCTCAATGTTTTTTTTCCTCTTGATGTAGCCCTAAGCAGTGACTGGCGAGAAGCACTTTCATGGAAAGGGGTTGCCAAGCTTCCAAAAATTACGAATCTCCAGAAATCTCAGCAAATATTTTTTCACCCAAACTGGATGATACTTTCAGGTAATGATCAGTACACTAAGGCGACTTGGTTCCCCAAATTTCGTTCTTCTATGTTGAAGCGTTCATTTCCAGTAACAGTTTGAATTTTGACGTTTCACTCTGTTTTCTCCTATATTGATAGATGTATTTGGAACTCTAAATCCAACACGGTTTGTGCTAGCTTCTTGAAACTTGACACAGTAAAGTAGTTTCACGTTCTATCTCTATGTTTTGTTTCCTCTTGATGTAGCCCTATGCACTGACTGGCGAGAAACACTTTCATGGAAAGGGGTTGCCAAGCTTCCAAAAATTACGAATCTCCAGAAATCTCAGCAAATATTTTTTCACCCAAACTGGGTGATACTTTCAGGTAATGATCAGTACACTAAGGCGACTTGGTTCCCCAAATTTCGTTCTTCTATGTTGAAGCGTTCATTTCCAGTAACAGTTTGAATTTTTAGGTTTCACTCTGTTTTCTCCTATATTGATAGATGTATTTGGAACTCTAAATCCAACACGGTTTGTGCTAGCTTCTTGAAACTTGACACAGTAAAGTAGTTTCACGTTCTATCTCTATGTTTTGTTTCCTCTTGATGTAGCCCTATGCACTGACTGGCGAGAAACACTTTCATGGAAAGGGGTTGCCAAGCTTCCAAAAATTACGAATCTCCAGAAATCTCAGCAAATATTTTTTCACCCAAACTGGGTGATACTTTCAGGTAATGATCAGTACACTAAGGAGACTTGGTTCCCCAAATTTCGTTCTTCTATGTTGAAGCGTTCATTTCCAGTAACAGTTTGAATTTTGACGTTTCACTCTGTTTTCTCCTATATTGATAGATGTATTTGGAACTCTAAATCGAACACGGTTTGTGCTAGGTTCTTGAAACTTGACACAGTAAAGTAGTTTCACGTTCTATCTCTATGTTTTGTTTCCTCTTGATGTAGCCCTAAGCAGTGACTGGCGAGAAACACTTTCATGGAAAGGGGTTGCAAAGCTTCCAAAAATTACGAATCTCCAGAAATCTCAGCAAATATTTTTTCACCCAAACTGGATGATACTTTCAGGTAATGATCAGTACACTAAGGCGACTTGGTTCCCCAAATTTCGTTCTTCTATGTTGAAGCGTTCATTTCCAGTAACAGTTTGAATTTTGACGTTTCACTCTGTTTTCTCCTATATTGATAGATGTATTTGGAACTCTAAATCCAACACGGTTTGTGCTAGCTTCTTGAAACTTGACACAGTAAAGTAGTTTCACGTTCTATCTCTATGTTTTGTTTCCTCTTGATGTAGCCCTATGCACTGACTGGCGAGAAAAACTTTCATGGAAAGGGGTTGCCAAGCTTCCAAAAATTACGAATCTCCAGAAATCTCAGCAAATATTTTTTCACCCAAACTGGATGATACTTTCAGGTAATGATCAGTACACTAAGGCGACTTGGTTCCCCAAATTTCGTTCTTCTATGTTGAAGCGTTCATTTCCAGTAACAGTTTGAATTTTGAGGTTTCACTCTGTTTTCTCCTATATTGATAGATGTATTTGGAACTCTAAATCCAACACGGTTTGTGCTAGCTTCTTGAAACTTGACACAGTAAAGTAGTTTCACGTTCTATCTCTATGTTTTGTTTCCTCTTGACGTAGCCCTAAGCAGTGACTGGCGAGAAACACTTTCATGGAAAGGGGTTGCCAAGCTTCCAAAAATTACGAATCTCCAGAAATCTCAGCAAATATTTTTTCACCAAAACTGGATGATACTTTCAGGTAATGATCAGTACACTAAGGCGACTTGGTTCCCCAAATTTCGTTCTTCTATGTTGAAGCGTTCATTTCCAGTAACAGTTTGAATTTTGACGTTTCACTCTGTTTTCTCCTATATTGATAGATGTATTTGGAACTCTAAATCCAACACGGTTTGTGCTAGCTTCTTGAAACTTGACACAGTAAAGTAGTTTCACGTTCTATCTCTATGTTTTGTTTCCTCTTGATGTAGCCCTAAGCAGTGACTGGCGAGAAGCACTTTCATGGAAAGGGGTTGCCAAGCTTCCAAAAATTACGAATCTCCAGAAATCTCAGCAAATATTTTTTCACCCAAACTGGATGATACTTTCAGGTAATGATCAGTACACTAAGGCGACTTGGTTCCCCAAATTTCGTTCTTCTATGTTGAAGCGTTCATTTCCAGTAACAGTTTGAATTTTTAGGTTTCACTCTGTTTTCTCCTATATTGATAGATGTATTTGGAACTCTAAATCCAACACGGTTTGTGCTAGCCTCTTGAAACTTGACACAGTAAAGTAGTTTCACGTTCTATCTCTATGTTTTGTTTCCTCTTGATGTAGCCCTAAGCAGTGACTGGCGAGAAGCACTTTCATGGAAAGGGGTTGCCAAGCTTCCAAAAATTACGAATCTCCAGAAATGTCCGCAAATATTTTTGCACCCAAACTGGATGATACTTTCAGGTAATGATCAGTACACTAAAGCGACTTGGTTCCCCAAATTTCGTTCTTCTATGTTGAAGCGTTCATTTCCAGTAACAGTTTGAATTTTGAGGTTTCACTCAGTTTTCTCCTATATTGATAGATGTATTTGCAACTCTAAATCCAACACGGTTTGTGCTAGATTCTTGAAATTTGACACAGTAAAGTAGTTTCACGTTCTATCTCTATGTTTTGTTTCCTCTTGACGTAGCCCTAAGCAGTGACTGGCGAGAAGCACTTTCATGGAAAAAGGTTGCCAAGCTTCCAAATATTACGAATCTCCAGAAATGTCAGCAAATATTTTTTCACCCAAACTGGATGATACTTTCATGTAATGATCAGTACACTAAGGCGACTTGGTTCCCCAAATTTCGTTCTTCTATGTTGAAGCGTTCATTTCCAGTAACAGTTTGAATTTTGAGGTTTCACTCTGTTTTCTCCTATATTGATAGATGTATTTGGAACTCTAAATCGAACACGGTTTGTGCTAGCTTCTTGAAACTTGACACAGTAAAGTAGTTTCACGTTCTATCTCTATGTTTTGTTTCCTCTTGATGTAGCCCTAAGCAGTGACTGGCGAGAAGCACTTTCATGGAAAGGGGTTGCCAAGCTTCCAAAAATTACGAATCTCCAGAAATCTCAGCAAATATTTTTTCACCCAAACTGGATGATACTTTCAGGTAATGATCAGTACACTAAGGCGACTTGGTTCCCCAAATTTCGTTCTTCTATGTTGAAGCGTTCATTTCCAGTAACAGTTTGAATTTTGAGGTTTCACTCTGTTTTCTCCTATATTGATAGATGTATTTAGAACTCTAAATCCAACACGGTTTGTGCTAGCTTCTTGAAACTTGACACAGTAAAGTAGTTTCACGTTCTATCTCTATGTTTTGTTTTCTCTTGATGTAGCCCTAAGCACTGACTGGCGAGAAACACTTTCATGGAAAGGGTTTGCCTAGCTTCCAAAAATTACGAATCTCCAGAAAGCAAATATTTTTTCACCCAAACTGGATGATACTTTCAGGTAATGATGAGTACACTAAGGCGACTTGGTTCCCCAAATTTCGTTCTTCTATGTTGAAGCGTTCATTTCCAGTAACAGTTTGAATTTTTAGGTATCACTCTGTTTTCTCCTATATTGATAGATGTATTTGGAACTCTAAATCGAACACGGTTTGTGCTAGCTTCTTGAAACTTGACACAGTAAAGTAGTTTCACGTTCTATCTCTATGGTTTGTTTCCTCTTGATGTAGCCCTAAGCAGTGACTGGCGAGAAGCACTTTCATGGAAAGGGGTTGCCAAGCTTCCAAAAATTACGAATCTCCAGAAATCTCAGCAAATATTTTTTCACCCAAACTGGATGATACTTTCAGGTAATGATCAGTACACTAAGGCGACTTGGTTCCCCAAATTTCGTTCTTCTATGTTGAAGCGTTCATTTCCAGTAACAGTTTGAATTTTGAGGTTTCACTCTGTTTTCTCCTATATTGATAGATGTATTTGGAACTCTAAATCCAACACGGTTTGTGCTAGCCTCTTGAAACTTGACACAGTAAAGTAGTTTCACGTTCTATCTCTATGTTTTGTTTCCTCTTGATGTAGCCCTAAGCAGTGACTGGCGAGAAGCACTTTCATGGAAAGGGGTTGCCAAGCTTCCAAAAATTACGAATCTCCAGAAATGTCCGCAAATATTTTTGCACCCAAACTGGATGATACTTTCAGGTAATGATCAGTACACTAAAGCGACTTGGTTCCCCAAATTTCGTTCTTCTATGTTGAAGCGTTCATTTCCAGTAACAGTTTGAATTTTGAGGTTTCACTCAGTTTTCTCCTATATTGATAGATGTATTTGCAACTCTAAATCCAACACGGTTTGTGCTAGATTCTTGAAATTTGACACAGTAAAGTAGTTTCACGTTCTATCTCTATGTTTTGTTTCCTCTTGACGTAGCCCTAAGCAGTGACTGGCGAGAAGCACTTTCATGGAAAAAGGTTGCCAAGCTTCCAAATATTACGAATCTCCAGAAATGTCAGCAAATATTTTTTCACCCAAACTGGATGATACTTTCATGTAATGATCAGTACACTAAGGCGACTTGGTTCCCCAAATTTCGTTCTTCTATGTTGAAGCGTTCATTTCCAGTAACAGTTTGAATTTTGAGGTTTCACTCTGTTTTCTCCTATATTGATAGATGTATTTGGAACTCTAAATCGAACACGGTTTGTGCTAGCTTCTTGAAACTTGACACAGTAAAGTAGTTTCACGTTCTATCTCTATGTTTTGTTTCCTCTTGATGTAGCCCTAAGCAGTGACTGGCGAGAAGCACTTTCATGGAAAGGGGTTGCCAAGCTTCCAAAAATTACGAATCTCCAGAAATCTCAGCAAATATTTTTTCACCCAAACTGGATGATACTTTCAGGTAATGATCAGTACACTAAGGCGACTTGGTTCCCCAAATTTCGTTCTTCTATGTTGAAGCGTTCATTTCCAGTAACAGTTTGAATTTTGAGGTTTCACTCTGTTTTCTCCTATATTGATAGATGTATTTAGAACTCTAAATCCAACACGGTTTGTGCTAGCTTCTTGAAACTTGACACAGTAAAGTAGTTTCACGTTCTATCTCTATGTTTTGTTTTCTCTTGATGTAGCCCTAAGCACTGACTGGCGAGAAACACTTTCATGGAAAGGGTTTGCCTAGCTTCCAAAAATTACGAATCTCCAGAAAGCAAATATTTTTTCACCCAAACTGGATGATACTTTCAGGTAATGATGAGTACACTAAGGCGACTTGGTTCCCCAAATTTCGTTCTTCTATGTTGAAGCGTTCATTTCCAGTAACAGTTTGAATTTTTAGGTATCACTCTGTTTTCTCCTATATTGATAGATGTATTTGGAACTCTAAATCCAACACGGTTTGTGCTAGCTTCTTGAAACTTGACACAGTAAAGTAGTTTCACGTTCTATCTCTATGTTTTGTTTCCTCTTGATGTAGCCCTAAGCAGTGACTGGCGAGAAGCACTTTCATGGAAAGGGGTTGCCAAGCTTCCAAAAATTACGAATCTCCAGAAATCTCAGCAAATATTTTTTCACCCAAACTGGATGATACTTTCAGGTAATGATCACTACACTAAGGCGACTTGGTTCCCCAAATTTCGTTCTTCTATGTTGAAGCGTTCATTTCCAGTAACAGTTTGAATTTTTAGGTTTCACTCTGTTTTCTCCTATATTGATAGATGTATTTGGAACTCTAAATCCAACACGGTTTGTGCTAGCCTCTTGAAACTTGACACAGTAAAGTAGTTTCACGTTCTATCTCTATGTTTTGTTTCCTCTTGATGTAGCCCTAAGCAGTGACTGGCGAGAAGCACTTTCATGGAAAGGGGTTGCCAAGCTTCCAAAAATTACGAATCTCCAGAAATGTCCGCAAATATTTTTGCACCCAAACTGGATGATACTTTCAGGTAATGATCAGTACACTAAAGCGACTTGGTTCCCCAAATTTCGTTCTTCTATGTTGAAGCGTTCATTTCCAGTAACAGTTTGAATTTTGAGGTTTCACTCAGTTTTCTCCTATATTGATAGATGTATTTGCAACTCTAAATCCAACACGGTTTGTGCTAGATTCTTGAAATTTGACACAGTAAAGTAGTTTCACGTTCTATCTCTATGTTTTGTTTCCTCTTGACGTAGCCCTAAGCAGTGACTGGCGAGAAGCACTTTCATGGAAAAAGGTTGCCAAGCTTCCAAATATTACGAATCTCCAGAAATGTCAGCAAATATTTTTTCACCCAAACTGGATGATACTTTCATGTAATGATCAGTACACTAAGGCGACTTGGTTCCCCAAATTTCGTTCTTCTATGTTGAAGCGTTCATTTCCAGTAACAGTTTGAATTTTGAGGTTTCACTCTGTTTTCTCCTATATTGATAGATGTATTTGGAACTCTAAATCCAACACGGTTTGTGCTAGCTTCTTGAAACTTGACACAGTAAAGTAGTTTCATGTTCTATCTCTATGTTTTGTTTCCTCTTGACGTAGCCCTAAGCAGTGACTGGTGAGAAACACTTTCATGGAAAGGGGTTGCGAAGCTTCCAAAAATTACGAATCTCCAGAAATCTCAGCAAATATTTTTTCACCCAAACTGGATGATACTTTCAGGAAATGATCAGTACACTAAGGCGACTTGGTTCCCCAAATTTCGTTCTTCTATGTTGAAGCGTTCATTTCCAGTAACAGTTTGAATTTTTAGGTATCACTCTGTTTTCTCCTATATTGATAGATGTATTTGGAACTCTAAATTGAACACGGTTTGTGCTAGCTTCTTGAAACTTGACACAGTAAAGTAGTTTCACGTTCTATCTCCAAGTTATGTTTCCTCTTGATGTAGCCCTAAGCAGTGACTGGCGAGAAGCACTTTCATGGAAAGGGGTTGCCAAGCTTCCAAAAATTACGAATCTCCAGAAATCTCAGCAAATATTTTTTCACCCAAACTGGATGATACTTTCAGGTAATGATCAGTACACTAAGGCGCCTTGGTTCCCCAAATTTCATTCTTCTATGTTGAAGCGTTCATTTCCAGTAACAGTTTGAATTTTTAGGTTTCACTCTGTTTTCTTTTATATTGATAGATGTATTTGGAACTCTAAATCGAACACGGTTTGTGCTAGCTGCTTGAAACTTGACACAGTAAAGTAGTTTCACGTTCTATCTCTATGTTTTGTTTCCTCTTGATGTAGCCCTAAGCAGTGACTGGCGAGAAGCACTTTCATGGAAAGGGGTTGCCAAGCTTCCAAAAATTACGAATCTCCAGAAATCTCAGCAAATATTTTTTCACCCAAACTGGATGATACTTTCAGGTAATGATCAGTACACTAAGGCGACTTGGTTCCCCAAATTTCGTTCTTCTATGTTGAAGCGTTCATTTCCAGTAACAGTTTGAATTTTGAGGTTTCACTCTGTTTTCTCCTATATTGATAGATGTATTTGCAACTCTAAATCCAACACGGTTTTTGCTAGCTTCTTGAAACTTGACACAGTAAAGTAGTTTCACGTTCTATCTCTATGTTTTGTTTCCTCTTGATGTATCCCTAAGCAGTGACTGGCGAGAAGCACTTTCATGGAAAGGGGTTGCCAAGCTTCCAAAAATTACGAATCTCCAGAAATGTCAGCCAATATTTTTTCACCCAAACTGGATGATACTTTCAGGTAATGATCAGTACACTAAGGCGACTTGGTTCCCCAAATTTCGTTCTTCTATATTGAAGCGTTCATTTCCAGTAACAGTTTGAATTTTTAGGTTTCACTCTGTTTTCTCCTATATTGATAGATGTATTTGGAACTCTAAATCCAACACGGTTTGTGCTAGCTTCTTGAAACTTGACACAGTAAAGTAGTTTCATGTTCTATCTCTATGTTTTGTTTCCTCTTGATGTAGCCCTAAGCAGTGACTGGCGAGAAGCACTTTCATGGAAAGGGGTTGCCAAGCTTCCAAAAATTACGAATCTCCAGAAATCTCAGCAAATATTTTTTCACCCAAACTGGATGATACTTTCAGGTAATGATCAGTACACTAAGGCGACTTGGTTCCCCAAATTTTGTTCTTCTATGTTGAAGCGTTCATTTCCAGTAACAGTTTGAATTTTGAGGTTTCACTCTGTTTTCTCCTATATTGATAGATGTATTTGGAACTCTAAATCCAACACGGTTTGTGCTAGCTTCTTGAAACTTGACACAGTAAAGTAGTTTCACGTTCTATCTCTAGGTTTTGTTTCCTCTTGATGTCGCCCTAAGCAGTGACTGGCGAGAAGCACTTTCATGGAAAGGGATTGCCAAGCTTCCAAAAATTACGAATCTCCAGAAATCTCAGCCAATATTTTTTCACCCAAACTGGATGATACTTTCAGGTAATGATCAGTACACTAAGGCGACTTGGTTCCCCAAATTTCGTTCTTCTATGATGAAGCGTTCATTTCCAGTAACAGTTTGAATTTTCAGGTTTCACTCTGTTTTCTCCTATATTGATAGATGTATTTGGAACTCTAAATCCAACACGGTTTGTGCTAGCTTCTTGAAACTTGACACAGTAAAGTAGTTTCACGTTCTATCTCTATGTTTTGTTTCCTCTTGATGTAGCCCTAAGCACTGACTTGCGAGAAGCACTTTCATGGAAAGGGTTTGCCTAGCTTCCAAAAATTACGAATCTCCAGAAAGCAAATATTTTTTCACCCAAACTGGATGATACTTTCAGGTAATGATCAGTATACTAAGGCGACTTGGTTCCCCAAATTTGGTTCTTCTATGTTGAAGCGTTCATTTCCAGTAACAGTTTGAATTTTGAGGTTTCACTCTGTTTTCTCCTATATTGATAGATGTATTTGGAACTCTAAATCCAACACGGTGTGTGCTAGCTTCTTGAAACTTGACACAGTAAAGTAGTTTCACGTTCTATCTCTATGTTTTCTTTCCTCTTGACGTAGCCCTAAGCAGTGACTGGTGAGAAACACTTTCATGGAAAGGGGTTGCGAAGCTTCCAAAAATTACGAATCTCCAGAAATCTCAGCAAATATTTTTTCACCCAAACTGGATGATACTTTCAGGTAATGATCAGTACACTAAGGCGATTTGGTTCCCCAAATTTCATTCTTCTATGTTGAAGCGTTCATTTCCAGTAACAGTTTGAATTTTTAGGTTTCACTCTGTTTTCTTTTATATTGATAGATGTATTTGGAACTCTAAATCGAACACGGTTTGTGCTAGCTGCTTGAAACTTGACACAGTAAAGTAGTTTCACGTTCTATCTCTATGTTTTGTTTCCTCTTGATGTAGCCCTAAGCAGTGACTGGCGAGAAGCACTTTCATGGAAAGGGGTTGCCAAGCTTCCAAAAATTACGAATCTCCAGAAATGTCAGCCAATATTTTTTCACCCAAACTGGATGATACTTTCAGGTAATAATCAGTACACTAAGGCGACTTGGTTCCCCAAATTTCGTTCTTCTATGTTGAAGCGTTGATTTCCAGTAACAGTTTGAATTTTGAGGTTTCACTCTGTTTTCTCCTATATTGATAGATGTATTTGCAACTCTAAATCCAACACGGTTTGTGCTAGCTTCTTGAAACTTGACACAGTAAAGTAGTTTCATGTTCTATCTCTATGTTTTGTTTCCTCTTGATGTAGCCCTAAGCAGTGACTGGCGAGAAGCACTTTCATGGAACGGGGTTGCCAAGCTTCCAAAAATTACGAATCTCCAGAAATGTCAGCCAATATTTTTTCACCCAAACTGGATGATACTTTCAGGTAATGATCAGTACACTAAGGCGACTTGGTTCCCCAAATTTCGTTCTTCTATATTGAAGCGTTCATTTCCAGTAACAGTTTGAATTTTTAGGTTTCACTCTGTTTTCTCCTATATTGATAGATGTATTTGGAACTCTAAATCGAACACGGTTTGTGCTAGCTTCTTGAAACTTTACACAGTAAAGTAGTTTCACGTTCTATCTCTATGTTTTGTTTCCTCTTGATGTAGCCCTAAGCAGTGACTGGCGAGAAACACTTTCATGGAAAGGGGTTGCCAAGCTTCCAAAAATTACGAATCTCCAAAAATCTCAGCAAATATTTTTTCACCCAAACTGGATGATACTTTCAGGTAATGATCAGTACACTAAGGCGACTTGGTTCCCCAAATTTTGTTCTTCTATGTTGAAGCGTTCATTTCCAGTAACAGTTTGAATTTTGAGGTTTCACTCTGTTTTCTCCTATATTGATAGATGTATTTGGAACTCTAAATCCAACACGGTTTGTGCTAGCTTCTTGAAACTTGACACAGTAAAGTAGTTTCACGTTCTATCTCTAGGTTTTGTTTCCTCTTGATGTAGCCCTAAGCAGTGACTGGCGAGAAGCACTTTCATGGAAAGGGGTTGCCAAGCTTCCAAAAATTACGAATCTCCAGAAATGTCAGCCAATATTTTTTCACCCAAACTGGATGATACTTTCAGGTAATGATCAGTACACTAAGGCGACTTGGTTCCCCAAATTTCGTTCTTCTATGATGAAGCGTTCATTTCCAGTAACAGTTTGAATTTTCAGGTTTCACTCTGTTTTCTCCTATATTGATAGATGTATTTGGAACTCTAAATACAACACGGTTTGTGCTAGCTTCTTGAAACTTGACACAGTGAAGTAGTTTCACGTTCTATCTCTATGTTTTGTTTCCTCTTGATGTAGCCCTAAGCACTGACTGGCGAGAAACACTTTCATGAAAAGGGGTTGCGAAGCTTCCAAAAGTTACGAATCTCCAGAAATCTCAGCAAATATTTTTTCACCCAAACTGGATGATACTTTCAGGTAATGATCAGTACACGAAGGTGACTTGGTTCCCCAAATTTCGTGCTTCTATGTTGAAGCGTTCATTTCCAGTAACAGTTTGAATTTTTAGGTTTCAATCTGATTTCACCTATATTGATAGATGTATTTGGAACTCTAAATCCAACACGGTTTGTGCTAGCTTTATGAAACTTGACACAGTAAAGTAGTTTCACGTTCTATGTCTATGTTTTGTTTCCTCTTGATGTAGCCATAAGCAGTGACTGGCGAGAAACACTTTCATGGAAAGGGGTTGCCAAGCTTCCAAAAATTACGAATCTCCAGAAATCTCAGCAAATATTTTTTCACCCAAACTGGATGATACTTTCAGGTAATGATCAGTAAACGAAGGCGACTTGGTTCCCCAAATTTCGTTCTTCTATGTTGAAGCGTTCATTTCCAGTAACAGTTTGAATTTTTAGGTTTCACTCTGTTTTCTCCTATATTGATAGTTGTATTTGGAACTCTAAATCGAACACGGTTTGTGCTAGCTTCTTGAAACTTGACACAGTAAAGTAGTTTCACGTTCTATCTCTATGTTTTGTTTCCTCTTGATGTAGCCCTAAGCAGTGACTGGCGAGAAGCACTTTCATGGAAAGGGGTTGCCAAGCTTGCAAAAATTACGAATCTCCAGAAATGTCAGCAAATATTTTTTCACCCAAACTGGATGATACTTTCAGGTAATGATCAGTACACTAAGGCAACTTGGTTCCCCAAATTTCGTTCTTCTATGTTGAAGCGTTCATTTCCAGTAAAGGTTTGAATTTTGAGGTTTCACTCTGTTTTCTCCTATATTGATAGATGTATTTGGAACTCTAAATCCAACACGGTTTGTGCTAGCTTCTTGAAACTTGACACAGTAAAGTAGTTTCACGTTCTATCTCTATGTTTTGTTTCCTCTTGATGTAGCCCTAAGCACTGACTGGCGAGAAGCACTTTCATGGAAAGGGTTTGCCTAGCTTCCAAAAATTACGAATCTCCAGAAAGCAAATATTTTTTCACCCAAACTGGATGATACTTTCAGGTAATGATCAGTACACTAAGGCGACTTGGTTCCCCAAATTTCGTTCTTCTATGTTGAAGCGTTCATTTCCAGTAACAGTTTGAATTTTTAGGTTTCACTCTGTTTTCTCCTATATTGATAGATGTATTTGCAACTCTAAATCCAACACGGTTTTTGCTAGCTTCTTAAAACTTGACACAGTAAAGTAGTTTCACGTTCTATCTCTATGTTTTGTTTCCTCTTGATGTAGCCCTATGCACTGACTGGCGAGAAACACTTTCATGGAAAGGGGTTGCCAAGCTTCCAAAAATTACGAATCTCCAGAAATCTCAGCAAATATTTTCTCACCCAAACTGGATGATACTTTCAGGTAATGATCAGTACACTAAGGCGACTTGGTTCCCCAAATTTCGTTCTTCTATGTTGAAGCGTTCATTTCCAGTAACAGTTTGAATTTTGACGTTTCACTCTGTTTTCTCCTATATTGATAGATGTATTTGGAACTCTAAATCGAACACGGTTTGTGCTAGGTTCTTGAAACTTGACACAGTAAAGTAGTTTCACGTTCTATCTCTATGTTTTGTTTGCTCTTGATGTAGCCCTAAGCAGTGACTGGCGAGAAGCACTTTCATGGAAAGGGGTTGCCAAGCTTCCAAAAATTACGAATCTCCAGAAATGTCAGCAAATATTTTTTCACCCAAACTGGATGATACTTTCAGGTAATGATCAGTACACTAAGGCGATTTGGTTCCCCAAATTTCGTTCTTCTATGTTGAAGCGTTCATTTCCAGTAACAGTTTGAATTTTCAGGTTTCACTCTGTTTTCTCCTATATTGATAGATGTATTTGGAACTCTAAATCCAACACGGTTTGTGCTAGCTTCTTGAAACTTGACACAGTAAAGTAGTTTCACGTTCTATCTCTATGTTTTGTTTCCTCTTGATGTAGCCCTAAGCACTGACTGGCAAGAAGCACTTTCATGGAAAGGGTTTGCCTAGCTTCCAAAAATTATGAATCTCCAGAAAGCAAATATTTTTTCACCCAAACTGGATGATACTTTCAGGTAATGATCAGTACACTAAGGCGACTTGGTTCCCCAAATTTCGTTCTTCTATGTTGAAGCGTTCATTTCCAGTAACAGTTTGAATTTTGAGGTTTCACTCTGTTTTCTCCTATATTGATAGATGTATTTGGAACTCTAAATCCAACACGGTTTGTGCTAGCTTCTTGAAACTTGACACAGTAAAGTAGTTTCACGTTCTATCTCTATGTTTTGTTTCCTCTTGATGTAGCCCTAAGCAGTGACTGGTGAGAAACACTTTCATGGAAAGGGGTTGCGAAGCTTCCAAAAATTACGAATCTCCAGAAATCTCAGCAAATATTTTTTCACCCAAACTGGATGATACTTTCAGGTAATGATCAGTACACTAAGGCGACTTGGTTCCCCAAATTTCGTTCTTCTATGTTGAAGCGTTCATTTCCAGTAACAGTTTGAATTTTGAGGTTTCACTCTGTTTTCTCCTATATTGATAGATGTATTTGGAACTCTAAATCCAACACGGTTTGTGCTAGCTTCTTGAAACTTGACACAGTAAAGTAGTTTCACGTTCTATCTCTATGTTTTGTTTCCTCTTGACGTAGCCCTAAGCAGTGACTGGCGAGAAACACTTTCATGGAAAGGGGTTGCCAAGCTTCCAAAAATTACGAATCTCCAGAAATCTCAGCAAATATTTTTTCACCAAAACTGGATGATACTTTCAGGTAATGATCAGTACAGTAAGGCGACTTGGTTCCCCAAATTTCGTTCTTCTATGTTGAAGCGTTCATTTCCAGTAACAGTTTGAATTTTGACGTTTCACTCTGTTTTCTCCTATATTGATAGATGTATTTGGAACTCTAAATCCAACACGGTTTGTGCTAGCTTCTTGAAACTTGACACAGTAAAGTAGTTTCACGTTCTATCTCTATGTTTTGTTTCCTCTTGATGTAGCCCTAAGCAGTGACTGGCGAGAAGCACTTTCATGGAAAGGGGTTGCCAAGCTTCCAAAAATTACGAATCTCCAGAAATCTCAGCAAATATTTTTTCACCCAAACTGGATGATACTTTCAGGTAATGATCAGTACACTAAGGCGACTTGGTTCCCCAAATTTCGTTCTTCTATGTTGAAGCGTTCATTTCCAGTAACAGTTTGAATTTTTAGGTTTCACTCTGTTTTCTCCTATATTGATAGATGTATTTGGAACTCTAAATCCAACACGGTTTGTGCTAGCCTCTTGAAACTTGACACAGTAAAGTAGTTTCACGTTCTATCTCTATGTTTTGTTTCCTCTTGATGTAGCCCTAAGCAGTGACTGGCGAGAAGCACTTTCATGGAAAGGGGTTGCCAAGCTTCCAAAAATTACGAATCTCCAGAAATGTCCGCAAATATTTTTGCACCCAAACTGGATGATACTTTCAGGTAATGATCAGTACACTAAAGCGACTTGGTTCCCCAAATTTCGTTCTTCTATGTTGAAGCGTTCATTTCCAGTAACAGTTTGAATTTTGAGGTTTCACTCAGTTTTCTCCTATATTGATAGATGTATTTGCAACTCTAAATCCAACACGGTTTGTGCTAGATTCTTGAAATTTGACACAGTAAAGTAGTTTCACGTTCTATCTCTATGTTTTGTTTCCTCTTGACGTAGCCCTAAGCAGTGACTGGCGAGAAGCACTTTCATGGAAAAAGGTTGCCAAGCTTCCAAATATTACGAATCTCCAGAAATGTCAGCAAATATTTTTTCACCCAAACTGGATGATACTTTCATGTAATGATCAGTACACTAAGGCGACTTGGTTCCCCAAATTTCGTTCTTCTATGTTGAAGCGTTCATTTCCAGTAACAGTTTGAATTTTGAGGTTTCACTCTGTTTTCTCCTATATTGATAGATGTATTTGGAACTCTAAATCGAACACGGTTTGTGCTAGCTTCTTGAAACTTGACACAGTAAAGTAGTTTCACGTTCTATCTCTATGTTTTGTTTCCTCTTGATGTAGCCCTAAGCAGTGACTGGCGAGAAGCACTTTCATGGAAAGGGGTTGCCAAGCTTCCAAAAATTACGAATCTCCAGAAATGTCAGCCAATATTTTTTCACCCAAACTGGATGATACTTTCAGGTAATGATCAGTACACTAAGGCGACTTGGTTCCCCAAATTTCGTTCTTCTATGATGAAGCGTTCATTTCCAGTAACAGTTTGAATTTTCAGGTTTCACTCTGTTTTCTCCTATATTGATAGATGTATTTGGAACTCTAAATACAACACGGTTTGTGCTAGCTTCTTGAAACTTGACACAGTGAAGTAGTTTCACGTTCTATCTCTATGTTTTGTTTCCTCTTGATGTAGCCCTAAGCACTGACTGGCGAGAAACACTTTCATGAAAAGGGGTTGCGAAGCTTCCAAAAGTTACGAATCTCCAGAAATCTCAGCAAATATTTTTTCACCCAAACTGGATGATACTTTCAGGTAATGATCAGTACACGAAGGTGACTTGGTTCCCCAAATTTCGTGCTTCTATGTTGAAGCGTTCATTTCCAGTAACAGTTTGAATTTTTAGGTTTCAATCTGATTTCACCTATATTGATAGATGTATTTGGAACTCTAAATCCAACACGGTTTGTGCTAGCTTTATGAAACTTGACACAGTAAAGTAGTTTCACGTTCTATGTCTATGTTTTGTTTCCTCTTGATGTAGCCATAAGCAGTGACTGGCGAGAAACACTTTCATGGAAAGGGGTTGCCAAGCTTCCAAAAATTACGAATCTCCAGAAATCTCAGCAAATATTTTTTCACCCAAACTGGATGATACTTTCAGGTAATGATCAGTAAACGAAGGCGACTTGGTTCCCCAAATTTCGTTCTTCTATGTTGAAGCGTTCATTTCCAGTAACAGTTTGAATTTTTAGGTTTCACTCTGTTTTCTCCTATATTGATAGTTGTATTTGGAACTCTAAATCGAACACGGTTTGTGCTAGCTTCTTGAAACTTGACACAGTAAAGTAGTTTCACGTTCTATCTCTATGTTTTGTTTCCTCTTGATGTAGCCCTAAGCAGTGACTGGCGAGAAGCACTTTCATGGAAAGGGGTTGCCAAGCTTGCAAAAATTACGAATCTCCAGAAATGTCAGCAAATATTTTTTCACCCAAACTGGATGATACTTTCAGGTAATGATCAGTACACTAAGGCAACTTGGTTCCCCAAATTTCGTTCTTCTATGTTGAAGCGTTCATTTCCAGTAAAGGTTTGAATTTTGAGGTTTCACTCTGTTTTCTCCTATATTGATAGATGTATTTGGAACTCTAAATCCAACACGGTTTGTGCTAGCTTCTTGAAACTTGACACAGTAAAGTAGTTTCACGTTCTATCTCTATGTTTTGTTTCCTCTTGATGTAGCCCTAAGCACTGACTGGCGAGAAGCACTTTCATGGAAAGGGTTTGCCTAGCTTCCAAAAATTACGAATCTCCAGAAAGCAAATATTTTTTCACCCAAACTGGATGATACTTTCAGGTAATGATCAGTACACTAAGGCGACTTGGTTCCCCAAATTTCGTTCTTCTATGTTGAAGCGTTCATTTCCAGTAACAGTTTGAATTTTTAGGTTTCACTCTGTTTTCTCCTATATTGATAGATGTATTTGCAACTCTAAATCCAACACGGTTTTTGCTAGCTTCTTAAAACTTGACACAGTAAAGTAGTTTCACGTTCTATCTCTATGTTTTGTTTCCTCTTGATGTAGCCCTATGCACTGACTGGCGAGAAACACTTTCATGGAAAGGGGTTGCCAAGCTTCCAAAAATTACGAATCTCCAGAAATCTCAGCAAATATTTTCTCACCCAAACTGGATGATACTTTCAGGTAATGATCAGTACACTAAGGCGACTTGGTTCCCCAAATTTCGTTCTTCTATGTTGAAGCGTTCATTTCCAGTAACAGTTTGAATTTTGACGTTTCACTCTGTTTTCTCCTATATTGATAGATGTATTTGGAACTCTAAATCGAACACGGTTTGTGCTAGGTTCTTGAAACTTGACACAGTAAAGTAGTTTCACGTTCTATCTCTATGTTTTGTTTGCTCTTGATGTAGCCCTAAGCAGTGACTGGCGAGAAGCACTTTCATGGAAAGGGGTTGCCAAGCTTCCAAAAATTACGAATCTCCAGAAATGTCAGCAAATATTTTTTCACCCAAACTGGATGATACTTTCAGGTAATGATCAGTACACTAAGGCGATTTGGTTCCCCAAATTTCGTTCTTCTATGTTGAAGCGTTCATTTCCAGTAACAGTTTGAATTTTCAGGTTTCACTCTGTTTTCTCCTATATTGATAGATGTATTTGGAACTCTAAATCCAACACGGTTTGTGCTAGCTTCTTGAAACTTGACACAGTAAAGTAGTTTCACGTTCTATCTCTATGTTTTGTTTCCTCTTGATGTAGCCCTAAGCACTGACTGGCAAGAAGCACTTTCATGGAAAGGGTTTGCCTAGCTTCCAAAAATTATGAATCTCCAGAAAGCAAATATTTTTTCACCCAAACTGGATGATACTTTCAGGTAATGATCAGTACACTAAGGCGACTTGGTTCCCCAAATTTCGTTCTTCTATGTTGAAGCGTTCATTTCCAGTAACAGTTTGAATTTTGAGGTTTCACTCTGTTTTCTCCTATATTGATAGATGTATTTGGAACTCTAAATCCAACACGGTTTGTGCTAGCTTCTTGAAACTTGACACAGTAAAGTAGTTTCACGTTCTATCTCTATGTTTTGTTTCCTCTTGATGTAGCCCTAAGCAGTGACTGGTGAGAAACACTTTCATGGAAAGGGGTTGCGAAGCTTCCAAAAATTACGAATCTCCAGAAATCTCAGCAAATATTTTTTCACCCAAACTGGATGATACTTTCAGGTAATGATCAGTACACTAAGGCGACTTGGTTCCCCAAATTTCGTTCTTCTATGTTGAAGCGTTCATTTCCAGTAACAGTTTGAATTTTGAGGTTTCACTCTGTTTTCTCCTATATTGATAGATGTATTTGGAACTCTAAATCCAACACGGTTTGTGCTAGCTTCTTGAAACTTGACACAGTAAAGTAGTTTCACGTTCTATCTCTATGTTTTGTTTCCTCTTGACGTAGCCCTAAGCAGTGACTGGCGAGAAACACTTTCATGGAAAGGGGTTGCCAAGCTTCCAAAAATTACGAATCTCCAGAAATCTCAGCAAATATTTTTTCACCAAAACTGGATGATACTTTCAGGTAATGATCAGTACAGTAAGGCGACTTGGTTCCCCAAATTTCGTTCTTCTATGTTGAAGCGTTCATTTCCAGTAACAGTTTGAATTTTGACGTTTCACTCTGTTTTCTCCTATATTGATAGATGTATTTGGAACTCTAAATCCAACACGGTTTGTGCTAGCTTCTTGAAACTTGACACAGTAAAGTAGTTTCACGTTCTATCTCTATGTTTTGTTTCCTCTTGATGTAGCCCTAAGCAGTGACTGGCGAGAAGCACTTTCATGGAAAGGGGTTGCCAAGCTTCCAAAAATTACGAATCTCCAGAAATCTCAGCAAATATTTTTTCACCCAAACTGGATGATACTTTCAGGTAATGATCAGTACACTAAGGCGACTTGGTTCCCCAAATTTCGTTCTTCTATGTTGAAGCGTTCATTTCCAGTAACAGTTTGAATTTTTAGGTTTCACTCTGTTTTCTCCTATATTGATAGATGTATTTGGAACTCTAAATCCAACACGGTTTGTGCTAGCCTCTTGAAACTTGACACAGTAAAGTAGTTTCACGTTCTATCTCTATGTTTTGTTTCCTCTTGATGTAGCCCTAAGCAGTGACTGGCGAGAAGCACTTTCATGGAAAGGGGTTGCCAAGCTTCCAAAAATTACGAATCTCCAGAAATGTCCGCAAATATTTTTGCACCCAAACTGGATGATACTTTCAGGTAATGATCAGTACACTAAAGCGACTTGGTTCCCCAAATTTCGTTCTTCTATGTTGAAGCGTTCATTTCCAGTAACAGTTTGAATTTTGAGGTTTCACTCAGTTTTCTCCTATATTGATAGATGTATTTGCAACTCTAAATCCAACACGGTTTGTGCTAGATTCTTGAAATTTGACACAGTAAAGTAGTTTCACGTTCTATCTCTATGTTTTGTTTCCTCTTGACGTAGCCCTAAGCAGTGACTGGCGAGAAGCACTTTCATGGAAAAAGGTTGCCAAGCTTCCAAATATTACGAATCTCCAGAAATGTCAGCAAATATTTTTTCACCCAAACTGGATGATACTTTCATGTAATGATCAGTACACTAAGGCGACTTGGTTCCCCAAATTTCGTTCTTCTATGTTGAAGCGTTCATTTCCAGTAACAGTTTGAATTTTGAGGTTTCACTCTGTTTTCTCCTATATTGATAGATGTATTTGGAACTCTAAATCGAACACGGTTTGTGCTAGCTTCTTGAAACTTGACACAGTAAAGTAGTTTCACGTTCTATCTCTATGTTTTGTTTCCTCTTGATGTAGCCCTAAGCAGTGACTGGCGAGAAGCACTTTCATGGAAAGGGGTTGCCAAGCTTCCAAAAATTACGAATCTCCAGAAATCTCAGCAAATATTTTTTCACCCAAACTGGATGATACTTTCAGGTAATGATCAGTACACTAAGGCGACTTGGTTCCCCAAATTTCGTTCTTCTATGTTGAAGCGTTCATTTCCAGTAACAGTTTGAATTTTGAGGTTTCACTCTGTTTTCTCCTATATTGATAGATGTATTTAGAACTCTAAATCCAACACGGTTTGTGCTAGCTTCTTGAAACTTGACACAGTAAAGTAGTTTCACGTTCTATCTCTATGTTTTGTTTTCTCTTGATGTAGCCCTAAGCACTGACTGGCGAGAAACACTTTCATGGAAAGGGTTTGCCTAGCTTCCAAAAATTACGAATCTCCAGAAAGCAAATATTTTTTCACCCAAACTGGATGATACTTTCAGGTAATGATGAGTACACTAAGGCGACTTGGTTCCCCAAATTTCGTTCTTCTATGTTGAAGCGTTCATTTCCAGTAACAGTTTGAATTTTTAGGTATCACTCTGTTTTCTCCTATATTGATAGATGTATTTGGAACTCTAAATCGAACACGGTTTGTGCTAGCTTCTTGAAACTTGACACAGTAAAGTAGTTTCACGTTCTATCTCTATGTTTTGTTTCCTCTTGATGTAGCCCTAAGCAGTGACTGGCGAGAAGCACTTTCATGGAAAGGGGTTGCCAAGCTTCCAAAAATTACGAATCTCCAGAAATCTCAGCAAATATTTTTTCACCCAAACTGGATGATACTTTCAGGTAATGATCACTACACTAAGGCGACTTGGTTCCCCAAATTTCGTTCTTCTATGTTGAAGCGTTCATTTCCAGTAACAGTTTGAATTTTTAGGTTTCACTCTGTTTTCTCCTATATTGATAGATGTATTTGGAACTCTAAATCCAACACGGTTTGTGCTAGCCTCTTGAAACTTGACACAGTAAAGTAGTTTCACGTTCTATCTCTATGTTTTGTTTCCTCTTGATGTAGCCCTAAGCAGTGACTGGCGAGAAGCACTTTCATGGAAAGGGGTTGCCAAGCTTCCAAAAATTACGAATCTCCAGAAATGTCCGCAAATATTTTTGCACCCAAACTGGATGATACTTTCAGGTAATGATCAGTACACTAAAGCGACTTGGTTCCCCAAATTTCGTTCTTCTATGTTGAAGCGTTCATTTCCAGTAACAGTTTGAATTTTGAGGTTTCACTCAGTTTTCTCCTATATTGATAGATGTATTTGCAACTCTAAATCCAACACGGTTTGTGCTAGATTCTTGAAATTTGACACAGTAAAGTAGTTTCACGTTCTATCTCTATGTTTTGTTTCCTCTTGACGTAGCCCTAAGCAGTGACTGGCGAGAAGCACTTTCATGGAAAAAGGTTGCCAAGCTTCCAAATATTACGAATCTCCAGAAATGTCAGCAAATATTTTTTTACCCAAACTGGATGATACTTTCATGTAATGATCAGTACACTAAGGCGACTTGGTTCCCCAAATTTCGTTCTTCTATGTTGAAGCGTTCATTTCCAGTAACAGTTTGAATTTTGAGGTTTCACTCTGTTTTCTCCTATATTGATAGATGTATTTGGAACTCTAAATCGAACACGGTTTGTGCTAGCTTCTTGAAACTTGACACAGTAAAGTAGTTTCACGTTCTATCTCTATGTTTTGTTTCCTCTTGATGTAGCCCTAAGCAGTGACTGGCGAGAAGCACTTTCATGGAAAGGGGTTGCCAAGCTTCCAAAAATTACGAATCTCCAGAAATCTCAGCAAATATTTTTTCACCCAAACTGGATGATACTTTCAGGTAATGATCAGTACACTAAGGCGACTTGGTTCCCCAAATTTCGTTCTTCTATGTTGAAGCGTTCATTTCCAGTAACAGTTTGAATTTTGAGGTTTCACTCTGTTTTCTCCTATATTGATAGATGTATTTAGAACTCTAAATCCAACACGGTTTGTGCTAGCTTCTTGAAACTTGACACAGTAAAGTAGTTTCACGTTCTATCTCTATGTTTTGTTTTCTCTTGATGTAGCCCTAAGCACTGACTGGCGAGAAACACTTTCATGGAAAGGGTTTGCCTAGCTTCCAAAAATTACGAATCTCCAGAAAGCAAATATTTTTTCACCCAAACTGGATGATACTTTCAGGTAATGATGAGTACACTAAGGCGACTTGGTTCCCCAAATTTCGTTCTTCTATGTTGAAGCGTTCATTTCCAGTAACAGTTTGAATTTTTAGGTATCACTCTGTTTTCTCCTATATTGAAAGATGTATTTGGAACTCTAAATCGAACACGGTTTGTGCTAGCTTCTTGAAACTTGACACAGTAAAGTAGTTTCACGTTCTATCTCTATGTTTTGTTTCCTCTTGATGTAGCCCTAAGCAGTGACTGGCGAGAAGCACTTTCATGGAAAGGGGTTGCCAAGCTTCCAAAAATTACGAATCTCCAGAAATCTCAGCAAATATTTTTTCACCCAAACTGGATGATACTTTCAGGTAATGATCAGTACACTAAGGCGACTTGGTTCCCCAAATTTCGTTCTTCTATGTTGAAGCGTTCATTTCCAGTAACAGTTTGAATTTTGAGGTTTCACTCTGTTTTCTCCTATATTGATAGATGTATTTGCAACTCTAAATCCAACACGGTTTTTGCTAGCTTCTTGAAACTTGACACAGTAAAGTAGTTTCACGTTCTATCTCTATGTTTTGTTTCCTCTTGATGTATCCCTAAGCAGTGACTGGCGAGAAGCACTTTCATGGAAAGGGGTTGCCAAGCTTCCAAAAATTACGAATCTCCAGAAATGTCAGCCAATATTTTTTCACCCAAACTGGATGATACTTTCAGGTAATGATCAGTACACTAAGGCGACTTGGTTCCCCAAATTTCGTTCTTCTATATTGAAGCGTTCATTTCCAGTAACAGTTTGAATTTTTAGGTTTCACTCTGTTTTCTCCTATATTGATAGATGTATTTGGAACTCTAAATCCAACACGGTTTGTGCTAGCTTCTTGAAACTTGACACAGTAAAGTAGTTTCACGTTCTATCTCTAGGTTTTGTTTCCTCTTGATGTCGCCCTAAGCAGTGACTGGCGAGAAGCACTTTCATGGAAAGGGGTTGCCAAGCTTCCAAAAATTACGAATCTCCAGAAATCTCAGCCAATATTTTTTCACCCAAACTGGATGATACTTTCAGGTAATGATCAGTACACTAAGGCGACTTGGTTCCCCAAATTTCGTTCTTCTATGATGAAGCGTTCATTTCCAGTAACAGTTTGAATTTTCAGGTTTCACTCTGTTTTCTCCTATATTGATAGATGTATTTGGAACTCTAAATCCAACACGGTTTGTGCTAGCTTCTTGAAACTTGACACAGTAAAGTAGTTTCACGTTCTATCTCTATGTTTTGTTTCCTCTTGATGTAGCCCTAAGCACTGACTTGCGAGAAGCACTTTCATGGAAAGGGTTTGCCTAGCTTCCAAAAATTACGAATCTCCAGAAAGCAAATATTTTTTCACCCAAACTGGATGATACTTTCAGGTAATGATCAGTATACTAAGGCGACTTGGTTCCCCAAATTTGGTTCTTCTATGTTGAAGCGTTCATTTCCAGTAACAGTTTGAATTTTGAGGTTTCACTCTGTTTTCTCCTATATTGATAGATGTATTTGGAACTCTAAATCCAACACGGTGTGTGCTAGCTTCTTGAAACTTGACACAGTAAAGTAGTTTCACGTTCTATCTCTATGTTTTGTTTCCTCTTGACGTAGCCCTAAGCAGTGACTGGTGAGAAACACTTTCATGGAAAGGGGTTGCGAAGCTTCCAAAAATTACGAATCTCCAGAAATCTCAGCAAATATTTTTTCACCCAAACTGGATGATACTTTCAGGTAATGATCAGTACACTAAGGCGATTTGGTTCCCCAAATTTCATTCTTCTATGTTGAAGCGTTCATTTCCAGTAACAGTTTGAATTTTTAGGTTTCACTCTGTTTTCTTTTATATTGATAGATGTATTTGGAACTCTAAATCGAACACGGTTTGTGCTAGCTGCTTGAAACTTGACACAGTAAAGTAGTTTCACGTTCTATCTCTATGTTTTGTTTCCTCTTGATGTAGCCCTAAGCAGTGACTGGCGAGAAGCACTTTCATGGAAAGGGGTTGCCAAGCTTCCAAAAATTACGAATCTCCAGAAATGTCAGCCAATATTTTTTCACCCAAACTGGATGATACTTTCAGGTAATAATCAGTACACTAAGGCGACTTGGTTCCCCAAATTTCGTTCTTCTATGTTGAAGCGTTGATTTCCAGTAACAGTTTGAATTTTGAGGTTTCACTCTGTTTTCTCCTATATTGATAGATGTATTTGCAACTCTAAATCCAACACGGTTTGTGCTAGCTTCTTGAAACTTGACACAGTAAAGTAGTTTCATGTTCTATCTCTATGTTTTGTTTCCTCTTGATGTAGCCCTAAGCAGTGACTGGCGAGAAGCACTTTCATGGAACGGGGTTGCCAAGCTTCCAAAAATTACGAATCTCCAGAAATGTCAGCCAATATTTTTTCACCCAAACTGGATGATACTTTCAGGTAATGATCAGTACACTAAGGCGACTTGGTTCCCCAAATTTCGTTCTTCTATATTGAAGCGTTCATTTCCAGTAACAGTTTGAATTTTTAGGTTTCACTCTGTTTTCTCCTATATTGATAGATGTATTTGGAACTCTAAATCGAACACGGTTTGTGCTAGCTTCTTGAAACTTTACACAGTAAAGTAGTTTCACGTTCTATCTCTATGTTTTGTTTCCTCTTGATGTAGCCCTAAGCAGTGACTGGCGAGAAACACTTTCATGGAAAGGGGTTGCCAAGCTTCCAAAAATTACGAATCTCCAAAAATCTCAGCAAATATTTTTTCACCCAAACTGGATGATACTTTCAGGTAATGATCAGTACACTAAGGCGACTTGGTTCCCCAAATTTTGTTCTTCTATGTTGAAGCGTTCATTTCCAGTAACAGTTTGAATTTTGAGGATTCACTCTGTTTTCTCCTATATTGATAGATGTATTTGGAACTCTAAATCCAACACGGTTTGTGCTAGCTTCTTGAAACTTGACACAGTAAAGTAGTTTCACGTTCTATCTCTAGGTTTTGTTTCCTCTTGATGTAGCCCTAAGCAGTGACTGGCGAGAAGCACTTTCATGGAAAGGGGTTGCCAAGCTTCCAAAAATTACGAATCTCCAGAAATGTCAGCCAATATTTTTTCACCCAAACTGGATGATACTTTCAGGTAATGATCAGTACACTAAGGCGACTTGGTTCCCCAAATTTCGTTCTTCTATGATGAAGCGTTCATTTCCAGTAACAGTTTGAATTTTCAGGTTTCACTCTGTTTTCTCCTATATTGATAGATGTATTTGGAACTCTAAATCCAACACGGTTTGTGCTAGCTTCTTGAAACTTGACACAGTGAAGTAGTTTCACGTTCTATCTCTATGTTTTGTTTCCTCTTGATGTAGCCCTAAGCACTGACTGGCGAGAAACACTTTCATGAAAAGGGGTTGCGAAGCTTCCAAAAGTTACGAATCTCCAGAAATCTCAGCAAATATTTTTTCACCCAAACTGGATGATACTTTCAGGTAATGATCAGTACACGAAGGTGACTTGGTTCCCCAAATTTCGTGCTTCTATGTTGAAGCGTTCATTTCCAGTAACAGTTTGAATTTTTAGGTTTCAATCTGATTTCACCTATATTGATAGATGTATTTGGAACTCTAAATCCAACACGGTTTGTGCTAGCTTTATGAAACTTGACACAGTAAAGTAGTTTCACGTTCTATGTCTATGTTTTGTTTCCTCTTGATGTAGCCATAAGCAGTGACTGGCGAGAAACACTTTCATGGAAAGGGGTTGCCAAGCTTCCAAAAATTACGAATCTCCAGAAATCTCAGCAAATATTTTTTCACCCAAACTGGATGATACTTTCAGGTAATGATCAGTAAACGAAGGCGACTTGGTTCCCCAAATTTCGTTCTTCTATGTTGAAGCGTTCATTTCCAGTAACAGTTTGAATTTTGAGGTTTCACTCTGTTTTCTCCTATATTGATAGATGTATTTGGAACTCTAAATCCAACACGGTTTGTGCTAGCTTCTTGAAACTTGACACAGTAAAGTAGTTTCACGTTCTATCTCTATGTTTTGTTTCCTCTTGATGTAGCCCTAAGCAGTGACTGGTGAGAAACACTTTCATGGAAAGGGGTTGCGAAGCTTCCAAAAATTACGAATCTCCAGAAATCTCAGCAAATATTTTTTCACCCAAACTGGATGATACTTTCAGGTAATGATCAGTACACTAAGGCGACTTGGTTCCCCAAATTTCGTTCTTCTATGTTGAAGCGTTCATTTCCAGTAACAGTTTGAATTTTTAGGTATCACTCTGTTTTCTCCTATATTGATAGATGTATTTGGAACTCTAAATCGAACACAGTTTGTGCTAGCTTCTTGAAACTTGACACAGTACAGTAGTTTCACGTTCTATCTCCAAGTTTTGTTTCCTCTTGATGTAGCCCTAAGCAGTGACTGGCGAGAAGCACTTTCATGGAAAGGGGTTGCCAAGCTTCCAAAAATTACGAATCTCCAGAAATCTCAGCAAATATTTTTTCACCCAAACTGGATGATACTTTCAGGTAATGATCAGTACACTAAGGTGACTTGGTTCCCCAAATTTCATTCTTCTATGTTGAAGCGTTCATTTCCAGTAACAGTTTGAATTTTTAGGTTTCACTCTGTTTTCTTTTATATTGATAGATGTATTTGGAACTCTAAATCGAACACGGTTTGTGCTAGCTGCTTGAAACTTGACACAGTAAATAGTTTCACGTTCTATCTCTATGTTTTGTTTCCTCTTGATGTAGCCCTAAGCAGTGACTGGCGAGAAGCACTTTCATGGAAAGGGGTTGCCAAGCTTCCAAAAATTACGAATCTCCAGAAATGTCAGCCAATATTTTTTCACCCAAACTGGATGATACTTTCAGGTAATGATCAGTACACTAAGGCGACTTGGTTCCCCAAATTTCGTTCTTCTATGTTGAAGCGTTCATTTCCAGTAACAGTTTGAATTTTGAGGTTTCACTCTGTTTTCTCCTATATTGATAGATGTATTTGCAACTCTAAATCCAACACGGTTTGTCCTAGCTTCTTGAAACTTGACACAGTAAAGTAGTTTCACGTTCTATCTCTATGTTTTGTTTCCTCTTGATGTAGCCCTAAGCAGTGACTGGCGAGAAGCACTTTCATGGAAAGGGGTTGCCAAGCTTCCAAAAATTACGAATCTCCAGAAATGTCAGCCAATATTTTTTCACCCAAACTGGATGATACTTTCAGGTAATGATCAGTACACTAAGGCGACTTGGTTCCCCAAATTTCGTTCTTCTATATTGAAGCGTTCATTTCCAGTAACAGTTTGAATTTTTAGGTTTCACTCTGTTTTCTCCTATATTGATAGATGTATTTGGAACTCTAAATCGAACACGGTTTGTGCTAGCTTCTTGAAACTTTACACAGTAAAGTAGTTACACGTTCTATCTCTAGGTTTTGTTTCCTCTTGATGTAGCCCTAAGCAGTGACTGGCGAGAAGCACTTTCATGGAAAGGGGTTGCCAAGCTTCCAAAAATTACGAATCTCCAGAAATGTCAGCCAATATTTTTTCACCCAAACTGGATGATACTTTCAGGTAATGATCAGTACACTAAGGTGACTTGGTTCCCCAAATTTCGTTCTTCTATGTTGAAGTGTTCATTTCCAGTAACAGTTTGAATTTTTAGGTTTCACTCTGTTTTCTCCTATATTGATAGATGTATTTGGAACTCTAAATCGAACACGGTTTGTGCTAGCTGCTTGAAACTTGACACAGTAAAGTAGTTTCACGTTCTATCTCTATGTTTTGTTTGCTCTTGATGTAGCCCTAAGCAGTGACTGGCGAGAAGCACTTTCATGGAAAGGGGTTGCCAAGCTTCCAAAAATTACGAATCTCCAGAAATGTCAGCAAATATTTTTTCACCCAAACTGGATGATACTTTCAGGTAATGATCAGTACACTAAGGCGATTTGGTTCCCCAAATTTCGTTCTTCTATGTTGAAGCGTTCATTTCCAGTAACAGTTTGAATTTTTAGGTTTCACTCTGTTTTCTCCTATATTGATAGATGTATTTGGAACTCTAAATCCAACACGGTTTGTGCTAGCTTCTTGAAACTTGACACAGTAAAGTAGTTTCACGTTCTATCTCTATGTTTTGTTTCCTCTTGATGTAGCCCTATGCACTGCCTGGCGAGAAACACTTTCATGGAAAGGGGTTGCCAAGCTTCCAAAAATTACGAATCTCCAGAAATCTCAGCAAATATTTTTTCACCCAAACTGGATGATACTTTCAGGTAATGATCAGTACACTAAGGCGACTTGGTTCCCCAAATTTCGTTCTTCTATGTTGAAGCGTTCATTTCCAGTAACAGTTTGAATTTTGACGTTTCACTCTGTTTTCTCCTATATTGATAGATGTATTTGGAACTCTAAATCCAACACGGTTTGTGCTAGGTTCTTGAAACTTGACACAGTAAAGTAGTTTCACGTTCTATCTCTATGTTGTGTTTCCTCTTGATGTAGCCCTAAGCAGTGACTGGCGAGAAGCACTTTCATGGAAAGGGGTTGCCAAGCTTCCAAAAATTACGAATCTCCAGAAATGTCAGCAAATATTTTTTCACCCAAACTGGATGATACTTTCAGGTAATGATCAGTACACTAAGGCGACTTGGTTCCCCAAATTTCGTTCCTCTATGTTGAAGCGTTCATTTCCAGTAAGAGTTTGAATTTTTAGGTTTCACTCTGTTTTCTCCTATATTGATAGATGTATTTGGAACTCTAAATCCAACACGGTTTGTGCTAGCTTCTTGAAACTTGACACAGTAAAGTAGTTTCACGTTCTATCTCTATGTTTTGTTTCCTCTTGATGTAGCCCTAAGCAGTGACTGGCGAGAAGCACTTTCATGGAAAGGGGTTGCCAAGCTTCCAAAAATTACGAATCTCCAGAAATCTCAGCAAATATTTTTTCACCCAAACTGGATGATACTTTCAGGGAATGATCAGTACACTAAGGCGACTTGGTTCCCCAAATTTCGTTCTTCTATGTTGAAGCGTTCATTTCCAGTAACAGTTTGAATTTTTAGGTTTCACTCTGTTTTCTCCTATATTGATAGATGTATTTGGAACTCTAAATCGAACACGGTTTGTGCTAGCTTCTTGAAACTTTACACAGTAAAGTAGTTACACGTTCTATCTCTAGGTTTTGTTTCCTCTTGATGTAGCCCTAAGCAGTGACTGGCGAGAAGCACTTTCATGGAAAGGGGTTTCCAAGCTTCCAAAAATTACGAATCTCCAGAAATGTCAGCCAATATTTTTTCACCCAAACTGGATGATACTTTCAGGTAATGATCAGTACACTAAGGCGACTTGGTTCCCCAAATTTCGTTCTTCTATGTTGAAGTGTTCATTTCCAGTAACAGTTTGAATTTTTAGGTTTCACTCTGTTTTCTCCTATATTGATAGATGTATTTGGAACTCTAAATCGAACACGGTTTGTGCTAGCTGCTTGAAACTTGACACAGTAAAGTAGTTTCACGTTCTATCTCTATGTTTTGTTTGCTCTTGATGTAGCCCTAAGCAGTGACTGGCGAGAAGCACTTTCATGGAAAGGGGTTGCCAAGCTTCCAAAAATTACGAATCTCCAGAAATGTCAGCAAATATTTTTTCACCCAAACTGGATGATACTTTCAGGTAATGATCAGTACACTAAGGCGATTTGGTTCCCCAAATTTCGTTCTTCTATGTTGAAGCGTTCATTTCCAGTAACAGTTTGAATTTTTAGGTTTCACTCTGTTTTCTCCTATATTGATAGATGTATTTGGAACTCTAAATCCAACACGGTTTGTGCTAGCTTCTTGAAACTTGACACAGTAAAGTAGTTTCACGTTCTATCTCTATGTTTTGTTTCCTCTTGATGTAGCCCTATGCACTGCCTGGCGAGAAACACTTTCATGGAAAGGGGTTGCCAAGCTTCCAAAAATTACGAATCTCCAGAAATCTCAGCAAATATTTTTTCACCCAAACTGGATGATACTTTCAGGTAATGATCAGTACACTAAGGCGACTTGGTTCCCCAAATTTCGTTCTTCTATGTTGAAGCGTTCATTTCCAGTAACAGTTTGAATTTTGACGTTTCACTCTGTTTTCTCCTATATTGATAGATGTATTTGGAACTCTAAATCCAACACGGTTTGTGCTAGGTTCTTGAAACTTGACACAGTAAAGTAGTTTCACGTTCTATCTCTATGTTGTGTTTCCTCTTGATGTAGCCCTAAGCAGTGACTGGCGAGAAGCACTTTCATGGAAAGGGGTTGCCAAGCTTCCAAAAATTACGAATCTCCAGAAATGTCAGCAAATATTTTTTCACCCAAACTGGATGATACTTTCAGGTAATGATCAGTACACTAAGGCGACTTGGTTCCCCAAATTTCGTTCCTCTATGTTGAAGCGTTCATTTCCAGTAAGAGTTTGAATTTTTAGGTTTCACTCTGTTTTCTCCTATATTGATAGATGTATTTGGAACTCTAAATCCAACACGGTTTGTGCTAGCTTCTTGAAACTTGACACAGTAAAGTAGTTTCACGTTCTATCTCTATGTTTTGTTTCCTCTTGATGTAGCCCTAAGCAGTGACTGGCGAGAAGCACTTTCATGGAAAGGGGTTGCCAAGCTTCCAAAAATTACGAATCTCCAGAAATCTCAGCAAATATTTTTTCACCCAAACTGGATGATACTTTCAGGGAATGATCAGTACACTAAGGCGACTTGGTTCCCCAAATTTCGTTCTTCTATGTTGAAGCGTTCATTTCCAGTAACAGTTTGAATTTTTAGGTTTCACTCTGTTTTCTCCTATATTGATAGATGTATTTGGAACTCTAAATCGAACACGGTTTGTGCTAGCTGCTTGAAACTTGACACAGTAAAGTAGTTTCACGTTCTATCTCAATGTTTTGTTTCCTCTTGATGTAGCCCTAAGCAGTGACTGGCGAGAAGCACTTTCATGGAAAGGGGTTGCCAAGCTTCCAAAAATTACGAATCTCCAGAAATCTCAGCAAATATTTTTTCACCCAAACTGGATGATACTTTCAGGTAATGATCAGTACACTAAGGCGACTTGGTTCCCCAAATTTCGTTCTTCTATGTTGAAGCGTTCATTTCCAGTAACAGTTTGAATTTTGAGGTTTCACTCTGTTTTCTCCTATATTGATAGATGTGTTTGCAACTCTAAATCCAACACGGTTTGTGCTAGCTTCTTGAAACTTGACACAGTAAAGTAGTTTCACGTTCTATCTCTATGTTTTGTTTCCTCTTGATGTAGCCCTAAGCAGTGACTGGCGAGAAGCACTTACATGGAAAGGGGTTGCCAAGCTTCCAAAAATTACGAATCTCCAGAAATCTCAGCAAATATTTTTTCACCCAAACTGGATGATACTTTCAGGTAATGATCAGTACACTAAGGCGACTTGGTTCCCCAAATTTCGTTCTTCTATGATGAAGCGTTCATTTCCAGTAACAGTTTGAATTTTCAGGTTTCACTCTGTTTTCTCCTATATTGATAGATATATTTGGAACTCTAAATCCAACACGGTTTGTGCTAGCTTCTTGAAACTTGACACAGTGAAGTAGTTTCACGTTCTATCTCTATGTTTTGTTTCCTCTTGATGTAGCCCTAAGCACTGACTGGCGAGAAACACTTTCATGGAAAGGGGTTGCGAAGCTTCCAAAAGTTACGAATCTCCAGAAATCTCAGCAAATATTTTTTCACCCAAACTGGATGATACTTTCAGGTAATGATCAGTACACGAAGGTGACTTGGTTCCCCAAATTTCGTGCTTCTATGTTGAAGCGTTCATTTCCAGTAAGAGTTTGAATTTTTAGGTTTCAATCTGTTTTCTCCTATATTGATAGATGTATTTGGAACTCTAAATCCAACACGGTTTGTGCTAGCTTTATGAAACTTGACACAGTAAAGTAGTTTCACGTTCTATGACTATGTTTTGTTTCCTCTTGATGTAGCCATAAGCAGTGACTGGCGAGAAACACTTTCATGGAAAGGGGTTGCCAAGCTTCCAAAAATTACGAATCTCCAGAAATCTCAGCAAATATTTTTTCACCCAAACTGGATGATACTTTCAGGTAATGATCAGTAAAAGAAGGCAACTTGGTTCCCCAAATTTCGTTCTTCTATGTTGAAGCGTTCATTTCCAGTAACAGTTTGAATTTTGACGTTTCACTCTGTTTTCTCCTATATTGATAGATGTATTTGGAACTCTAAATCGAACACGGTTTGTGCTAGGTTCTTGAAACTTGACACAGTAAAGTAGTTTCACGTTCTATCTCTATGTTTTGTTTGCTCTTGATGTAGCCCTAAGCAGTGACTGGCGAGAAGCACTTTCATGGAAAGGGGTTGCCAAGCTTCCAAAAATTACGAATCTCCAGAAATGTCAGCAAATATTTTTTCACCCAAACTGGATGATACTTTCAGGTAATGATCAGTACACTAAGGCGATTTGGTTCCCCAAATTTCGTTCTTCTATTTGAAGCGTTCATTTCCAGTAACAGTTTGAATTTTCAGGTTTCACTCTGTTTTCTCCTATATTGATAGATGTATTTGGAACTCTAAATCCAACACGGTTTGTGCTAGCTTCTTGAAACTTGACACAGTAAAGTAGTTTCACGTTCTATCTCTATGTTTTGTTTCCTCTTGATGTAGCCCTAAGCACTGACTGGCAAGAAGCAATTTCATGGAAAGGGTTTGCCTAGCTTCCAAAAATTATGAATCTCCAGAAAGCAAATATTTTTTCACCCAAACTGGATGATACTTTCAGGTAATGATCATTACACTAAGGCGACTTGGTTCCCCAAATTTCGTTCTTCTATGTTGAAGCGTTCATTTCCAGTAACAGTTTGAATTTTGAGGTTTCACTCTGTTTTCTCCTATATTGATAGATGTATTTGGAACTCTAAATCCAACACGGTTTGTGCTAGCTTCTTGAAACTTGACACAGTAAAGTAGTTTCACGTTCTATCTCTATGTTTTGTTTCCTCTTGATGTAGCCCTAAGCAGTGACTGGTGAGAAACACTTTCATGGAAAGGGGTTGCGAAGCTTCCAAAAATTACGAATCTCCAGAAATCTCAGCAAATATTTTTTCACCCAAACTGGATGATACTTTCAGGTAATGATCAGTACACTAAGGCGACTTGGTTCCCCAAATTTCGTTCTTCTATGTTGAAGCGTTCATTTCCAGTAACAGTTTGAATTTTTAGGTATCACTCTGTTTTCTCCTATATTGATAGATGTATTTGGAACTCTAAATCGAACACGGTTTGTGCTAGCTTCTTGAAACTTGACACAGTAAAGTAGTTTCACGTTCTATCTCCAAGTTTTGTTTCCTCTTGATGTAGCCCTAAGCAGTGACTGGCGAGAAGCACTTTCATGGAAAGGGGTTGCCAAGCTTCCAAAAATTACGAATCTCCAGAAATCTCAGCAAATATTTTTTCACCCAAACTGGATGATACTTTCAGGTAATGATCAGTACACTAAGGCGACTTGGTTCCCCAAATTTCATTCTTCTATGTTGAAGCGTTCATTTCCAGTAACAGTTTGAATTTTTAGGTTTCACTCTGTTTTCTTTTATATTGATAGATGTATTTGGAACTCTAAATCGAACACGGTTTGTGCTAGCTGCTTGAAACTTGACACAGTAAATAGTTTCACGTTCTATCTCTATGTTTTGTTTCCTCTTGATGTAGCCCTAAGCAGTGACTGGCGAGAAGCACTTTCATGGAAAGGGGTTGCCAAGCTTCCAAAAATTACGAATCTCCAGAAATGTCAGCCAATATTTTTTCACCCAAACTGGTGATACTTTCAGGTAATGATCAGTACACTAAGGCGACTTGGTTCCCCAAATTTCGTTCTTCTATGATGAAGCGTTCATTTCCAGTAACAGTTTGAATTTTCAGGTTTCACTCTGTTTTCTCCTATATTGATAGATGTATTTGGAACTCTAAATCCAACACGGTTTGTGCTAGCTTCTTGAAACTTGACACAGTAAAGTAGTTTCACGTTCTATCTCTATGTTTTGTTTCCTCTTGATGTAGCCCTAAGCACTGACTGGCGAGAAACACTTTCATGGAAAGGGGTTGCGAAGCTTCCAAAAGTTACGAATCTCCAGAAATCTCAGCAAATATTTTTTCACCCAAACTGGATGATACTTTCAGGTAATGATCAGTACACGAAGGTGACTTGGTTCCCCAAATTTCGTGCTTCTATGTTGAAGCGTTCATTTCCAGTAACAGTTTGAATTTTTAGGTTTCAATCTGTTTTCTCCTATATTGATAGATGTATTTGGAACTCTAAATCGAACACGGTTTGTACTAGCTTCTTGAAACTTGACACAGTAAAGTAGTTTCACGTTCTATCTCTATGTTTTGTTTCCTCTTGATGTAGCCCTAAGCAGTGACTGGCGAGAAACACTTTCATGGAAAGGGGTTGCCAAGCTTCCAAAAATTACGAATCTCTAGAAATCTCAGCAAATATTTTTTCACCCAAACTGGATGATACTTTCAGGTAATGATCAGTACACTAAGGCGACTTGGTTCCCCAAATTTCGTTCTTCTATGTTGAAGCGTTCATTTCCAGTAACAGTTTGAATTTTGAGGTTTCACTCTGTTTTCTCCTATATTGATAGATGTATTTGGAACTCTAAATCCAACACGGTTTGTGCTAGCTTCTTGAAACTTGACACAGTAAAGTAGTTTCACGTTCTATCTCTATGTTTTGTTTCCTCTTGATGTAGCCCTATGCACTGACTGGCGAGAAACACTTTCATGGAAAGGGGTTGCCAAGCTTCTAAAAATTACGAATCTCCAGAAATCTCAGCAAATATTTTCTCACCCAAACTGGATGATACTTTCAGGTAATGATCAGTACACTAAGGCGACTTGGTTCCCCAAATTTCGTTCTTCTATGTTGAAGCGTTCATTTCCAGTAACAGTTTGAATTTTGACGTTTCACTCTGTTTTCTCCTATATTGATAGATGTATTTGGAACTCTAAATCGAACACGGTTTGTGCTAGGTTCTTGAAACTTGACACAGTAAAGTAGTTTCACGTTCTATCTCTATGTTTTGTTTCCTCTTGATGTAGCCCTAAGCAGTGACTGGCGAGAAGCACTTTCATGGAAAGGGGTTGCCAAGCTTCCAAAAATTACGAATCTCCAGAAATGTCAGCAAATATTTTTTCACCCAAACTGGATGATACTTTCAGGTAATGATCAGTACACTAAGGCGACTTAGTTCCCCAAATTTCGTTCTTCTATGTTGAAGCGTTCATTTCCAGTAACAGTTTGAATTTTGAGGTTTCACTCTGTTTTCTCCTATATTGATAGATGTATTTGGAACTCAAAATCCAACACGGTTTGTGCTAGCTTCTTGAAACTTGACACAGTAAAGTAGTTTCACGTTCTATCTCTAGGTTTTGTTTCCTCTTGATGTAGCCCTAAGCAGTGACTGGCGAGAAGCACTTTCATGGAAAGGGGTTGCCAAGCTTCCAAAAATTACGAATCTCCAGAAATGTCAGCCAATATTTTTTCACCCAAACTGGATGATACTTTCAGGTAATGATCAGTACACTAAGGCGACTTGGTTCCCCAAATTTCGTTCTTCTATGTTGAAGCGTTCATTTCCAGTAACAGTTTGAATTTTCAGGTTTCACTCTGTTTTCTCCTATATTGATAGATGTATTTGGAACTCTAAATCCAACACGGTTTGTGCTAGCTTCTTGAAACTTGACACAGTAAAGTAGTTTCACGTTCTATCTCTATGTTTTGTTTCCTCTTGATGTAGCCCTAAGCACTGACTGGCAAGAAGCACTTTCATGGAAAGGGTTTGCCTAGCTTCCAAAAATTATGAATCTCCAGAAAGGAAATATTTTTTCACCCAAACTGGATGATACTTTCAGGTAATGATCAGTACACTAAGGCGACTTGGTTCCCCAAATTTCGTTCTTCTATGTTGAAGCGTTCATTTCCAGTAACAGTTTGAATTTTGAGGTTTCACTCTGTTTTCTCCTATATTGATAGATGTATTTGGAACTCTAAATCCAACACGGTTTGTGCTAGCTTCTTGAAACTTGACACAGTAAAGTAGTTTCACGTTCTATCTCTATGTTTTGTTTCCTCTTGATGTAGCCCTAAGCAGTGACTGGTGAGAAACACTTTCATGGAAAGGGGTTGCGAAGCTTCCAAAAATTACGAATCTCCAGAAATCTCAGCAAATATTTTTTCACCCAAACTGGATGATACTTTCAGGTAATGATCAGTACACTAAGGCGACTTGGTTCCCCAAATTTCGTTCTTCTATGTTGAAGCGTTCATTTCCAGTAACAGTTTGAATTTTTAGGTATCACTCTGTTTTCTCCTATATTGATAGATGTATTTGGAACTCTAAATCGAACACGGTTTGTGCTAGCTTCTTGAAACTTGACACAGTAAAGTAGTTTCACGTTCTATCTCCAAGTTTTGTTTCCTCTTGATGTAGCCCTAAGCAGTGACTGGCGAGAAGCACTTTCATGGAAAGGGGTTGCCAAGCTTCCAAAAATTACGAATCTCCAGAAATCTCAGCAAATATTTTTTCACCCAAACTGGATGATACTTTCAGGTAATGATCAGTACACTAATGCGACTTGGTTCCCCAAATTTCATTCTTCTATGTTGAAGCGTTCATTTCCAGTAACAGTTTGAATTTTTAGGTTTCACTCTGTTTTCTTTTATATTGATAGATGTATTTGGAACTCTAAATCGAACACGGTTTGTGCTAGCTGCTTGAAACTTGACACAGTAAATAGTTTCACGTTCTATCTCTATGTTTTGTTTCCTCTTGATGTAGCCCTAAGCAGTGACTGGCGAGAAGCACTTTCATGGAAAGGGGTTGCCAAGCTTCCAAAAATTACGAATCTCCAGAAATGTCAGCCAATATTTTTTCACCCAAACTGGATGATACTTTCAGGTAATGATCAGTACACTAAGGCGACTTGGTTCCCCAAATTTCGTTCTTCTATGTTGAAGCGTTCATTTCCAGTAACAGTTTGAATTTTGAGGTTTCACTCTGTTTTCTCCTATATTGATAGATGTATTTGCAACTCTAAATCCAACACGGTTTGTCCTAGCTTCTTGAAACTTGACACAGTAAAGTAGTTTCACGTTCTATCTCTATGTTTTGTTTCCTCTTGATGTAGCCCTAAGCAGTGACTGGCGAGAAGCACTTTCATGGAAAGGGGTTGCCAAGCTTCCAAAAATTACGAATCTCCAGAAATGTCAGCCAATATTTTTTCACCCAAACTGGATGATACTTTCAGGTAATGATCAGTACACTAAGGCGACTTGGTTCCCCAAATTTCGTTCTTCTATATTGAAGCGTTCATTTCCAGTAACAGTTTGAATTTTTAGGTTTCACTCTGTTTTCTCCTATATTGATAGATGTATTTGGAACTCTAAATCGAACACGGTTTGAGCTAGCTTCTTGAAACTTTACACAGTAAAGTAGTTACACGTTCTATCTCTAGGTTTTGTTTCCTCTTGATGTAGCCCTAAGCAGTGACTGGCGAGAAGCACTTTCATGGAAAGGGGTTGCCAATCTTCCAAAAATTACGAATCTCCAGAAATGTCAGCAAATATTTTTTCACCCAAACTGGATGATACTTTCAGGTAATGATCAGTACACTAAGGCGACTTGGTTCCCCAAATTTCGTTCTTCTATGTTGAAGTGTTCATTTCCAGTAACAGTTTGAATTTTTAGGTTTCACTCTGTTTTCTCCTATATTGATAGATGTATTTGGAACTCTAAATCGAACACGGTTTGTGCTAGCTGCTTGAAACTTGACACAGTGAAGTAGTTTCACGTTCTATCTCAATGTTTTGTTTCCTCTTGATGTAGCCCTAAGCACTGACTGGCGAGAAACACTTTCATGGAAAGGGGTTGCGAAGCTTCCAAAAATTACGAATCTCCAGAAATCTCAGCAAATATTTTTTCACCCAAACTGGATGATACTTTCAGGTAATGATCAGTACACTAAGGCGACTTGGTTCCCCAAATTTTGTTCTTCTATGTTGAAGCGTTCATTTCCAGTAACAGTTTGAATTTTGAGGTTTCACTCTGTTTTCTCCTATATTGATAGATGTGTTTGCAAATCTAAATCCAACACGGTTTGTGCTAGCTTCTTGAAACTTGACACAGTAAAGTAGTTTCACGTTCTATCTCTATGTTTTGTTTCCTCTTGATGTAGCCCTAAGCAGTGACTGGCGAGAAGCACTTACATGGAAAGGGGTTGCCAAGCTTCCAAAAATTACGAATCTCCAGAAATGTCAGCCAATATTTTTTCACCCAAACTGGATGATACTTTCAGGTAATGATCAGTACACTAAGGCGACTTGGTTCCCCAAATTTCGTTCTTCTATGATGAAGCGTTCATTTCCAGTAACAGTTTGAATTTTCAGGTTTCACTCTGTTTTCTCCTATATTGATAGATGTATTTGGAACTCTAAATCCAACACGGTTTGTGCTAGCTTCTTGAAACTTGACACAGTGAAGTAGTTTCACGTTCTATCTCTATGTTTTGTTTCCTCTTGATGTAGCCCTAAGCACTGACTGGCGAGAAACACTTTCATGGAAAGGGGTTGCGAAGCTTCCAAAAGTTACGAATCTCCAGAAATCTCAGCAAATATTTTTTCACCCAAACTGGATGATACTTTCAGGTAATGATCAGTACACGAAGGTGACTTGGTTTCCCAAATTTCGTGCTTCTATGTTGAAGCGTTCATTTCCAGTAACAGTTTGAATTTTTAGGTTTCAATCTGTTTTCTCCTATATTGATAGATGTATTTGGAACTCTAAATCGAACACGGTTTGTACTAGCTTCTTGAAACTTGACACAGTAAAGTAGTTTCACGTTCTATCTCTATGTTTTGTTTCCTCTTGATGTAGCCCTAAGCAGTGACTGGCGAGAAACACTTTCATGGAAAGGGGTTGCCAAGCTTCCAAAAATTACGAATCTCTAGAAATCTCAGCAAATATTTTTTCACCCAAACTGGATGATACTTTCAGGTAATGATCAGTACACTAAGGCGACTTGGTTCCCCAAATTTCGTTCTTCTATGTTGAAGCGTTCATTTCCAGTAACAGTTTGAATTTTGAGGTTTCACTCTGTTTTCTCCTATATTGATAGATGTATTTGGAACTCTAAATCCAACACGGTTTGTGCTAGCTTCTTGAAACTTGACACAGTAAAGTAGTTTCACGTTCTATCTCTATGTTTTGTTTCCTCTTGATGTAGCCCTATGCACTGACTGGCGAGAAACACTTTCATGGAAAGGGGTTGCCAAGCTTCTAAAAATTACGAATCTCCAGAAATCTCAGCAAATATTTTCTCACCCAAACTGGATGATACTTTCAGGTAATGATCAGTACACTAAGGCGACTTGGTTCCCCAAATTTCGTTCTTCTATGTTGAAGCGTTCATTTCCAGTAACAGTTTGAATTTTGACGTTTCACTCTGTTTTCTCCTATATTGATAGATGTATTTGGAACTCTAAATCGAACACGGTTTGTGCTAGGTTCTTGAAACTTGACACAGTAAAGTAGTTTCACGTTCTATCTCTATGTTTTGTTTCCTCTTGATGTAGCCCTAAGCAGTGACTGGCGAGAAGCACTTTCATGGAAAGGGGTTGCCAAGCTTCCAAAAATTACGAATCTCCAGAAATGTCAGCAAATATTTTTTCACCCAAACTGGATGATACTTTCAGGTAATGATCAGTACACTAAGGCGACTTGGTTCCCCAAATTTCGTTCTTCTATGTTGAAGCGTTCATTTCCAGTAACAGTTTGAATTTTGAGGTTTCACTCTGTTTTCTCCTATATTGATAGATGTATTTGGAACTCAAAATCCAACACGGTTTGTGCTAGCTTCTTGAAACTTGACACAGTAAAGTAGTTTCACGTTCTATCTCTAGGTTTTGTTTCCTCTTGATGTAGCCCTAAGCAGTGACTGGCGAGAAGCACTTTCATGGAAAGGGGTTGCCAAGCTTCCAAAAATTACGAATCTCCAGAAATGTCAGCCAATATTTTTTCACCCAAACTGGATGATACTTTCAGGTAATGATCAGTACACTAAGGCGACTTGGTTCCCCAAATTTCGTTCTTCTATGATGAAGCGTTCATTTCCAGTAACAGTTTGAATTTTCAGGTTTCACTCTGTTTTCTCCTATATTGATAGATGTATTTGGAACTCTAAATCCAACACGGTTTGTGCTAGCTTCTTGAAACTTGACACAGTGAAGTAGTTTCACGTTCTATCTCTATGTTTTGTTTCCTCTTGATGTAGCCCTAAGCACTGACTGGCGAGAAACACTTTCATGGAAAGGGGTTGCGAAGCTTCCAAAAGTTACGAATCTCCAGAAATCTCAGCAAATATTTTTTCACCCAAACTGGATGATACTTTCAGGTAGTGATCAGTACACGAAGGTGACTTGGTTCCCCAAATTTCGTGCTTCTATGTTGAAGCGTTCATTTCCAGTAACAGTTTGAATTTTTAGGTTTCAATCTGTTTTCTCCTATATTGATAGATGTATTTGGAACTCTAAATCCAACACGGTTTGTGCTAGCTTTATGAAACTTGACACAGTAAAGTAGTTTCACGTTCTATGACTATGTTTTGTTTCCTCTTGATGTAGCCATAAGCAGTGACTGGCGAGAAACACTTTCATGGAAAGGGGTTGCCAAGCTTCCAAAAATTACGAATCTCCAGAAATCTCAGCAAATATTTTTTCACCCAAACTGGATGATACTTTCAGGTAATGATCAGTAAACGAAGGCGACTTGGTTCCCCAAATTTCGTTCTTCTATGTTGAAGCGTTCATTTCCAGTAACAGTTTGAATTTTTAGGTTTCACTCTGTTTTCTCCTATATTGATAGTTGTATTTGGAACTCTAAATCGAACACGGTTTGTGCTAGCTTCTTGAAACTTGACACAGTAAAGTAGTTTCACGTTCTATCTCTATGTTTTGTTTCCTCTTGATGTAGCCCTAAGCAGTGACTGGCGAGAAGCACTTTCATGGAAAGGGGTTGCCAAGCTTGCAAAAATTACGAATCTCCAGAAATGTCAGCAAATATTTTTTCACCCAAACTGGATGATACTTTCAGGTAATGATCAGTACACTAAGGCGACTTGGTTCCCCAAATTTCGTTCTTCTATGTTGAAGCGTTCATTTCCAGTAACAGTTTGAATTTTGAGGTTTCACTCTGTTTTCTCCTATATTGATAGATGTATTTGGAACTCTAAATCCAACACGGTTTGGCTAGCTTCTTGAAACTTGACACAGTAAAGTAGTTTCACGTTCTATCTCTAGGTTTTGTTTCCTCTTGTTGTAGCCCTAAGCACTGACTGGCGAGAAACACTTTCATGGAAAGGGTTTGCCTAGCTTCCAAAAATTACTAATCTCCAGAAAGCAAATATTTTTTCACCCAAACTGGATGATACTTTCAGGTAATGATCAGTACACTAAGGCGACTTGGTTCCCCAAATTTCGTTCTTCTATGTTGAAGCGTTCATTTCCAGTAACAGTTTGAATTTTTAGGTTTCACTCTGTTTTCTCCTATATTGATAGATGTATTTGGAACTCTAAATCCAACACGGTTTGTGCTAGCTTCTTGAAACTTGACACAGTGAAGTAGTTTCACGTTCTATCTCTATGTTTTGTTTCCTCTTGATGTAGCCCTAAGCACTGACTGGCGAGAAACACTTTCATGGAAAGGGGTTGCCAAGCTTCCAAAAATTACGAATCTCCAGAAATGTCAGCAAATATTTTTTCACCCAAACTGGATGATACTTTCAGGTAATGATCAGTACACTAAGGCGACTTGGTTCCCCAAATTTCGTTCTTCTATGTTGAAGCGTTCATTTCCAGTAACAGTTTGAATTTTTAGGTTTCACTCTGTTTTCTCCTATATTGATAGATGTATTTGGAACTCTAAATCCAACACGGTTTGTGCTAGCTTCTTGAAACTTGACACAGTAAAGTAGTTTCACGTTCTATCTCTATGTTTTGTTTCCTCTTGATGTAGCCCTAAGCAGTGACTGGCGAGAAGCACTTTCATGGAAAGGGGTTGCCAAGCTTCCAAAAATTACGAATCTCCAGAAATCTCAGCAAATATTTTTTCACCCAAACTGGATGATACGTTCAGGTAATGATCAGTACACTAAGGCGACTTGGTTCCCCAAATTTCGTTCTTCTATGTTGAAGCGTTCATTTCCAGTAACAGTTTGAATTTTGACGTTTCACTCTGTTTTCTCCTATATTGATAGATGTATTTGGAACTCTAAATCGAACACGGTTTGTGCTAGGTTCTTGAAACTTGACACAGTAAAGTAGTTTCACGTTCTATCTCTATGTTTTGTTTCCTCTTGATGTAGCCCTAAGCAGTGACTGGCGAGAAGCACTTTCATGGAAAGGGGTTGCCAAGCTTCCAAAAATTACGAATCTCCAGAAATGTCAGCAAATATTTTTTCACCCAAACTGGATGATACTTTCAGGTAATGATCAGTACACTAAGGCGACTTGGTTCCCCAAATTTCGTTCTTCTATGTTGAAGCGTTCATTTCCAGTAACAGTTTGAATTTTGAGGTTTCACTCTGTTTTCTCCTATATTGATAGATGTATTTGGAACTCAAAATCCAACACGGTTTGTGCTAGCTTCTTGAAACTTGACACAGTAAAGTAGTTTCACGTTCTATCTCTAGGTTTTGTTTCCTCTTGATGTAGCCCTAAGCAGTGACTGGCGAGAAGCACTTTCATGGAAAGGGGTTGCCAAGCTTCCAAAAATTACGAATCTCCAGAAATGTCAGCCAATATTTTTTCACCCAAACTGGATGATACTTTCAGGTAATGATCAGTACACTAAGGCGACTTGGTTCCCCAAATTTCGTTCTTCTATGATGAAGCGTTCATTTCCAGTAACAGTTTGAATTTTCAGGTTTCACTCTGTTTTCTCCTATATTGATAGATGTATTTGGAACTCTAAATCCAACACGGTTTGTGCTAGCTTCTTGAAACTTGACACAGTGAAGTAGTTTCACGTTCTATCTCTATGTTTTGTTTCCTCTTGATGTAGCCCTAAGCACTGACTGGCGAGAAACACTTTCATGGAAAGGGGTTGCGAAGCTTCCAAAAGTTACGAATCTCCAGAAATCTCAGCAAATATTTTTTCACCCAAACTGGATGATACTTTCAGGTAGTGATCAGTACACGAAGGTGACTTGGTTCCCCAAATTTCGTGCTTCTATGTTGAAGCGTTCATTTCCAGTAACAGTTTGAATTTTTAGGTTTCAATCTGTTTTCTCCTATATTGATAGATGTATTTGGAACTCTAAATCCAACACGGTTTGTGCTAGCTTTATGAAACTTGACACAGTAAAGTAGTTTCACGTTCTATGACTATGTTTTGTTTCCTCTTGATGTAGCCATAAGCAGTGACTGGCGAGAAACACTTTCATGGAAAGGGGTTGCCAAGCTTCCAAAAATTACGAATCTCCAGAAATCTCAGCAAATATTTTTTCACCCAAACTGGATGATACTTTCAGGTAATGATCAGTAAACGAAGGCGACTTGGTTCCCCAAATTTCGTTCTTCTATGTTGAAGCGTTCATTTCCAGTAACAGTTTGAATTTTTAGGTTTCACTCTGTTTTCTCCTATATTGATAGTTGTATTTGGAACTCTAAATCGAACACGGTTTGTGCTAGCTTCTTGAAACTTGACACAGTAAAGTAGTTTCACGTTCTATCTCTATGTTTTGTTTCCTCTTGATGTAGCCCTAAGCAGTGACTGGCGAGAAGCACTTTCATGGAAAGGGGTTGCCAAGCTTGCAAAAATTACGAATCTCCAGAAATGTCAGCAAATATTTTTTCACCCAAACTGGATGATACTTTCAGGTAATGATCAGTACACTAAGGCGACTTGGTTCCCCAAATTTCGTTCTTCTATGTTGAAGCGTTCATTTCCAGTAACAGTTTGAATTTTGAGGTTTCACTCTGTTTTCTCCTATATTGATAGATGTATTTGGAACTCTAAATCCAACACGGTTTGGCTAGCTTCTTGAAACTTGACACAGTAAAGTAGTTTCACGTTCTATCTCTAGGTTTTGTTTCCTCTTGTTGTAGCCCTAAGCACTGACTGGCGAGAAACACTTTCATGGAAAGGGTTTGCCTAGCTTCCAAAAATTACTAATCTCCAGAAAGCAAATATTTTTTCACCCAAACTGGATGATACTTTCAGGTAATGATCAGTACACTAAGGCGACTTGGTTCCCCAAATTTCGTTCTTCTATGTTGAAGCGTTCATTTCCAGTAACAGTTTGAATTTTTAGGTTTCACTCTGTTTTCTCCTATATTGATAGATGTATTTGGAACTCTAAATCCAACACGGTTTGTGCTAGCTTCTTGAAACTTGACACAGTGAAGTAGTTTCACGTTCTATCTCTATGTTTTGTTTCCTCTTGATGTAGCCCTAAGCACTGACTGGCGAGAAACACTTTCATGGAAAGGGGTTGCCAAGCTTCCAAAAATTACGAATCTCCAGAAATGTCAGCAAATATTTTTTCACCCAAACTGGATGATACTTTCAGGTAATGATCAGTACACTAAGGCGACTTGGTTCCCCAAATTTCGTTCTTCTATGTTGAAGCGTTCATTTCCAGTAACAGTTTGAATTTTTAGGTTTCACTCTGTTTTCTCCTATATTGATAGATGTATTTGGAACTCTAAATCCAACACGGTTTGTGCTAGCTTCTTGAAACTTGACACAGTAAAGTAGTTTCACGTTCTATCTCTATGTTTTGTTTCCTCTTGATGTAGCCCTAAGCAGTGACTGGCGAGAAGCACTTTCATGGAAAGGGGTTGCCAAGCTTCCAAAAATTACGAATCTCCAGAAATCTCAGCAAATATTTTTTCACCCAAACTGGATGATACGTTCAGGTAATGATCAGTACACTAAGGCGACTTGGTTCCCCAAATTTCGTTCTTCTATGTTGAAGCGTTCATTTCCAGTAACAGTTTGAATTTTGAGGTTTCACTCTGTTTTCTCCTATATTGATAGATGTATTTGGAACTCTAAATCGAACACGGTTTGTGCTAGCTGCTTGTAACTTGACACAGTAAAGTAGTTTCACGTTCTATCTCAATGTTTTGTTTCCTCTTGATGTAGCCCTAAGCAGTGACTGGCGAGAAGCACTTTCATGGAAAGGGGTTGCCAAGCTTCCAAAAATTACGAATATCCAGAAATGTCAGCAAATATTTTTTCACCCAAACTGGATGATACTTTCAGGTAATGATCAGTACACTAAAGCGACTTGGTTCCCCAAATTTTGATCTTCTATATTGAAGCGTTCATTTCCAGTAACAGTTTGAATTTTTAGGTTCACTCTGTTTTCTCCTATATTGATTGATGTATTTGGAACTCTAAATCCAATACGGTTAGTGCTAGCTTCTTGAAACTTGACACAGTAAAGTAGTTTCACGTTCTATCTCTATGTTTTGTTTCCTCTTGATGTAGCCCTATGCACTGACTGGCGAGAAACACTTTCATGGAAAGGGGTTGCCAAGCTTCCAAAAATTACGAATCTCCAGAAATCTCAGCAAATATTTTCTCACCCAAACTGGATGATACTTTCAGGTAATGATCAGTACACTAAGGCGACTTGGTTCCCCAAATTTCGTTCTTCTATGTTGAAGCGTTCATTTCCAATAACAGTTTGAATTTTGACGTTTCACTCTGTTTTCTCCTATATTGTTAGATGTATTTGGAACTCTAAATCGAACAAGGTTTGTGCTAGGTTCTTGAAACTTGACACAGTAAAGTAGTTTCACGTTCTATCTCTATGTTTTGTTTGCTCTTGATGTAGCCCTAAGCAGTGACTGGCGAGAAGCACTTTCATGGAAAGGGGTTGCCAAGCTTCCAAAAATTACGAATCTCCAGAAATGTCAGCAAATATTTTTTCACCCAAACTGGATGATACTTTCAGGTATTGATCAGTACACTAAGGCGATTTGGTTCCCCAAATTTCGTTCTTCTATGTTGAAGCGTTCATTTCCAGTAACAGTTTGAATTTTGAGGTTTCACTCTGTTTTCTCCTATATTGATAGATGTATTTGCAACTCTAAATCCAACACGGTTTGTGCTAGCTTCTTGAAACTTGACACAGTAAAGTAGTTTCATGTTCTATCTCTATGTTTTGTTTCCTCTTGATGTAGCCCTAAGCAGTGACTGGCGAGAAGCACTTTCATGGAAAGGGGTTGCCAAGCTTCCAAAAATTACGAATCTCCAGAAATCTCAGCAAATATTTTTTCACCCAAACTGGATGATACTTTCAGGTAATGATCAGTACACTAAGGCGACTTTGTTCCCCAAATTTCGTTCTTCTATGTTGAAGCGTTCATTTCCAGTAACAGTTTGAATTTTTAGGTTTCACTCTGTTTTCTCCTATATTGATAGATGTATTTGGAACTCTAAATCGAACACGGTTTGTGCTAGCTGCTTGAAACTTGACACAGTAAAGTAGTTTCACGTTCTATCTCAATGTTTTGTTTCCTCTTGATGTAGCCCTAAGCAGTGACTGGCGAGAAGCACTTTCATGGAAAGGGGTTGCCAAGCTTCCAAAAATTACGAATCTCCAGAAATCTCAGCAAGTATTTTTTCACCCAAACTGGATGATACTTTCAGGTAATGATCAGTACACTAAGGCGACTTGGTTCCCCAAATTTCGTTCTTCTATGTTGAAGCGTTAATTTCCAGTAACAGTTTGAATTTTGAGGTTTCACTCTGTTTTCTCCTATGTTGATAGATGTGTTTGCAACTCTAAATCCAACACGGTTTGTGCTAGCTTCTTGAAACTTGACACAGTAAAGTAGTTTCACGTTCTATCTCTATGTTTTGTTTCCTCTTGATGTAGCCCTAAGCAGTGACTGGCGAGAAGCACTTTCATGGAAAGGGGTTGCCAAGCTTCCAAAAATTACGAATCTCCAGAAATGTCAGCCAATATTTTTTCACCCAAACTGGATGATACTTTCAGGTAATGATCAGTACACTAAGGCGACTTGGTTCCCCAAATTTCGTTCTTCTATGTTGAAGCGTTCATTTCCAGTAACAGTTTGAATTTTTAGGTTTCACTCTGTTTTCTCCTATATTGATAGATGTATTTGGAACTCTAAATCGAACACGGTTTGTGCTAGCTTCTTGAAACTTGATACAGTAAAGTAGTTTCACGTTCTATCTCTATGTTTTGTTTCCTCTTGATGTAGCCCTAAGCAGTGACTGGCGAGAAACACTTTCATGGAAAGGGGTTGCCAAGCTTCTAAAAATTACGAATCTCCAGAAATCTCAGCAAATATTTTCTCACCCAAACTGGATGATACTTTCAGGTAATGATCAGTACACTAAGGCGACTTGGTTCCCCAAATTTCGTTCTTCTATGTTGAAGCGTTCATTTCCAGTAACAGTTTGAATTTTGACGTTTCACTCTGTTTTCTCCTATATTGATAGATGTATTTGGAACTCTAAATCGAACACGGTTTGTGCTAGGTTCTTGAAACTTGACACAGTAAAGTAGTTTCACGTTCTATCTCTATGTTTTGTTTCCTCTTGATGTAGCCCTAAGCAGTGACTGGCGAGAAGCACTTTCATGGAAAGGGGTTGCCAAGCTTCCAAAAATTACGAATCTCCAGAAATGTCAGCAAATATTTTTTCACCCAAACTGGATGATACTTTCAGGTAATGATCAGTACACTAAGGCGACTTGGTTCCCCAAATTTCGTTCTTCTATGTTGAAGCGTTCATTTCCAGTAACAGTTTGAATTTTGAGGTTTCACTCTGTTTTCTCCTATATTGATAGATGTATTTGGAACTCTAAATCCAACACGGTTTGTGCTAGCTTCTTGAAACTTGACACAGTAAAGTAGTTTCACGTTCTATCTCTATGTTTTGTTTCCTCTTGATGTAGCCCTAAGCAGTGACTGGCGAGAAGCACTTTCATGGAAAGGGGTTGCCAAGCTTCCAAAAATTACGAATCTCCAGAAATCTCAGCAAATATTTTTTCACCCAAACTGGATGATACTTTCAGGTAATGATCAGTACACTAAGGCGACTTGGTTCCCCAAATTTCGTTCTTCTATGTTGAAGTGTTCATTTCCAGTAACAGTTTGAATTTTTAGGTTTCACTCTGTTTTCTCCTATATTGATAGATGTATTTGGAACTCTAAATCGAACACGGTTTGTGCTAGCTGCTTGAAACTTGACACAGTAAAGTAGTTTCACGTTCTATCTCAATGTTTTGTTTCCTCTTGATGTAGCCCTAAGCAGTGACTGGCGAGAAGCACTTTCATGGAAAGGGGTTGCCAAGCTTCCAAAAATTACGAATATCCAGAAATGTCAGCAAATATTTTTTCACCCAAATTGGATGATACTTTCAGGTAATGATCAGTACACTAAAGCGACTTGGTTCCCCAAATTTTCATCTTCTATATTGAAGCGTTCATTTCCAGTAACAGTTTGAATTTTTAGGTTCACTCTGTTTTCTCCTATATTGATTGATGTATTTGGAACTCTAAATCCAATACGGTTAGTGCTAGCTTCTTGAAACTTGACACAGTAAAGTAGTTTCACGTTCTATCTCTATGTTTTGTTTCCTCTTGATGTAGCCCTATGCACTGACTGGCGAGAAACACTTTCATGGAAAGGGGTTGCCAAGCTTCCAAAAATTACGAATCTCCAGAAATCTCAGCAAATATTTTCTCACCCAAACTGGATGATACTTTCAGGTAATGATCAGTACACTAAGGCGACTTGGTTCCCCAAATTTCGTTCTTCTATGTTGAAGCGTTCATTTCCAGTAACAGTTTGAATTTTGACGTTTCACTCTGTTTTCTCCTATATTGTTAGATGTATTTGGAACTCTAAATCGAACACGGTTTGTGCTAGGTTCTTGAAACTTGACACAGTAAAGTAGTTTCACGTTCTATCTCTATGTTTTGTTTGCTCTTGATGTAGCCCTAAGCAGTGACTGGCGAGAAGCACTTTCATGGAAAGGGGTTGCCAAGCTTCCAAAAATTACGAATCTCCAGAAATGTCAGCAAATATTTTTTCACCCAAACTGGATGATACTTTCAGGTAATGATCAGTACACTAAGGCGATTTGGTTCCCCAAATTTCGTTCTTCTATGTTGAAGCGTTCATTTCCAGTAACAGTTTGAATTTTGAGGTTTCACTCTGTTTTCTCCTATATTGATAGATGTATTTGGAACTCTAAATCCAACACGGTTTGTGCTAGCTTCTTGAAACTTGACACAGTAAAGTAGTTTCACGTTCTATCTCTATGTTTTGTTTCCTCTTGATGTAGCCCTAAGCAGTGACTGGCGAGAAGCACTTTCATGGAAAGGGGTTGCCAAGCTTCCAAAAATTACGAATCTCCAGAAATCTCAGCAAATATTTTTTCACCCAAACTGGATGATACTTTCAGGTAATGATCAGTACACTAAGGCGACTTTGTTCCCCAAATTTCGTTCTTCTATGTTGAAGCGTTCATTTCCAGTAACAGTTTGAATTTTGAGGTTTCACTCTGTTTTCTCCTATATTGATAGATGTATTTGGAACTCTAAATCCAACACGGTTTGTGCTAGCTTCTTGAAACTTGACACAGTAAAGTAGTTTCACGTTCTATCTCTATGTTTTGTTTCCTCTTGATGTAGCCCTATGCACTGACTGGCGAGAAACACTTTCATGGAAAGGGGTTGCCAAGCTTCCAAAAATTACGAATCTCCAGAAATCTCAGCAAATATTTTTTCACCCAAACTGGATGATACTTTCAGGTAATGATCAGTACACTAAGGCGACTTGGTTCCCCAAATTTCGTTCTTCTATGTTGAAGCGTTCATTTCCAGTAACAGTTTGAATTTTGACGTTTCACTCTGTTTTCTCCTATATTGATAGATGTATTTGGAACTCTAAATCCAACACGGTTTGTGCTAGGTTCTTGAAACTTGACACAGTAAAGTAGTTTCACGTTCTATCTCTATGTTGTGTTTCCTCTTGATGTAGCCCTAAGCAGTGACTGGCGAGAAGCACTTTCATGGAAAGGGGTTGCCAAGCTTCCAAAAATTACGAATCTCCAGAAATGTCAGCAAATATTTTTTCACCCAAACTGGATGATACTTTCAGGTAATGATCAGTACACTAAGGCGACTTGGTTCCCCAAATTTCGTTCCTCTATGTTGAAGCGTTCATTTCCAGTAAGAGTTTGAATTTTTAGGTTTCACTCTGTTTTCTCCTATATTGATAGATGTATTTGGAACTCTAAATCCAACACGGTTTGTGCTAGCTTCTTGAAACTTGACACAGTAAAGTAGTTTCACGTTCTATCTCTATGTTTTGTTTCCTCTTGATGTAGCCCTAAGCAGTGACTGGCGAGAAGCACTTTCATGGAAAGGGGTTGCCAAGCTTCCAAAAATTACGAATCTCCAGAAATCTCAGCAAATATTTTTTCACCCAAACTGGATGATACTTTCAGGTAATGATCAGTACACTAAGGCGACTTTGTTCCCCAAATTTCGTTCTTCTATGTTGAAGCGTTCATTTCCAGTAACAGTTTGAATTTTTAGGTTTCACTCTGTTTTCTCCTATATTGATAGATGTATTTGGAACTCTAAATCGAACACGGTTTGTGCTAGCTGCTTGAAACTTGACACAGTAAAGTAGTTTCACGTTCTATCTCAATGTTTTGTTTCCTCTTGATGTAGCCCTAAGCAGTGACTGGCGAGAAGCACTTTCATGGAAAGGGGTTGCCAAGCTTCCAAAAATTACGAATCTCCAGAAATCTCAGCAAATATTTTTTCACCCAAACTGGATGATACTTTCAGGTAATGATCAGTACACTAAGGCGACTTGGTTCCCCAAATTTCGTTCTTATATGTTGAAGCGTTAATTTCCAGTAACAGTTTGAATTTTGAGGTTTCACTCTGTTTTCTCCTATGTTGATAGATGTGTTTGCAACTCTAAATCCAACACGGTTTGTGCTAGCTTCTTGAAACTTGACACAGTAAAGTAGTTTCACGTTCTATCTCTATGTTTTGTTTCCTCTTGATGTAGCCCTAAGCAGTGACTGGCGAGAAGCACTTTCATGGAAAGGGGTTGCCAAGCTTCCAAAAATTACGAATCTCCAGAAATGTCAGCCAATATTTTTTCACCCAAACTGGATGATACTTTCAGGTAATGATCAGTACACTAAGGCGACTTGGTTCCCCAAATTTCGTTCTTCTATGTTGAAGCGTTCATTTCCAGTAACAGTTTGAATTTTTAGGTTTCACTCTGTTTTCTCCTATATTGATAGATGTATTTGGAACTCTAAATCCAACACGGTTTGTGCTAGCTTCTTGAAACTTGACACAGTAAAGTAGTTTCACGTTCTATCTCTATGTTTTGTTTCCTCTTGATGTAGCCCTAAGCAGTGACTGGCGAGAAGCACTTTCATGGAAAGGGGTTGCCAAGCTTCCAAAAATTACGAATCTCCAGAAATCTCAGCAAATATTTTTTCACCCAAACTGGATGATACTTTCAGGTAATGATCAGTACACTAAGGCGACTTGGTTCCCCAAATTTCGTTCTTCTATGTTGAAGTGTTCATTTCCAGTAACAGTTTGAATTTTTAGGTTTCACTCTGTTTTCTCCTATATTGATAGATGTATTTGGAACTCTAAATCGAACACGGTTTGTGCTAGCTGCTTGAAACTTGACACAGTAAAGTAGTTTCACGTTCTATCTCAATGTTTTGTTTCCTCTTGATGTAGCCCTAAGCAGTGACTGGCGAGAAGCACTTTCATGGAAAGGGGTTGCCAAGCTTCCAAAAATTACGAATATCCAGAAATGTCAGCAAATATTTTTTCACCCAAACTGGATGATACTTTCAGGTAATGATCAGTACACTAAAGCGACTTGGTTCCCCAAATTTTGATCTTCTATATTGAAGCGTTCATTTCCAGTAACAGTTTGAATTTTTAGGTTCACTCTGTTTTCTCCTATATTGATTGATGTATTTGGAACTCTAAATCCAATACGGTTAGTGCTAGCTTCTTGAAACTTGACACAGTAAAGTAGTTTCACGTTCTATCTCTAGGTTTTGTTTCCTCTTGATGTAGCCCTATGCACTGACTGGCGAGAAACACTTTCATGGAAAGGGGTTGCCAAGCTTCCAAAAATTACGAATCTCCAGAAATCTCAGCAAATATTTTCTCACCCAAACTGGATGATACTTTCAGGTAATGATCAGTACACTAAGGCGACTTGGTTCCCCAAATTTCGTTCTTCTATGTTGAAGCGATCATTTCCAGTAACAGTTTGAATTTTGACGTTTCACTCTGTTTTCTCCTATATTGTTAGATGTATTTGGAACTCTAAATCGAACACGGTTTGTGCTAGGTTCTTGAAACTTGACACAGTAAAGTAGTTTCACGTTCTATCTCTATGTTTTGTTTGCTCTTGATGTAGCCCTAAGCAGTGACTGGCGAGAAGCACTTTCATGGAAAGGGGTTGCCAAGCTTCCAAAAATTACGAATCTCCAGAAATGTCAGCAAATATTTTTTCACCCAAACTGGATGATACTTTCAGGTAATGATCAGTACACTAAGGTGATTTGGTTCCCCAAATTTCGTTCTTCTATGTTGAAGCGTTCATTTCCAGTAACAGTTTGAATTTTGAGGTTTCACTCTGTTTTCTCCTATATTGATAGATGTATTTGGAACTCTAAATCCAACACGGTTTGTGCTAGCTTCTTGAAACTTGACACAGTAAAGTAGTTTCACGTTCTATCTCTATGTTTTGTTTCCTCTTGATGTAGCCCTAAGCAGTGACTGGCGAGAAGCACTTTCATGGAAAGGGGTTGCCAAGCTTCCAAAAATTACGAATCTCCAGAAATGTCAGCCAATATTTTTTCACCCAAACTGGATGATACTTTCAGGTAATGATCAGTACACTAAGGCGACTTGGTTCCCCAAATTTCGTTCTTCTATGTTGAAGCGTTCATTTCCAGTAACAGTTTGAATTTTTAGGTTTCACTCTGTTTTCTCCTATATTGATAGATGTATTTGGAACTCTAAATCGAACACGGTTTGTGCTAGCTTCTTGAAACTTGATACAGTAAAGTAGTTTCACGTTCTATCTCTATGTTTTGTTTCCTCTTGATGTAGCCCTAAGCAGTGACTGGCGAGAAACACTTTCATGGAAAGGGGTTGCCAAGCTTCTAAAAATTACGAATCTCCAGAAATCTCAGCAAATATTTTCTCACCCAAACTGGATGATACTTTCAGGTAATGATCAGTACACTAAGGCGACTTGGTTCCCCAAATTTCGTTCTTCTATGTTGAAGCGTTCATTTCCAGTAACAGTTTGAATTTTGACGTTTCACTCTGTTTTCTCCTATATTGATAGATGTATTTGGAACTCTAAATCGAACACGGTTTGTGCTAGGTTCTTGAAACTTGACACAGTAAAGTAGTTTCACGTTCTATCTCTATGTTTTGTTTCCTCTTGATGTAGCCCTAAGCAGTGACTGGCGAGAAGCACTTTCATGGAAAGGGGTTGCCAAGCTTCCAAAAATTACGAATCTCCAGAAATGTCAGCAAATATTTTTTCACCCAAACTGGATGATACTTTCAGGTAATGATCAGTACACTAAGGCGACTTGGTTCCCCAAATTTCGTTCTTCTATGTTGAAGCGTTCATTTCCAGTAACAGTTTGAATTTTGAGGTTTCACTCTGTTTTCTCCTATATTGATAGATGTATTTGGAACTCTAAATCCAACACGGTTTGTGCTAGCTTCTTGAAACTTGACACAGTAAAGTAGTTTCACGTTCTATCTCTATGTTTTGTTTCCTCTTGATGTAGCCCTAAGCAGTGACTGGCGAGAAGCACTTTCATGGAAAGGGGTTGCCAAGCTTCCAAAAATTACGAATCTCCAGAAATCTCAGCAAATATTTTTTCACCCAAACTGGATGATACTTTCAGGTAATGATCAGTACACTAAGGCGACTTGGTTCCCCAAATTTCGTTCTTCTATGTTGAAGTGTTCATTTCCAGTAACAGTTTGAATTTTTAGGTTTCACTCTGTTTTCTCCTATATTGATAGATGTATTTGGAACTCTAAATCGAACACGGTTTGTGCTAGCTGCTTGAAACTTGACACAGTAAAGTAGTTTCACGTTCTATCTCAATGTTTTGTTTCCTCTTGATGTAGCCCTAAGCAGTGACTGGCGAGAAGCACTTTCATGGAAAGGGGTTGCCAAGCTTCCAAAAATTACGAATATCCAGAAATGTCAGCAAATATTTTTTCACCCAAATTGGATGATACTTTCAGGTAATGATCAGTACACTAAAGCGACTTGGTTCCCCAAATTTTCATCTTCTATATTGAAGCGTTCATTTCCAGTAACAGTTTGAATTTTTAGGTTCACTCTGTTTTCTCCTATATTGATTGATGTATTTGGAACTCTAAATCCAATACGGTTAGTGCTAGCTTCTTGAAACTTGACACAGTAAAGTAGTTTCACGTTCTATCTCTATGTTTTGTTTCCTCTTGATGTAGCCCTATGCACTGACTGGCGAGAAACACTTTCATGGAAAGGGGTTGCCAAGCTTCCAAAAATTACGAATCTCCAGAAATCTCAGCAAATATTTTCTCACCCAAACTGGATGATACTTTCAGGTAATGATCAGTACACTAAGGCGACTTGGTTCCCCAAATTTCGTTCTTCTATGTTGAAGCGTTCATTTCCAGTAACAGTTTGAATTTTGACGTTTCACTCTGTTTTCTCCTATATTGTTAGATGTATTTGGAACTCTAAATCGAACACGGTTTGTGCTAGGTTCTTGAAACTTGACACAGTAAAGTAGTTTCACGTTCTATCTCTATGTTTTGTTTGCTCTTGATGTAGCCCTAAGCAGTGACTGGCGAGAAGCACTTTCATGGAAAGGGGTTGCCAAGCTTCCAAAAATTACGAATCTCCAGAAATGTCAGCAAATATTTTTTCACCCAAACTGGATGATACTTTCAGGTAATGATCAGTACACTAAGGCGATTTGGTTCCCCAAATTTCGTTCTTCTATGTTGAAGCGTTCATTTCCAGTAACAGTTTGAATTTTGAGGTTTCACTCTGTTTTCTCCTATATTGATAGATGTATTTGGAACTCTAAATCCAACACGGTTTGTGCTAGCTTCTTGAAACTTGACACAGTAAAGTAGTTTCACGTTCTATCTCTATGTTTTGTTTCCTCTTGATGTAGCCCTAAGCAGTGACTGGCGAGAAGCACTTTCATGGAAAGGGGTTGCCAAGCTTCCAAAAATTACGAATCTCCAGAAATCTCAGCAAATATTTTTTCACCCAAACTGGATGATACTTTCAGGTAATGATCAGTACACTAAGGCGACTTTGTTCCCCAAATTTCGTTCTTCTATGTTGAAGCGTTCATTTCCAGTAACAGTTTGAATTTTGAGGTTTCACTCTGTTTTCTCCTATATTGATAGATGTATTTGGAACTCTAAATCCAACACGGTTTGTGCTAGCTTCTTGAAACTTGACACAGTAAAGTAGTTTCACGTTCTATCTCTATGTTTTGTTTCCTCTTGATGTAGCCCTATGCACTGACTGGCGAGAAACACTTTCATGGAAAGGGGTTGCCAAGCTTCCAAAAATTACGAATCTCCAGAAATCTCAGCAAATATTTTTTCACCCAAACTGGATGATACTTTCAGGTAATGATCAGTACACTAAGGCGACTTGGTTCCCCAAATTTCGTTCTTCTATGTTGAAGCGTTCATTTCCAGTAACAGTTTGAATTTTGACGTTTCACTCTGTTTTCTCCTATATTGATAGATGTATTTGGAACTCTAAATCCAACACGGTTTGTGCTAGGTTCTTGAAACTTGACACAGTAAAGTAGTTTCACGTTCTATCTCTATGTTGTGTTTCCTCTTGATGTAGCCCTAAGCAGTGACTGGCGAGAAGCACTTTCATGGAAAGGGGTTGCCAAGCTTCCAAAAATTACGAATCTCCAGAAATGTCAGCAAATATTTTTTCACCCAAACTGGATGATACTTTCAGGTAATGATCAGTACACTAAGGCGACTTGGTTCCCCAAATTTCGTTCCTCTATGTTGAAGCGTTCATTTCCAGTAAGAGTTTGAATTTTTAGGTTTCACTCTGTTTTCTCCTATATTGATAGATGTATTTGGAACTCTAAATCCAACACGGTTTGTGCTAGCTTCTTGAAACTTGACACAGTAAAGTAGTTTCACGTTCTATCTCTATGTTTTGTTTCCTCTTGATGTAGCCCTAAGCAGTGACTGGCGAGAAGCACTTTCATGGAAAGGGGTTGCCAAGCTTCCAAAAATTACGAATCTCCAGAAATCTCAGCAAATATTTTTTCACCCAAACTGGATGATACTTTCAGGTAATGATCAGTACACTAAGGCGACTTTGTTCCCCAAATTTCGTTCTTCTATGTTGAAGCGTTCATTTCCAGTAACAGTTTGAATTTTTAGGTTTCACTCTGTTTTCTCCTATATTGATAGATGTATTTGGAACTCTAAATCGAACACGGTTTGTGCTAGCTGCTTGAAACTTGACACAGTAAAGTAGTTTCACGTTCTATCTCAATGTTTTGTTTCCTCTTGATGTAGCCCTAAGCAGTGACTGGCGAGAAGCACTTTCATGGAAAGGGGTTGCCAAGCTTCCAAAAATTACGAATCTCCAGAAATCTCAGCAAATATTTTTTCACCCAAACTGGATGATACTTTCAGGTAATGATCAGTACACTAAGGCGACTTGGTTCCCCAAATTTCGTTCTTATATGTTGAAGCGTTAATTTCCAGTAACAGTTTGAATTTTGAGGTTTCACTCTGTTTTCTCCTATGTTGATAGATGTGTTTGCAACTCTAAATCCAACACGGTTTGTGCTAGCTTCTTGAAACTTGACACAGTAAAGTAGTTTCACGTTCTATCTCTATGTTTTGTTTCCTCTTGATGTAGCCCTAAGCAGTGACTGGCGAGAAGCACTTTCATGGAAAGGGGTTGCCAAGCTTCCAAAAATTACGAATCTCCAGAAATGTCAGCCAATATTTTTTCACCCAAACTGGATGATACTTTCAGGTAATGATCAGTACACTAAGGCGACTTGGTTCCCCAAATTTCGTTCTTCTATGTTGAAGCGTTCATTTCCAGTAACAGTTTGAATTTTTAGGTTTCACTCTGTTTTCTCCTATATTGATAGATGTATTTGGAACTCTAAATCCAACACGGTTTGTGCTAGCTTCTTGAAACTTGACACAGTAAAGTAGTTTCACGTTCTATCTCTATGTTTTGTTTCCTCTTGATGTAGCCCTAAGCAGTGACTGGCGAGAAGCACTTTCATGGAAAGGGGTTGCCAAGCTTCCAAAAATTACGAATCTCCAGAAATCTCAGCAAATATTTTTTCACCCAAACTGGATGATACTTTCAGGTAATGATCAGTACACTAAGGCGACTTGGTTCCCCAAATTTCGTTCTTCTATGTTGAAGTGTTCATTTCCAGTAACAGTTTGAATTTTTAGGTTTCACTCTGTTTTCTCCTATATTGATAGATGTATTTGGAACTCTAAATCGAACACGGTTTGTGCTAGCTGCTTGAAACTTGACACAGTAAAGTAGTTTCACGTTCTATCTCAATGTTTTGTTTCCTCTTGATGTAGCCCTAAGCAGTGACTGGCGAGAAGCACTTTCATGGAAAGGGGTTGCCAAGCTTCCAAAAATTACGAATATCCAGAAATGTCAGCAAATATTTTTTCACCCAAACTGGATGATACTTTCAGGTAATGATCAGTACACTAAAGCGACTTGGTTCCCCAAATTTTGATCTTCTATATTGAAGCGTTCATTTCCAGTAACAGTTTGAATTTTTAGGTTCACTCTGTTTTCTCCTATATTGATTGATGTATTTGGAACTCTAAATCCAATACGGTTAGTGCTAGCTTCTTGAAACTTGACACAGTAAAGTAGTTTCACGTTCTATCTCTAGGTTTTGTTTCCTCTTGATGTAGCCCTATGCACTGACTGGCGAGAAACACTTTCATGGAAAGGGGTTGCCAAGCTTCCAAAAATTACGAATCTCCAGAAATCTCAGCAAATATTTTCTCACCCAAACTGGATGATACTTTCAGGTAATGATCAGTACACTAAGGCGACTTGGTTCCCCAAATTTCGTTCTTCTATGTTGAAGCGATCATTTCCAGTAACAGTTTGAATTTTGACGTTTCACTCTGTTTTCTCCTATATTGTTAGATGTATTTGGAACTCTAAATCGAACACGGTTTGTGCTAGGTTCTTGAAACTTGACACAGTAAAGTAGTTTCACGTTCTATCTCTATGTTTTGTTTGCTCTTGATGTAGCCCTAAGCAGTGACTGGCGAGAAGCACTTTCATGGAAAGGGGTTGCCAAGCTTCCAAAAATTACGAATCTCCAGAAATGTCAGCAAATATTTTTTCACCCAAACTGGATGATACTTTCAGGTAATGATCAGTACACTAAGGTGATTTGGTTCCCCAAATTTCGTTCTTCTATGTTGAAGCGTTCATTTCCAGTAACAGTTTGAATTTTTAGGTTTCACTCTGTTTTCTCCTATATTGATAGATGTATTTGGAACTCTAAATCCAACACGGTTTGTGCTAGCTTCTTGAAACTTGACACAGTAAAGTAGTTTCACGTTCTATCTCTATGTTTTGTTTCCTCTTGATGTAGCCCTAAGCAGTGACTGGCGAGAAGCACTTTCATGGAAAGGGGTTGCCAAGCTTCCAAAAATTACGAATCTCCAGAAATCTCAGCAAATATTTTTTCACCCAAACTGGATGATACTTTCAGGTAATGATCAGTACACTAAGGCGACTTTGTTCCCCAAATTTCGTTCTTCTATGTTGAAGCGTTCATTTCCAGTAACAGTTTGAATTTTGAGGTTTCACTCTGTTTTCTCCTATATTGATAGATGTATTTGGAACTCTAAATCCAACACGGTTTGTGCTAGCTTCTTGAAACTTGACACAGTAAAGTAGTTTCACGTTCTATCTCTATGTTTTGTTTCCTCTTGATGTAGCCCTATGCACTGACTGGCGAGAAACACTTTCATGGAAAGGGGTTGCCAAGCTTCCAAAAATTACGAATCTCCAGAAATCTCAGCAAATATTTTTTCACCCAAACTGGATGATACTTTCAGGTAATGATCAGTACACTAAGGCGACTTGGTTCCCCAAATTTCGTTCTTCTATGTTGAAGCGTTCATTTCCAGTAACAGTTTGAATTTTGACGTTTCACTCTGTTTTCTCCTATATTGATAGATGTATTTGGAACTCTAAATCCAACACGGTTTGTGCTAGGTTCTTGAAACTTGACACAGTAAAGTAGTTTCACGTTCTATCTCTATGTTGTGTTTCCTCTTGATGTAGCCCTAAGCAGTGACTGGCGAGAAGCACTTTCATGGAAAGGGGTTGCCAAGCTTCCAAAAATTACGAATCTCCAGAAATGTCAGCAAATATTTTTTCACCCAAACTGGATGATACTTTCAGGTAATGATCAGTACACTAAGGCGACTTGGTTCCCCAAATTTCGTTCTTCTATGTTGAAGCGTTCATTTCCAGTAACAGTTTGAATTTTGAGGTTTCACTCTGTTTTCTCCTATATTGATAGATGTATTTGGAACTCTAAATCCAACACGGTTTGTGCTAGCTTCTTGAAACTTGACACAGTAAAGTAGTTTCACGTTCTATCTCTATGTTTTGTTTCCTCTTGATGTAGCCCTAAGCAGTGACTGGCGAGAAGCACTTTCATGGAAAGGGGTTGCCAAGCTTCCAAAAATTACGAATCTCCAGAAATCTCAGCCAATATTTTTTCACCCAAACTGGATGATACTTTCAGGGAATGATCAGTACACTAAGGCGACTTGGTTCCCCAAATTTCGTTCTTCTATGTTGAAGCGTTCATTTCCAGTAACAGTTTGAATTTTTAGGTTTCACTCTGTTTTCTCCTATATTGATAGATGTATTTGGAACTCTAAATCGAACACGGTTTGTGCTAGCTGCTTGAAACTTGACACAGTAAAGTAGTTTCACGTTCTATCTCTATGTTTTGTTTCCTCTTGATGTAGCCCTAAGCAGTGACTGGCGAGAAACACTTTCATGGAAAGGGGTTGCCAAGCTTCCAAAAATTACGATCTCCAGAAATGTCAGCAAATATTTTTTCACCCAAACTGGATGATACTTTCAGGTAATGATCAGTACACTAAGGCGACTTGGTTCCCCAAATTTCGTTCTTCTATGTTGAAGCGTTCATTTCCAGTAACAGTTTGAATTTTGAGGTTTCACTCTGTTTTCTCCTATATTGATAGATGTATTTGGAACTCTAAATCCAACACGGTTTGTGCTAGCTTCTTGAAACTTGACACAGTAAAGTAGTTTCACGTTCTATCTCTATGTTTTGTTTCCTCTTGATGTAGCCCTATGCACTGACTGGCGAGAAACACTTTCATGGAAAGGGGTTGCCAAGCTTCTAAAAATTACGAATCTCCAGAAATCTCAGCAAATATTTTCTCACACAAACTGGATGATACTTTCAGGTAATGATCAGTACACTAAGGCGACTTGGTTCCCCAAATTTCGTTCTTCTATGTTGAAGCGTTCATTTCCAGTAACAGTTTGAATTTTGACGTTTCACTCTGTTTTCTCCTATATTGATAGATGTATTTGGAACTCTAAATCGAACACGGTTTGTGCTAGGTTCTTGAAACTTGACACAGTAAAGTAGTTTCACGTTCTATCTCTATGTTTTGTTTCCTCTTGATGTAGCCCTAAGCAGTGACTGGCGAGAAGCACTTTCATGGAAAGGGGTTGCCAAGCTTCCAAAAATTACGAATCTCCAGAAATGTCAGCAAATATTTTTTCACCCAAACTGGATGATACTTTCAGGTAATGATCAGTACACTAAGGCGACGGTTCCCCAAATTTCGTTCTTCTATGTTGAAGAGTTCATTTCCAGTAACAGTTTGAATTTTTAGGTTTCACTCTGTTTTCTCCTATATTGATAGATGTATTTGCAACTCTAAATCCAACATGGTTTGTGCTAGCTTCTTGAAACTTGACACAGTAAAGTAGTTTCACGTTCTATCTCTATGTTTTGTTTCCTCTTGATGTAGCCCTAAGCAGTGACTGGCGAGAAGCACTTTCATGGAAAGGGGTTGCCAAGCTTCCAAAAATTACGAATCTCCAGAAATGACAGCAAATATTTTTTCACCCAAACTGGATGATACTTTCAGGTAATGATCAGTACACTAAGGCGACTTGGTTCCCCAAATTTTGATCTTCTATATTGAAGCGTTCATTTCCAGTAACAGTTTGAATTTTTAGGTTCACTCTCTTTTCTCCTATATTGATTGATGTATTTGGAACTCTAAATCCAATACGGTTAGTGCTAGCTTCTTGAAACTTGACACAGTAAAGTTGTTTCACGTTCTATCTCTATGTTTTGTTTCCTCTTGATGTAGCCCTATGCACTGACTGGCGAGAAAAACTTTCATGGAAAGGGGTTGCCAAGCTTCCAAAAATTACGAATCTCCAGAAATCTCAGCAAATATTTTCTCACCCAAACTGGATGATACTTTCAGGTAATGATCAGTACACTAAGGCGACTTGGTTCCCCAAATTTCGTTCTTCTATGTTGAAGCGTTCATTTCCAGTAACAGTTTGAATTTTGAGGTTTCACTCTGTTTTCTCCTATATTGATAGATGTATTTGGAACTCTAAATCGAACACGGTTTGTGCTGGGTTCTTGAAACTTGACACAGTAAAGTAGTTTCACGTTCTATCTCTATGTTTTGTTTCCTCTTGATGTAGCCCTAAGCAGTGACTGGCGAGAAGCACTTTCATGGAAAGGGGTTGCCAAGCTTCCAAAAATTACGAATCTCCAGAAATGTCAGCAAATATTTTTTCACCCAAACTGGATGATACTTTCAGGTAATGATCAGTACACTAAGGCGACTTGGTTCCCCAAATTTCGTTCTTCTGTATTGAAGCGTTCATTTCCAGTAACAGTTTGAATTTTTAGGTTTCACTCTGTTTTCTCCTATATTGATAGATGTATTTGGAACTCTAAATCGAACACGGTTTGTGCTAGCTTCTTGAAACTTGACACAGTAAAGTAGTTTCACGTTCTATCTCTATGTTTTGTTTCCTCTTGATGTAGCCCTAAGCAGTGACTGGCGAGAAACACTTTCATGGAAAGGGGTTGCCAAGCTTCCAAAAATTACGAATCTCCAGAAATCTCAGCAAATATTTTTTCACCCAAACTGGATGATACTTTCAGGTAATGATCAGTACACTAAGGCGACTTGGTTCCCCAAATTTCGTTCTTCTATGTTGAAGCGTTCATTTCCAGTAACAGTTTGAATTTTGAGGTTTCACTCTGTTTTCTCCTATATTGATAGATGTATTTGGAACTCTAAATCCAACACGGTTTGTGCTAGCTTCTTGAAACTTGACACAGTAAAGTAGTTTCACGTTCTATCTCTATGTTTTGTTTCCTCTTGACGTAGCCCTAAGCAGTGACTGGCGAGAAACACTTTCATGGAAAGGGGTTGCCAAGCTTCCAAAAATTACGAATCTCCAGAAATCTCAGCAAATATTTTTTCACCCAAACTGGATGATACTTTCAGGTAATGATCAGTACACTAAGGCGACTTGGTTCCCCAAATTTCGTTCTTCTATGTTGAAGCGTTCATTTCCAGTAACAGTTTGAATTTTGAGGTTTCACTCTGTTTTCTCCTATATTGATAGATGTATTTGGAACTCTAAATCGAACACGGTTTGTGCTAGGTTCTTGAAACTTGACACAGTAAAGTAGTTTCACGTTCTATCTCTATGTTGTGTTTCCTCTTGATGTAGCCCTAAGCAGTGACTGGCGAGAAGCACTTTCATGGAAAGGGGTTGCCAAGCTTCCAAAAATTACGAATCTCCAGAAATGTCAGCAAATATTTTTTCACCCAAACTGGATGATACTTTCAGGTAATGATCAGTACACTAAGGCGACTTGGTTCCCCAAATTTCGTTCTTCTATGTTGAAGCGTTCATTTCCAGTAACAGTTTGAATTTTGAGGTTTCACTCTGTTTTCTCCTATATTGATAGATGTATTTGGAACTCTAAATCCAACACGGTTTGTGCTAGCTTCTTGAAACTTGACACAGTAAAGTAGTTTCACGTTCTATCTCTATGTTTTGTTTCCTCTTGATGTAGCCCTAAGCAGTGACTGGCGAGAAGCACTTTCATGGAAAGGGGTTGCCAAGCTTCCAAAAATTACGAATCTCCAGAAATCTCAGCAAATATTTTTTCACCCAAACTGGATGATACTTTCAGGTAATGATCAGTACACTAAGGCGACTTGGTTCCCCAAATTTCGTTCTTCTATGTTGAAGCGTTCATTTCCAGTAACAGTTTGAATTTTTAGGTTTCACTCTGTTTTCTCCTATATTGATAGATGTATTTGGAACTCTAAATCGAACACGGTTTGTGCTAGCTGCTTGAAACTTGACACAGTAAAGTAGTTTCACGTTCTATCTCAATGTTTTTTTTCCTCTTGATGTAGCCCTAAGCAGTGACTGGCGAGAAGCACTTTCATGGAAAGGGGTTGCCAAGCTTCCAAAAATTACGAATCTCCAGAAATCTCAGCAAATATTTTTTCACCCAAACTGGATGATACTTTCAGGTAATGATCAGTACACTAAGGCGACTTGGTTCCCCAAATTTCGTTCTTCTATGTTGAAGCGTTCATTTCCAGTAACAGTTTGAATTTTGAGGTTTCACTCTGTTTTCTCCTATATTGATAGATGTATTTGGAACTCTAAATCCAACACGGTTTGTGCTAGCTTCTTGAAACTTGACACAGTAAAGTAGTTTCACGTTCTATCTCTATGTTTTGTTTCCTCTTGATGTAGCCCTAAGCAGTGACTGGCGAGAAGCACTTTCATGGAAAGGGGTTGCCAAGCTTCCAAAAATTACGAATCTCCAGAAATCTCAGCAAATATTTTTTCACCCAAACTGGATGATACTTTCAGGGAATGATCAGTACACTAAGGCGACTTGGTTCCCCAAATTTCGTTCTTCTATGTTGAAGCGTTCATTTCCAGTAACAGTTTGAATTTTGACGTTTCACTCTGTTTTCTCCTATATTGATAGATGTATTTGGAACTCTAAATCGAACACGGTTTGTGCTAGGTTCTTGAAACTTGACACAGTAAAGTAGTTTCACGTTCTATCTCTATGTTGTGTTTCCTCTTGATGTAGCCCTAAGCAGTGACTGGCGAGAAGCACTTTCATGGAAAGGGGTTGCCAAGCTTCCAAAAATTACGAATCTCCAGAAATGTCAGCAAATATTTTTTCACCCAAACTGGATGATACTTTCAGGTAATGATCAGTACACTAAGGCGACTTGGTTCCCCAAATTTCGTTCTTCTATGTTGAAGCGTTCATTTCCAGTAACAGTTTGAATTTTGAGGTTTCACTCTGTTTTCTCCTATATTGATAGATGTATTTGGAACTCTAAATCCAACACGGTTTGTGCTAGCTTCTTGAAACTTGACACAGTAAAGTAGTTTCACGTTCTATCTCTATGTTTTGTTTCCTCTTGATGTAGCCCTAAGCAGTGACTGGCGAGAAGCACTTTCATGGAAAGGGGTTGCCAAGCTTCCAAAAATTACGAATCTCCAGAAATCTCAGCAAATATTTTTTCACCCAAACTGGATGATACTTTCAGGTAATGATCAGTACACTAAGGCGACTTGGTTCCCCAAATTTCGTTCTTCTATGTTGAAGCGTTCATTTCCAGTAACAGTTTGAATTTTGAGGTTTCACTCTGTTTTCTCCTATATTGATAGATGTATTTGGAACTCTAAATCGAACACGGTTTGTGCTAGCTGCTTGAAACTTGACACAGTAAAGTAGTTTCACGTTCTATCTCTATGTTTTGTTTCCTCTTGATGTAGCCCTAAGCAGTGACTGGCGAGAAGCACTTTCATGGAAAGGGGTTGCCAAGCTTCCAAAAATTACGAATCTCCAGAAATGTCAGCAAATATTTTTTCATCCAAACTGGATGATACTTTCAGGTAATGATCAGTACACTAAGGTGACTTGGTTCCCCAAATTTCGTTCTTCTATGTTGAAGCGTTCATTTCCAGTAACAGTTGAATTTTTAGGTTTCACTCTGTTTTCTCCTATATTGATAGATGTATTTGGAACTCTAAATCGAACACGGTTTGTGCTAGCTTCTTCAAACTTGGCACAGTAAAGTAGTTTCACGTTCTATCTCTATGTTTTGTTTCCTCTTGATGTAGCCCTAAGCAGTGACTGGCGAGAAGCACTTTCATGGAAAGGGGTTGCCAAGCTTCCAAAAATTACGAATCTCCAGAAATGTCAGCAAATATTTTTTCACCCAAACTGGATGATACTTTCAGGTAATGATCAGTACACTAAGGCGACTTGGTTCCCCAAATTTCGTTCTTCTATGTTGAAGCGTTCATTTCCAGTAACAGTTTGAATTTTGAGGTTTCACTCTGTTTTCTCCTATATTGATAGATGTATTTGGAACTCTAAATCCAACACGGTTTGTGCTAGCTTCTTGAAACTTGACACAGTAAAGTAGTTTCACGTTCTATCTCTATGTTTTGTTTCCTCTTGATGTAGCCCTATGCACTGACTGGCGAGAAACACTTTCATGGAAAGGGGTTGCCAAGCTTCCAAAAATTACGAATCTCCAGAAATCTCAGCAAATATTTTTTCACCCAAACTGGATGATACTTTCAGGTAATGATCAGTACACTAAGGCGACTTGGTTCCCCAAATTTCGTTCTTCTATGTTGAAGCGTTCATTTCCAGTAACAGTTTGAATTTTGACGTTTCACTCTGTTTTCTCCTATATTGATAGATGTATTTGGAACTCTAAATCGAACACGGTTTGTGCTAGCTTCTTGAAACTTGACACAGTAAAGTAGTTTCACGTTCTATCTCTATGTTTTGTTTCCTCTTGATGTAGCCCTAAGCAGTGACTGGCGAGAAGCACTTTCATGGAAAGAAGTTGCCAAGCTTCCAAAAATTACGAATCTCCAGAAATGTCAGCAAATATTTTTTCACCCAAACTGGATGATACTTTCAGGTAAATATCAGTACACTAAGGCGACTTGGTTCCCCAAATTTCGTTCTTCTATGTTGAAGCGTTCATTTCCAGTAACAGTTTGAATTTTTAGGTTTCACACTGTTTTCTCCTATATTGATAGATGTATTTGGAACTCTAAATCCAACACGGTTTGTGCTAGCTTCTTGAAACTTGACACAGTAAAGTAGTTTCACGTTCTATCTCTATGTTTTGTTTCCTCTTGATGTAGCCCTAAGTAGTGACTGGCGAGAAGCACTTTCATGGAAAGGGGTTGCCAAGCTTCCAAAAATTACGAATCTCCAGAAATCTCAGCAAATATTTTTTCACCCAAACTGGATGATACTTTCAGGTAATGATCAGTACACTAAGGCGACTTGGTTCCCCAAATTTAGTTCTTCTATGTTGAAGCGTTCATTTCCAGTAACAGTTTGAATTTTTAGGTTTCACTCTGTTTTCTCCTATATTGATAGATGTATTTGGAACTCTAAATCGAACACGGTTTGTGCTAGCTGCTTGAAACTTGACACAGTAAAGTAGTTTCACGTTCTATCTCTATGTTTTGTTTCCTCTTGATGTAGCCCTAAGCAGTGACTGGCGAGAAGCACTTTCATGGAAAGGGGTTGCCAAGCTTCCAAAAATTACGAATCTCCAGAAATCTCAGCAAATATTTTTTCACCCAAACTGGATGATACTTTCAGGTAATGATCAGTACACTAAGGCGACTTGGTTCCCCAAATTTCGTTCTTCTATGTTGAAGCGTTCATTTCCAGTAACAGTTTGAATTTTGAGGTTTCACTCTGTTTTCTCCTATATTGATAGATGTGTTTGCAACTCTAAATCCAACACGGTTTGTGCTAGCTTCTTGAAACTTGACACAGTAAAGTAGTTTCACGTTCTATCTCTATGTATTGTTTCCTCTTGATGTAGCCCTAAGCAGTGACTGGCGAGAAACACTTTCATGGAAAGGGGTTGCCAAGCTTCCAAAAATTACGAATCTCCAGAAATCTCAGCAAATATTTTTTCACCCAAACTGGATGATACTTTCAGGTAATGATCAGTACACTAAGGCGACTTGGTTCCCCAAATTTCGTTCTTCTATGTTGAAGCGTTCATTTCCAGTAACAGTTTGAATTTTGAGGTTTCACTCTGTTTTCTCCTATATTGATAGATGTATTTGGAACTCTAAATCGAACACGGTTTGTGCTAGCTTCTTGAAACTTGACACAGTAAAGTAGTTTCACGTTCTATCTCTATGTTTTGTTTCCTCTTGATGTAGCCCTAAGCAGTGACTGGCGAGAAGCACTTTCATGGAAAGGGGTTGCCAAGCTTCCAAAAATTACGAATCTCCAGAAATGTCAGCAAATATTTTTTCACCCAAACTGGATGATACTTTCAGGTAATGATCAGTACACTAAGGCGACTTGGTTCCCCAAATTTCGTTCTTCTATGTTGAAGCGTTCATTTCCAGTAACAGTTTGAATTTTTAGGTTTCACTCTGTTTTCTCCTATATTGATAGATGTATTTGCAACTCTAAATCCAACACGGTTTGTGCTAGCTTCTTGAAACTTGACACAGTAAAGTAGTTTCACGTTCTGTCTCTATGTTTTGTTTCCTCTTGATGTAGCCCTAAGCAGTGACTGGCGAGAAACACTTTCATGGAAAGGGGTTGCCAAGCTTCCAAAAATTACGAATCTCCAGAAATCTCAGCAAATATTTTTTCACCCAAACTGGATGATACTTTCAGGTAATGATCAGAACACTAAGGCGACTTGGTTCCCCAAATTTCGTTCTTCTATGTTGAAGCGTTCATTTCCAGTAACAGTTTGAATTTTTAGGTTTCACTCTGTTTTCTCCTATATTGATAGTTGTATTTGGAACTCTAAATCGAACACGGTTTGTGCTAGCTGCTTGAAACTTGACACAGTAAAGTAGTTTCACGTTCTCTCTCTATGTTTTGTTTCCTCTTGATGTAGCCCTATGCACTGACTGGCGAGAAACACTTTCATGGAAAGGGGTTGCCAAGCTTCCAAAAATTACGAATCTCCAGAAATGTCAGCAGATATTTTTTCACCCAAACTGGATGATACGTTCAGGTAATGATCAGTACACTAAGGCGACTTGGTTCCCCAAATTTCGTTCTTCTATGTTGAAGCGTTCATTTCCAGTAACAGTTTGAATTTTGACGTTTCACTCTGTTTTCTCCTATATTGATAGATGTATTGGAACTCTAAATCGAACACGGTTTGTGCTAGCTTCTTGAAACTTGACACAGTAAAGTAGTTTCACGTTCTATCTCTATGTTTTGTTTCCTCTTGATGTAGCCCTAAGCAGTGACTGGCGAGAAGCACTTTCATGGAAAGGGGTTGCCAAGCTTCCAAAAATTACGAATCTCCAGAAATCTCAGCAAATATTTTTTCACCCAAACTGGATGATACTTTCAGGTAATGATCAGTACACTAAGGCGACTTGGTTCCCCAAATTTCGTTCTTCTATGTTGAAGCGTTCATTTCCAGTAACAGTTTGAATTTTGAGGTTTCACTCTGTTTTCTCCTATATTGATAGATGTGTTTGCAACTCTAAATCCAACACGGTTTGTGCTAGCTTCTTGAAACTTGACACAGTAAAGTAGTTTCACGTTCTATCTCTATGTTTTGTTTCCTCTTGATGTAGCCCTATGCACTGACTGGCGAGAAACACTTTCATGGAAAGGGGTTGCCAAGCTTCCAAAAATTACGAATCTCCAGAAATGTCAGCAAATATTTTTTCACCCAAACTGGATGATACATTCAGGTAATGATCAGTACACTAAGGCGACTTGGTTCCCCAAATTTCGTTCTTCTATGTTGAAGCGTTCATTTCCAGTAACAGTTTGAATTTTGACGTTTCACTCTGTTTTCTCCTATATTGATAGATGTATTTGGAACTCTAAATCGAACACGGTTTGTGCTAGCTTCTTGAAACTTGACACAGTAAAGTAGTTTCACGTTCTATCTCTATGTTTTGTTTCCTCTTGATGTAGCCCTAAGCAGTGACTGGCGAGAAGCACTTTCATGGAAAGGGGTTGCCAAGCTTCCAAAAATTACGAATCTCCAGAAATCTCAGCAAATATTTTTTCACCCAAACTGGATGATACTTTCAGGTAATGATCAGTACACTAAGGCGACTTGGTTCCCCAAATTTCGTTCTTCTATGTTGAAGCGTTCATTTCCAGTAACAGTTTGAATTTTTAGGTTTCACTCTGTTTTCTCCTATATTGATAGATGTATTTGCAACTCTAAATCCAACACGGTTTGTGCTAGCTGCTTGAAACTTGACACAGTAAAGTAGTTTCACGTTCTATCTCTATGTTTTGTTTCCTCTTGATGTAGCCCTAAGCAGTGACTGGCGAGAAGCACTTTCATGGAAAGGGGTTGCCAAGCTTCCAAAAATTACGAATCTCCAGAAATGTCAGCAAATATTTTTTCACCCAAACTGGATGATACTTTCAGGTAATGATCAGTACACTAAGGCGACTTGGTTCCCCAAATTTCGTTCTTCTATGTTGAAGCGTTCATTTCCAGTAACAGTTTGAATTTTGAGGTTTCACTCTGTTTTCTCCTATATTGATAGATGTATTTGCAACTCTAAATCCAACACGGTTTGTGCTAGCTTCTTGAAACTTGACACAGTAAAGTAGTTTCATGTTCTCTCTCTATGTTTTGTTTCCTCTTGATGTAGCCCTATGCACTGACTGGCGAGAAGCACTTTCATGGAAAGGGGTTGCCAAGCTTCCAAAAATTACGAATCTCCAGAAATCTCAGCAAATATTTTTTCATCCAAACTGGATGATACTTTCAGGTAATGATCAGTACACTAAGGCGACTTGGTTCCCCAAATTTCATTCTTCTATGTTGAAGCGTTCATTTCCAGTAACAGTTTGAATTTTTAGGTTTCACTCAGTTTTCTCCTATATTGATAGATGTATTTGGAACTCTAAATCGAACACGGTTTGTGCTAGCTTCTTGAAACTTGACACAGTAAAGTAGTTTCACGTTCTATCTCTATGTTTTGTTTCCTCTTGATGTAGCCCTAAGCAGTGACTGGCAAGAAGCACTTTCATGGAAAGGGGTTGCCAAGCTTCCAAAAATTACGAATCTCCAGAAATCTCAGCAAATATTTTTTCACCCAAACTGGATGATACTTTCAGGTAATGATCAGTACACTAAGGCGACTTGGTTCCCCAAATTTCGTTCTTCTATGTTGAAGCATTCATTTCCAGTAACAGTTTGAATTTTTAGGTTTCACTCTGTTTTCTCCTATATTGATAGATGTATTTGGAACTCTAAATCGAACACGGTTTGTGCTAGCTTCTTGAAACTTGACACAGTAAAGTAGTTTCACGTTCTATCTCTATGTTTTGTTTCCTCTTGATGTAGCCCTAAGCAGTGACTGGCGAGAAGCACTTTCATGGAAAGGGGTTGCCAAGCTTCCAAAAATTACGAATCTTCAGAAATGTCAGCAAATATTTTTTCATCCAAACTGGATGATACTTTCAGGTAATGATCAGTACACTAAGGCGACTTGGTTCCCCAAATTTCGTTCTTCTATGTTGAAGCGTTCATTTCCAGTAACAGTTGAATTTTTAGGTTTCACTCTGTTTTCTCCTATATTGATAGATGTATTTGGAACTCTAAATCGAACACGGTTTGTGCTAGCTTCTTCAAACTTGGCACAGTAAAGTAGTTTCACGTTCTATCTCTATGTTTTGTTTCCTCTTGATGTAGCCCTAAGCAGTGACTGGCGAGAAGCACTTTCATGGAAAGGGGTTGCCAAGCTTCCAAAAATTACGAATCTCCAGAAATCTCAGCTAATATTTTTTCACCCAAACTGGATGATACTTTCAGGTAATGATCAGTACACTAAGGCGACTTGGTTCCCCAAATTTCGTTCTTCTATGTTGAAGCGTTCATTTCCAGTAACAGTTTGAATTTTTAGGTTTCACTCTGTTTTCTCCTATATTGATAGATGTATTTGGAACTCTAAATCCAACACGGTTTGTGCTAGCTTCTTGAAACTTGACACAGTAAAGTAGTTTCACGTTCTATCTCTATGTTTTGTTTCCTCTTGATGTAGCCCTATGCACTGACTGGCGAGAAACACTTTCATGGAAAGGGGTTGCCAAGCTTCCAAAAATTACGAATCTCCAGAAATGTCAGCAAATATTTTTTCACCCAAACTGGATGATACGTTCAGGTAAAGATCAGTACACTAAGGCGAATTGGTTCCCCAAATTTCGTTCTTCTATGTTGAAGCGTTCATTTCCAGTAACAGTTTGAATTTTTAGGTTTCACACTGTTTTCTCCTATATTGATAGATGTATTTGGAACTCTAAATCCAACACGGTTTATGCTAGCTTCTTGAAACTTGACACAGTAAAGTAGTTTCACGTTCTATCTCTATGTTTTGTTTCCTCTTGATGTAGCCCTAAGTAGTGACTGGCGAGAAGCACTTTCATGGAAAGGGGTTGCCAAGCTTCCAAAAATTATGAATCTCCAGAAATCTCAGCAAATATTTTTTCACCCAAACTGGATGATACTTTCAGGTAATGATCAGTACACTAAGGCGACTTGGTTCCCCAAATTTCGTTCTTCTATGTTGAAGCGTTCATTTCCAGTAACAGTTTGAATTTTTAGGTTTCACTCTGTTTTCTCCTATATTGATAGATGTATTTGGAACTCTAAATCGAACACGGTTTGTGCTAGCTGCTTGAAACTTGACACAGTAAAGTAGTTTCACGTTCTATCTCTATGTTTTGTTTCCTCTTGATGTAGCCCTAAGCAGTGACTGGCGAGAAGCACTTTCATGGAAAGGGGTTGCCAAGCTTCCAAAAATTACGAATCTCCAGAAATCTCAGCAAATATTTTTTCACCCAAACTGGATGATACTTTCAGGTAATGATCAGTACACTAAGGCGACTTGGTTCCCCAAATTTTGTTCTTCTATGTTGAAGCGTTCATTTCCAGTAACAGTTTGAATTTTGAGGTTTCACTCTGTTTTCTCCTATATTGATAGATGTGTTTGGATCTCTAAATCGAACACGGTTTGTGCTAGCTTCTTGAAACTTGACACAGTAAAGTAGTTTCACGTTCTATCTCTATGTTTTGTTTCCTCTTGATGTAGCCCTAAGCAGTGACTGGCGAGAAGCACTTTCATGGAAAGGGGTTGCCAAGCTTCCAAAAATTACGAATCTCCAGAAATCTCAGCAAATATTTTTTCACCCAAACTGGATGATACTTTCAGGTAATGATCAGTACACTAAGGCGACTTGGTTCCCCAAATTTCGTTCTTCTATGTTGAAGCGTTCATTTCCAGTAACAGTTTGAATTTTTAGGTTTCACTCTGTTTTCTCCTATATTGATAGATGTATTTGCAACTCTAAATCGAACACGGTTTGTGCTAGCTTCTTGAAACTTGACACAGTAAAGTAGTTTCACGTTCTATCTCTATGTTTTGTTTCCTCTTGATGTAGCCCTAAGCAGTGACTGGCAAGAAGCACTTTCATGGAAAGGGGTTGCCAAGCTTCCAAAAATTACAAATCTCCAGAAATCTCAGCAAATATTTTTTCACCCAAACTGGATGATACTTTCAGGTAATGATCAGTACACTAAGGCGACTTGGTTCCCCAAATTTCGTTCTTCTATATTGAAGCGTTCATTTCCAGTAACAGTTTGAATTTTGAGGTTTCACTCTGTTTTCTCCTATATTGATAGATGTATTTGGAACTCTAAATCCAACACGGTTTGTGCTAGCTTCTTGAAACTTGACACAGTAAAGTAGTTTCACGTTCTATCTCTATGTTTTGTTTCCTCTTGATGTAGCCCTAAGCAGTGACTGGCGAGAAACACTTTCATGGAAAAAGGTTGCCAAGCTTCCAAAAATTACGAATCTCCAGAAATCTCAGCAAATATTTTTTCACCCAAACTGGATGATACTTTCAGGTAATGATCAGTACACTAAGGCGACTTGGTTCCCCAAATTTCGTTCTTCTATGTTGAAGCGTTCATTTCCAGTAACAGTTTGAATTTTGAGGTTTCACTCTGTTTTCTCCTATATTGATAGATGTATTTGGAACTCTAAATCGAACACGGTTTGTGCTAGCTTCTTGAAACTTGACACAGTAAAGTAGTTTCACGTTCTATCTCTATGTTTTGTTTCCTCTTGATGTAGCCCTAAGCAAGACTGGCGAGAAGCACTTTCATGGAAAGGGGTTGCCAAGCTTCCAAAAATTACGAATCTCCAGAAATGTCAGCAAATATTTTTTCATCCAAACTGGATGATACTTTCAGGTAATGATCAGTACACTAAGGCGACTTGGTTCCCCAAATTTCGTTCTTCTATGTTGAAGCGTTCATTTCCAGTAACAGTTGAATTTTTAGGTTTCACTCTGTTTTCTCCTATATTGATAGATGTATTTGGAACTCTAAATCGAACACGGTTTGTGCTAGCTTCTTCAAACTTGGCACAGTAAAGTAGTTTCACGTTCTATCTCTATGTTTTGTTTCCTCTTGATGTAGCCCTAAGCAGTGACTGGCGAGAAGCACTTTCATGGAAAGGGGTTGCCAAGCTTCCAAAAATTACGAATCTCCAGAAATCTCAGCTAATATTTTTTCACCCAAACTGGATGATACTTTCAGGTAATGATCAGTACACTAAGGCGACTTGGTTCCCCAAATTTCGTTCTTCTATGTTGAAGCGTTCATTTCCAGTAACAGTTTGAATTTTTAGGTTTCACTCTGTTTTCTCCTATATTGATAGATGTATTTGGAACTCTAAATCCAACACGGTTTGTGCTAGCTTCTTGAAACTTGACACAGTAAAGTAGTTTCACGTTCTATCTCTATGTTTTGTTTCCTCTTGATGTAGCCCTATGCACTGACTGGCGAGAAACACTTTCATGGAAAGGGGTTGCCAAGCTTCCAAAAATTACGAATCTCCAGAAATGTCAGCAAATATTTTTTCACCCAAACTGGATGATACGTTCAGGTAAAGATCAGTACACTAAGGCGAATTGGTTCCCCAAATTTCGTTCTTCTATGTTGAAGCGTTCATTTCCAGTAACAGTTTGAATTTTTAGGTTTCACACTGTTTTCTCCTATATTGATAGATGTATTTGGAACTCTAAATCCAACACGGTTTATGCTAGCTTCTTGAAACTTGACACAGTAAAGTAGTTTCACGTTCTATCTCTATGTTTTGTTTCCTCTTGATGTAGCCCTAAGTAGTGACTGGCGAGAAGCACTTTCATGGAAAGGGGCTGCCAAGCTTCCAAAAATTATGAATCTCCAGAAATCTCAGCAAATATTTTTTCACCCAAACTGGATGATACTTTCAGGTAATGATCAGTACACTAAGGCGACTTGGTTCCCCAAATTTCGTTCTTCTATGTTGAAGCGTTCATTTCCAGTAACAGTTTGAATTTTTAGGTTTCACTCTGTTTTCTCCTATATTGATAGATGTATTTGGAACTCTAAATCGAACACGGTTTGTGCTAGCTGCTTGAAACTTGACACAGTAAAGTAGTTTCACGTTCTATCTCTATGTTTTGTTTCCTCTTGATGTAGCCCTAAGCAGTGACTGGCGAGAAGCACTTTCATGGAAAGGGGTTGCCAAGCTTCCAAAAATTACGAATCTCCAGAAATCTCAGCAAATATTTTTTCACCCAAACTGGATGATACTTTCAGGTAATGATCAGTACACTAAGGCGACTTGGTTCCCCAAATTTTGTTCTTCTATGTTGAAGCGTTCATTTCCAGTAACAGTTTGAATTTTGAGGTTTCACTCTGTTTTCTCCTATATTGATAGATGTGTTTGGATCTCTAAATCGAACACGGTTTGTGCTAGCTTCTTGAAACTTGACACAGTAAAGTAGTTTCACGTTCTATCTCTATGTTTTGTTTCCTCTTGATGTAGCCCTAAGCAGTGACTGGCGAGAAGCACTTTCATGGAAAGGGGTTGCCAAGCTTCCAAAAATTACGAATCTCCAGAAATCTCAGCAAATATTTTTTCACCCAAACTGGATGATACTTTCAGGTAATGATCAGTACACTAAGGCGACTTGGTTCCCCAAATTTCGTTCTTCTATGTTGAAGCGTTCATTTCCAGTAACAGTTTGAATTTTTAGGTTTCACTCTGTTTTCTCCTATATTGATAGATGTATTTGCAACTCTAAATCGAACACGGTTTGTGCTAGCTTCTTGAAACTTGACACAGTAAAGTAGTTTCACGTTCTATCTCTATGTTTTGTTTCCTCTTGATGTAGCCCTAAGCAGTGACTGGCAAGAAGCACTTTCATGGAAAGGGGTTGCCAAGCTTCCAAAAATTACGAATCTCCAGAAATCTCAGCAAATATTTTTTCACCCAAACTGGATGATACTTTCAGGTAATGATCAGTACACTAAGGCGACTTGGTTCCCCAAATTTCGTTCTTCTATATTGAAGCGTTCATTTCCAGTAACAGTTTGAATTTTGAGGTTTCACTCTGTTTTCTCCTATATTGATAGATGTATTTGGAACTCTAAATCCAACACGGTTTGTGCTAGCTTCTTGAAACTTGACACAGTAAAGTAGTTTCACGTTCTATCTCTATGTTTTGTTTCCTCTTGATGTAGCCCTAAGCAGTGACTGGCGAGAAACACTTTCATGGAAAAAGGTTGCCAAGCTTCCAAAAATTACGAATCTCCAGAAATCTCAGCAAATATTTTTTCACCCAAACTGGATGATACTTTCAGGTAATGATCAGTACACTAAGGCGACTTGGTTCCCCAAATTTCGTTCTTCTATGTTGAAGCGTTCATTTCCAGTAACAGTTTGAATTTTGAGGTTTCACTCTGTTTTCTCCTATATTGATAGATGTATTTGGAACTCTAAATCGAACACGGTTTGTGCTAGCTTCTTGAAACTTGACACAGTAAAGTAGTTTCACGTTCTATCTCTATGTTTTGTTTCCTCTTGATGTATCCCTAAGCAAGACTGGCGAGAAGCACTTTCATGGAAAGGGGTTGCCAAGCTTCCAAAAATTACGAATCTCCAGAAATGTCAGCAAATATTTTTTCATCCAAACTGGATGATACTTTCAGGTAATGATCAGTACACTAAGGCGACTTGGTTCCCCAAATTTCGTTCTTCTATGTTGAAGCGTTCATTTCCAGTAACAGTTGAATTTTTAGGTTTCACTCTGTTTTCTCCTATATTGATAGATGTATTTGGAACTCTAAATCGAACACGGTTTGTGCTAGCTTCTTCAAACTTGGCACAGTAAAGTAGTTTCACGTTCTATCTCTATGTTTTGTTTCCTCTTGATGTAGCCCTAAGCAGTGACTGGCGAGAAGCACTTTCATGGAAAGGGGTTGCCAAGCTTCCAAAAATTACGAATCTCCAGAAATCTCAGCTAATATTTTTTCACCCAAACTGGATGATACTTTCAGGTAATGATCAGTACACTAAGGCGACTTGGTTCCCCAAATTTCGTTCTTCTATGTTGAAGCGTTCATTTCCAGTAACAGTTTGAATTTTTAGGTTTCACTCTGTTTTCTCCTATATTGATAGATGTATTTGGAACTCTAAATCCAACACGGTTTGTGCTAGCTTCTTGAAACTTGACACAGTAAAGTAGTTTCACGTTCTATCTCTATGTTTTGTTTCCTCTTGATGTAGCCCTATGCACTGACTGGCGAGAAACACTTTCATGGAAAGGGGTTGCCAAGCTTCCAAAAATTACGAATCTCCAGAAATGTCAGCAAATATTTTTTCACCCAAACTGGATGATACGTTCAGGTAATGATCAGTACACTAAGGCGACTTGGTTCCCCAAATTTCGTTCTTCTATGTTGAAGCGTTCATTTCCAGTAACAGTTTGAATTTTGACGTTTCACTCTGTTTTCTCCTATATTGATAGATGTATTTGGAACTCTAAATCGAACACGGTTTGTGCTAGCTTCTTGAAACTTGACACAGTAAAGTAGTTTCACGTTCTATCTCTATGTTTTGTTTCCTCTTGATGTAGCCCTAAGCAGTGACTGGCGAGAAGCACTTTCATGGAAAGAAGTTGCCAAGCTTCCAAAATTACGAATCTCCAGAAATGTCAGCAAATATTTTTTCACCCAAACTGGATGATACTTTCAGGTAAAATCAGTACACTAAGGCGACTTGGTTCCCCAAATTTCGTTCTTCTATGTTGAAGCGTTCATTTCCAGTAACAGTTTGAATTTTTAGGTTTCACACTGTTTTCTCCTATATTGATAGATGTATTTGGAACTCTAAATCCAACACGGTTTATGCTAGCTTCTTGAAACTTGACACAGTAAAGTAGTTTCACGTTCTATCTCTATGTTTTGTTTCCTCTTGATGTAGCCCTAAGTAGTGACTGGCGAGAAGCACTTTCATGGAAAGGGGTTGCCAAGCTTCCAAAAATTATGAATCTCCAGAAATCTCAGCAAATATTTTTTCACCCAAACTGGATGATACTTTCAGGTAATGATCAGTACACTAAGGCGACTTGGTTCCCCAAATTTAGTTCTTCTATGTTGAAGCGTTCATTTCCAGTAACAGTTTGAATTTTTAGGTTTCACTCTGTTTTCTCCTATATTGATAGATGTATTTGGAACTCTAAATCGAACACGGTTTGTGCTAGCTGCTTGAAACTTGACACAGTAAAGTAGTTTCACGTTCTATCTCTATGTTTTGTTTCCTCTTGATGTAGCCCTAAGCAGTGACTGGCGAGAAGCACTTTCATGGAAAGGGGTTGCCAAGCTTCCAAAAATTACGAATCTCCAGAAATGTCAGCAAATATTTTTTCACCCAAACTGGATGATACTTTCAGGTAATGATCAGTACACTAAGGCGACTTGGTTCCCCAAATTCGTTCTTCTATATTGAAGCGTTCATTTCCAGTAACAGTTTGAATTTTGAGGTTTCACTCTGTTTTCTCCTATATTGATAGATGTATTTGGAACTCTAAATCGAACACGGTTTGTGCTACCTTCTTGAAACTTGACACAGTAAAGTAGTTTCACGTTCTATCTCTATGTATTGTTTCCTCTTGATGTAGCCCTAAGCAGTGACTGGCGAGAAACACTTTCATGGAAAGGGGTTGCCAAGCTTCCAAAAATTACGAATCTCCAGAAATCTCAGCAAATATTTTTTCACCCAAACTGGATGATACTTTCAGGTAATGATCAGTACACTAAGGCGACTTGGTTCCCCAAATTTCGTTCTTCTATGTTGACGCGTTCATTTCCAGTAACAGTTTGAATTTTGAGGTTTCACTCTGTTTTCTCCTATATTGATAGATGTATTTGGAACTCTAAATCGAACACGGTTTGTGCTAGCTTCTTGAAACTTGACACAGTAAAGTAGTTTCACGTTCTATCTCTATGTTTTGTTTCCTCTTGATGTAGCCCTAAGCAGTGACTGGCGAGAAGCACTTTCATGGAAAGGGGTTGCCAAGCTTCCAAAAATTACGAATCTCCAGAAATGTCAGCAAATATTTTTTCACCCAAACTGGATGATACTTTCAGGTAATGATCAGAACACTAAGGCGACTTGGTTCCCCAAATTTCGTTCTTCTATGTTGAAGCGTTCATTTCCAGTAACAGTTTGAATTTTTAGGTTTCACTCTGTTTTCTCCTATATTGATAGTTGTATTTGGAACTCTAAATCGAACACGGTTTGTGCTAGCTGCTTGAAACTTGACACAGTAAAGTAGTTTCACGTTCTCTCTCTATGTTTTGTTTCCTCTTGATGTAGCCCTATGCACTGACTGGCGAGAAACACTTTCATGGAAAGGGGTTGCCAAGCTTCCAAAAATTACGAATCTCCAGAAATCTCAGCAAATATTTTTTCACCCAAACTGGATGATACGTTCAGGTAATGATCAGTACAATAAGGCGACTTGGTTCCCCAAATTTCGTTCTTCTATGTTGAAGCGTTCATTTCCAGTAACAGTTTGAATTTTGAGGTTTCACTCTGTTTTCTCCTATATTGATAGATGTATTTGGAACTCTAAATCGAACACGGTTTGTGCTAGCTTCTTGAAACTTGACACAGTAAAGTAGTTTCACGTTCTATCTCTATGTTTTGTTTCCTCTTGATGTAGCCCTAAGCAGTGACTGGCGAGAAGCACTTTCATGGAAAGGGGTTGCCAAGCTTCCAAAAATTACGAATCTCCAGAAATCTCAGCAAATATTTTTTCACCCAAACTGGATGATACTTTCAGGTAATGATCAGTACACTAAGGCGACTTGGTTCCCCAAATTTCGTTCTTCTATGTTGAAGCGTTCATTTCCAGTAACAGTTTGAATTTTGAGGTTTCACTCTGTTTTCTCCTATATTGATAGATGTGTTTGCAACTCTAAATCCAACTCGGTTTGTGCTAGCTTCTTGAAACTTGACACAGTAAAGTAGTTTCACGTTCTATCTCTATGTTTTGTTTCCTCTTGATGTAGCCCTATGCACTGACTGGCGAGAAACACTTTCATGGAAAGGGGTTGCCAAGCTTCCAAAAATTACGAATCTCCAGAAATGTCAGCAAATATTTTTTCACCCAAACTGGATGATACGTTCAGGTAATGATCAGTACACTAAGACGACTTGGTTCCCCAAATTTCGTTCTTCTATGTTGAAGCGTTCATTTCCAGTAACAGTTTGAATTTTGACGTTTCACTCTGTTTTCTCCTATATTGATAGATGTATTTGGAACTCTAAATCGAACACGGTTTGTGCTAGCTTCTTGAAACTTGACACAGTAAAGTAGTTTCACGTTCTATCTCTATGTTTTGTTTACTCTTGATGTAGCCCTAAGCAGTGACTGGCGAGAAGCACTTTCATGGAAAGAAGTTGCCAAGCTTCCAAAAATTACGAATCTCCAGAAATGTCAGCAAATATTTTTTCACCCAAACTGGATGATACTTTCAGGTAAAGATCAGTACAGTAAGGCGACTTGGTTCCCCAAATTTCGTTCTTCTATGTTGAAGCGTTCATTTCCAGTAACAGTTTGAATTTTTAGGTTTCACACTGTTTTCTCCTATATTGATAGATGTATTTGGAACTCTAAATCCAACACGGTTTGTGCTAGCTTCTTGAAACTTGACACAGTAAAGTAGTTTCACGTTCTATCTCTATGTTTTGTTTCCTCTTGATGTAGCCCTAAGTAGTGACTGGCGAGAAGCACTTTCATGGAAAGGGGTTGCCAAGCTTCCAAAAATTACGAATCTCCAGAAATCTCAGCAAATATTTTTTCACCCAAACTGGATGATACTTTCAGGTAATGATCAGTACACTAAGGCGACTTGGTTCCCCAAATTTCGTTCTTCTATGTTGAAGCGTTCATTTCCAGTAACAGTTTGAATTTTTAGGTTTCACTCTGTTTTCTCCTATATTGATAGATGTATTTGGAACTCTAAATCGAACACGGTTTGTGCTAGCTGCTTGAAACTTGACACAGTAAAGTAGTTTCACGTTCTATCTCTATGTTTTGTTTCCTCTTGATGTAGCCCTAAGCAGTGACTGGCGAGAAGCACTTTCATGGAAAGGGGTTGCCAAGCTTCCAAAAATTACGAATCTCCAGAAATCTCAGCAAATATTTTTTCACCCAAACTGGATGATACTTTCAGGTAATGATCAGTACACTAAGGCGACTTGGTTCCCCAAATTTCGTTCTTCTATGTTGAAGCGTTCATTTCCAGTAACAGTTTGAATTTTGAGGTTTCACTCTGTTTTCTCCTATATTGATAGTTGTGTTTGCAACTCTAAATCCAACACGGTTTGTGCTAGCTTCTTGAAACTTGACACAGTAAAGTAGTTTCACGTTCTATCTCTATGTTTTGTTTCCTCTTGATGTAGCCCTAAGCAGTGACTGGCGAGAAGCACTTTCATGGAAAGGGGTTGCCAAGCTTCCAAAAATTACGAATCTCCAGAAATGTCAGCAAATATTTTTTCACCCAAACTGGATGATACTTTCAGGTAATGATCAGTACACTAAGGCGACTTGGTTCCCCAAATTTCGTTCTTCTATATTGAAGCGTTCATTTCCAGTAACAATTTGAATTTTGAGGTTTCACTCTGTTTTCTCCTATATTGATAGATGTATTTGGAACTCTAAATCGAACACGGTTTGTGCTAGCTTCTTGAAACTTGACACAGTAAAGTAGTTTCACGTTCTATCTCTATGTATTGTTTCCTCTTGATGTAGCCCTAAGCAGTGACTGGCGAGAAACACTTTCATGGAAAGGGGTTGCCAAGCTTCCAAAAATTACGAATCTCCAGAAATCTCAGCAAATATTTTTTCACCCAAACTGGATGATACTTTCAGGTAATGATCAGTACACTAAGGCGACTTGGTTCCCCAAATTTCGTTCTTCTATGTTGAAGCGTTCATTTCCAGTAACAGTTTGAATTTTGAGGTTTCACTCCGTTTTCTCCTATATTGATAGATGTATTTGGAACTCTAAATCGAACACGGTTTGTGCTAGCTTCTTGAAACTTGACACAGTAAAGTAGTTTCACGTTCTATCTCTATGTTTTGTTTCCTCTTGATGTAGCCCTAAGCAGTGACTGGCGAGAAGCACTTTCATGGAAAGGGGTTGCCAAGCTTCCAAAAATTACGAATCTCCAGAAATGTCAGCAAATATTTTTTCACCCAAACTGGATGATACTTTCAGGTAATGATCAGTACACTAAGGCGACTTGGTTCCCCAAATTTCGTTCTTCTATGTTGAAGCGTTCATTTCCAGTAACAGTTTGAATTTTTAGGTTTCACTCTGTTTTCTCCTATATTGATAGATGTATTTGGAACTCTAAATCGAACACGGTTTGTGCTAGCTGCTTGAAACTTGACACAGTAAAGTAGTTTCACGTTCTATCTCTATGTTTTGTTTCCTCTTGATGTAGCCCTAAGCAGTGACTGGCGAGAAGCACTTTCATGGAAAGGGGTTGCCAAGCTTCCAAAAATTACGAATCTCCAGAAATCTCAGCAAATATTTTTTCACCCAAACTGGATGATACTTTCAGGTAATGATCAGTACACTAAGGCGACTTGGTTCCCCAAATTTCGTTCTTCTATGTTGAAGCGTTCATTTCCAGTAACAGTTTGAATTTTGAGGTTTCACTCTGTTTTCTCCTATATTGATAGATGTGTTTGCAACTCTAAATCCAACAGGGTTTGTGCTAGCTTCTTGAAACTTGACACAGTAAAGTAGTTTCACGTTCTATCTCTATGTTTTGTTTCCTCTTGATGTAGCCCTAAGCAGTGACTGGCGAGAAGCACTTTCATGGAAAGGGGTTGCCAAGCTTCCAAAAATTACGAATCTCCAGAAATGTCAGCAAATATTTTTTCACCCAAACTGGATGATACTTTCAGGTAATGATCAGTACACTAAGACGACTTGGTTCCCCAAATTCGTTCTTCTATATTGAAGCGTTCATTTCCAGTAACAGTTTGAATTTTGAGGTTTCACTCTGTTTTCTCCTATATTGATAGATGTATTTGGAACTCTAAATCGAACACGGTTTGTGCTAGCTTCTTGAAACTTGACACAGTAAAGTAGTTTCACGTTCTATCTCTATGTATTGTTTCCTCTTGATGTAGCCCTAAGCAGTGACTGGCGAGAAACACTTTCATGGAAAGGGGTTGCCAAGCTTCCAAAAATTACGAATCTCCAGAAATCTCAGCAAATATTTTTTCACCCAAACTGGATGATACTTTCAGGTAATGATCAGTACACTAAGGCGACTTGGTTCCCCAAATTTCGTTCTTCTATGTTGACGCGTTCATTTCCAGTAACAGTTTGAATTTTGAGGTTTCACTCTGTTTTCTCCTATATTGATAGATGTATTTGGAACTCTAAATCGAACACGGTTTGTGCTAGCTTCTTGAAACTTGACACAGTAAAGTAGTTTCACGTTCTATCTCTATGTTTTGTTTCCTCTTGATGTAGCCCTAAGCAGTGACTGGCGAGAAGCACTTTCATGGAAAGGGGTTGCCAAGCTTCCAAAAATTACGAATCTCCAGAAATGTCAGCAAATATTTTTTCACCCAAACTGGATGATACTTTCAGGTAATGATCAGAACACTAAGGCGACTTGGTTCCCCAAATTTCGTTCTTCTATGTTGAAGCGTTCATTTCCAGTAACAGTTTGAATTTTTAGGTTTCACTCTGTTTTCTCCTATATTGATAGTTGTATTTGGCACTCTAAATCGAACACGGTTTGTGCTAGCTGCTTGAAACTTGACACAGTAAAGTAGTTTCACGTTCTCTCTCTATGTATTGTTTCCTCTTGATGTAGCCCTATGCACTGACTGGCGAGAAACACTTTCATGGAAAGGGGTTGCCAAGCTTCCAAAAATTACGAATCTCCAGAAATGTCAGCAAATATTTTTTCACCCAATCTGGATGATACGTTCAGGTAATGATCAGTACACTAAGGCGACTTGGTTCCCCAAATTTCGTTCTTCTATGTTGAAGCGTTCATTTCCAGTAACAGTTTGAATTTTTAGGTATCACTCTGTTTTCTCCTATATTGATAGATGTATTTGGAACTCTAAATCGAACACGGTTTGTGCTAGCTTCTTGAAACTTGACACAGTAAAGTAGTTTCACGTTCTATCTCTATGTTTTGTTTCCTCTTGATGTAGCCCTAAGCAGTGACTGGCGAGAAGCACTTTCATGGAAAGGGGTTGCCAAGCTTCCAAAAATTACGAATCTCCAGAAATCTCAGCAAATATTTTTTCACCCAAACTGGATGATACTTTCAGGTAATGATCAGTACACTAAGGCGACTTGGTTCCCCAAATTTCGTTCTTCTATGTTGAAGCGTTCATTTCCAGTAACAGTTTGAATTTTGAGGTTTCACTCTGTTTTCTCCTATATTGATAGATGTGTTTGCAACTCTAAATCCAACACGGTTTGTGCTAGCTTCTTGAAACTTGACACAGTAAAGAAGTTTCACGTTCTATCTCTATGTTTTGTTTCCTCTTGATGTAGCCCTATGCACTGACTGGCGAGAAACACTTTCATGGAAAGGGGTTGCCAAGCTTCCAAAAATTACGAATCTCCAGAAATGTCAGCAAATATTTTTTCACCCAAACTGGATGATACGTTCAGGTAATGATCAGTACACTAAGGCGACTTGGTTCCCCAAATTTCGTTCTTCTATGTTGAAGCGTTCATTTCCAGTAACAGTTTGAATTTTGACGTTTCACTCTGTTTTCTCCTATATTGATAGATGTATTTGGAACTCTAAATCGAACACGGTTTGTGCTAGCTTCTTGAAACTTGACACAGTAAAGTAGTTTCACGTTCTATCTCTATGTTTTGTTTCCTCTTGATGTAGCCCTAAGCAGTGACTGGCGAGAAGCACTTTCATGGAAAGAAGTTGCCAAGCTTCCAAAAATTACGAATCTCCAGAAATCTCAGCAAATATTTTTTCACCCAAACTGGATGATACTTTCAGGTAATGATCAGTACACTAAGGCGACTTGGTTCCCCAAATTTAGTTCTTCTATGTTGAAGCGTTCATTTCCAGTAACAGTTTGAATTTTTAGGTTTCACTCTGTTTTCTCCTATATTGATAGATGTATTTGGAACTCTAAATCGAACACGGTTTGTGCTAGCTGCTTGAAACTTGACACAGTAAAGTAGTTTCACGTTCTATCTCTATGTTTTGTTTCCTCTTGATGTAGCCCTAAGCAGTGACTGGCGAGAAGCACTTTCATGGAAAGGGGTTGCCAAGCTTCCAAAAATTACGAATCTCCAGAAATGTCAGCAAATATTTTTTCACCCAAACTGGATGATACTTTCAGGTAATGATCAGTACACTAAGGCGACTTGGTTCCCCAAATTCGTTCTTCTATATTGAAGCGTTCATTTCCAGTAACAGTTTGAATTTTGAGGTTTCACTCTGTTTTCTCCTATATTGATAGATGTATTTGGAACTCTAAATCGAACACGGTTTGTGCTACCTTCTTGAAACTTGACACAGTAAAGTAGTTTCACGTTCTATCTCTATGTATTGTTTCCTCTTGATGTAGCCCTAAGCAGTGACTGGCGAGAAACACTTTCATGGAAAGGGGTTGCCAAGCTTCCAAAAATTACGAATCTCCAGAAATCTCAGCAAATATTTTTTCACCCAAACTGGATGATACTTTCAGGTAATGATCAGTACACTAAGGCGACTTGGTTCCCCAAATTTCGTTCTTCTATGTTGACGCGTTCATTTCCAGTAACAGTTTGAATTTTGAGGTTTCACTCTGTTTTCTCCTATATTGATAGATGTATTTGGAACTCTAAATCGAACACGGTTTGTGCTAGCTTCTTGAAACTTGACACAGTAAAGTAGTTTCACGTTCTATCTCTATGTTTTGTTTCCTCTTGATGTAGCCCTAAGCAGTGACTGGCGAGAAGCACTTTCATGGAAAGGGGTTGCCAAGCTTCCAAAAATTACGAATCTCCAGAAATGTCAGCAAATATTTTTTCACCCAAACTGGATGATACTTTCAGGTAATGATCAGAACACTAAGGCGACTTGGTTCCCCAAATTTCGTTCTTCTATGTTGAAGCGTTCATTTCCAGTAACAGTTTGAATTTTTAGGTTTCACTCTGTTTTCTCCTATATTGATAGTTGTATTTGGAACTCTAAATCGAACACGGTTTGTGCTAGCTGCTTGAAACTTGACACAGTAAAGTAGTTTCACGTTCTCTCTCTATGTTTTGTTTCCTCTTGATGTAGCCCTATGCACTGACTGGCGAGAAACACTTTCATGGAAAGGGGTTGCCAAGCTTCCAAAAATTACGAATCTCCAGAAATCTCAGCAAATATTTTTTCACCCAAACTGGATGATACGTTCAGGTAATGATCAGTACACTAAGGCGACTTGGTTCCCCAAATTTCGTTCTTCTATGTTGAAGCGTTCATTTCCAGTAACAGTTTGAATTTTGAGGTTTCACTCTGTTTTCTCCTATATTGATAGATGTATTTGGAACTCTAAATCGAACACGGTTTGTGCTAGCTTCTGGAAACTTGACACAGTAAAGTAGTTTCACGTTCTATCTCTATGTTTTGTTTCCTCTTGATGTAGCCCTAAGCAGTGACTGGCGAGAAGCACTTTCATGGAAAGGGGTTGCCAAGCTTCCAAAAATTACGAATCTCCAGAAATGTCAGCAAATATTTTTTCACCCAAACTGGATGATACTTTCAGGTAATGATCAGTACACTAAGGCGACTTGGTTCCCCAAATTTCGTTCTTCTATGTTGAAGCGTTCATTTCCAGTAACAGTTTGAATTTTGAGGTTTCACTCTGTTTTCTCCTATATTGATAGATGTGTTTGCAACTCTAAATCCAACTCGGTTTGTGCTAGCTTCTTGAAACTTGACACAGTAAAGTAGTTTCACGTTCTATCTCTATGTTTTGTTTCCTCTTGATGTAGCCCTATGCACTGACTGGCGAGAAACACTTTCATGGAAAGGGGTTACCAAGCTTCCAAAAATTACGAATCTCCAGAAATGTCAGCAAATATTTTTTCACCCAAACTGGATGATACGTTCAGGTAATGATCAGTACACTAAGACGACTTGGTTCCCCAAATTTCGTTCTTCTATGTTGAAGCGTTCATTTCCAGTAACAGTTTGAATTTTGACGTTTCACTCTGTTTTCTCCTATATTGATAGATGTATTTGGAACTCTAAATCGAACACGGTTTGTGCTAGCTTCTTGAAACTTGACACAGTAAAGTAGTTTCACGTTCTATCTCTATGTTTTGTTTCCTCTTGATGTAGCCCTAAGTAGTGACTGGCGAGAAGCACTTTCATGGAAAGGGGTTGCCAAGCTTCCAAAAATTACGAATCTCCAGAAATCTCAGCAAATATTTTTTCACCCAAACTGGATGATACTTTCAGGTAATGATCAGTACACTATGGCGACTTGGTTCCCCAAATTTCGTTCTTCTATGTTGAAGCGTTCATTTCCAGTAACAGTTTGAATTTTTAGGTTTCACTCTGTTTTCTCCTATATTGATAGATGTATTTGGAACTCTAAATCGAACACGGTTTGTGCTAGCTGCTTGAAACTTGACACAGTAAAGTAGTTTCACGTTCTATCTCTATGTTTTGTTTCCTCTTGATGTAGCCCTAAGCAGTGACTGGCGAGAAGCACTTTCATGGAAAGGGGTTGCCAAGCTTCCAAATATTACGAATCTCCAGAAATCTCAGCAAATATTTTTTCACCCAAACTGGATGATACTTTCAGGTAATGATCAGTACACTAAGGCGACTTGGTTCCCCAAATTTCGTTCTTCTATGTTGAAGCGTTCATTTCCAGTAACAGTTTGAATTTTGAGGTTTCACTCTGTTTTCTCCTATATTGATAGTTGTGTTTGCAACTCTAAATCCAACACGGTTTGTGCTAGCTTCTTGAAACTTGACACAGTAAAGTAGTTTCACGTTCTATCTCTATGTTTTGTTTCCTCTTGATGTAGCCCTAAGCAGTGACTGGCGAGAAGCACTTTCATGGAAAGGGGTTGCCAAGCTTCCAAAAATTACGAATCTCCAGAAATGTCAGCAAATATTTTTTCACCCAAACTGGATGATACTTTCAGGTAATGATCAGTACACTAAGGCGACTTGGTTCCCCAAATTTCGTTCTTCTATATTGAAGCGTTCATTTCCAGTAACAATTTGAATTTTGAGGTTTCACTCTGTTTTCTCCTATATTGATAGATGTATTTGGAACTCTAAATCGAACACGGTTTGTGCTAGCTTCTTGAAACTTGACACAGTAAAGTAGTTTCACGTTCTATCTCTATGTATTGTTTCCTCTTGATGTAGTACTAAGCAGTGACTGGCGAGAAACACTTTCATGGAAAGGGGTTGCCAAGCTTCCAAAAATTACGAATCTCCAGAAATCTCAGCAAATATTTTTTCACCCAAACTGGATGATACTTTCAGGTAATGATCAGTACACTAAGGCGACTTGGTTCCCCAAATTTCGTTCTTCTATGTTGAAGCGTTCATTTCCAGTAACAGTTTGAATTTTAAGGTTTCACTCCGTTTTCTCCTATATTGATAGATGTATTTGGAACTCTAAATCGAACACGGTTTGTGCTAGCTTCTTGAAACTTGACACAGTAAAGTAGTTTCACGTTCTATCTCTATGTTTTGTTTCCTCTTGATGTAGCCCTAAGCAGTGACTGGCGAGAAGCACTTTCATGGAAAGGGGTTGCCAAGCTTCCAAAAATTACGAATCTCCAGAAATGTCAGCAAATATTTTTTCACCCAAACTGGATGATACTTTCAGGTAATGATCAGTACACTAAGGCGACTTGGTTCCCCAAATTTCGTTCTTCTATGTTGAAGCGTTCATTTCCAGTAACAGTTTGAATTTTTAGGTTTCACTCTGTTTTCTCCTATATTGATAGATGTATTTGGAACTCTAAATCGAACACGGTTTGTGCTAGCTGCTTGAAACTTGACACAGTAAAGTAGTTTCACGTTCTATCTCTATGTTTTGTTTCCTCTTGATGTAGCCCTAAGCAGTGACTGGCGAGAAGCACTTTCATGGAAAGGGGTTGCCAAGCTTCCAAAAATTACGAATCTCCAGAAATCTCAGCAAATATTTTTTCACCCAAACTGGATGATACTTTCAGGTAATGATCAGTACACTAAGGCGACTTGGTTCCCCAAATTTCGTTCTTCTATGTTGAAGCGTTCATTTCCAGTAACAGTTTGAATTTTGAGGTTTCACTCTGTTTTCTCCTATATTGATAGATGTGTTTGCAACTCTAAATCCAACAGGGTTTGTGCTAGCTTCTTGAAACTTGACACAGTAAAGTAGTTTCACGTTCTATCTCTATGTTTTGTTTCCTCTTGATGTAGCCCTAAGCAGTGACTGGCGAGAAGCACTTTCATGGAAAGGGGTTGCCAAGCTTCCAAAAATTACGAATCTCCAGAAATGTCAGCAAATATTTTTTCACCCAAACTGGATGATACTTTCAGGTAATGATCAGTACACTAAGACGACTTGGTTCCCCAAATTCGTTCTTCTATATTGAAGCGTTCATTTCCAGTAACAGTTTGAATTTTGAGGTTTCACTCTGTTTTCTCCTATATTGATAGATGTATTTGGAACTCTAAATCGAACACGGTTTGTGCTAGCTTCTTGAAACTTGACACAGTAAAGTAGTTTCACGTTCTATCTCTATGTATTGTTTCCTCTTGATGTAGCCCTAAGCAGTGACTGGCGAGAAACACTTTCATGGAAAGGGGTTGCCAAGCTTCCAAAAATTACGAATCTCCAGAAATCTCAGCAAATATTTTTTCACCCAAACTGGATGATACTTTCAGGTAATGATCAGTACACTAAGGCGACTTGGTTCCCCAAATTTCGTTCTTCTATGTTGACGCGTTCATTTCCAGTAACAGTTTGAATTTTGAGGTTTCACTCTGTTTTCTCCTATATTGATAGATGTATTTGGAACTCTAAATCGAACACGGTTTGTGCTAGCTTCTTGAAACTTGACACAGTAAAGTAGTTTCACGTTCTATCTCTATGTTTTGTTTCCTCTTGATGTAGCCCTAAGCAGTGACTGGCGAGAAGCACTTTCATGGAAAGGGGTTGCCAAGCTTCCAAAAATTACGAATCTCCAGAAATGTCAGCAAATATTTTTTCACCCAAACTGGATGATACTTTCAGGTAATGATCAGAACACTAAGGCGACTTGGTTCCCCAAATTTCGTTCTTCTATGTTGAAGCGTTCATTTCCAGTAACAGTTTGAATTTTTAGGTTTCACTCTGTTTTCTCCTATATTGATAGTTGTATTTGGCACTCTAAATCGAACACGGTTTGTGCTAGCTGCTTGAAACTTGACACAGTAAAGTAGTTTCACGTTCTCTCTCTATGTATTGTTTCCTCTTGATGTAGCCCTATGCACTGACTGGCGAGAAACACTTTCATGGAAAGGGGTTGCCAAGCTTCCAAAAATTACGAATCTCCAGAAATGTCAGCAAATATTTTTTCACCCAATCTGGATGATACGTTCAGGTAATGATCAGTACACTAAGGCGACTTGGTTCCCCAAATTTCGTTCTTCTATGTTGAAGCGTTCATTTCCAGTAACAGTTTGAATTTTGACGTTTCACTCTGTTTTCTCCTATATTGATAGATGTATTTGGAACTCTAAATCGAACACGGTTTGTGCTAGCTTCTTGAAACTTGACACAGTAAAGTAGTTTCACGTTCTATCTCTATGTTTTGTTTCCTCTTGATGTAGCCCTAAGCAGTGACTGGCGAGAAGCACTTTCATGGAAAGAAGTTGCCAAGCTTCCAAAAATTACGAATCTCCAGAAATGTCAGCAAATATTTTTTCACCCAAACTGGATGATACTTTCAGGTAAAGATCAGTACACTAAGGCGACTTGGTTCCCCAAATTTCGTTCTTCTATGTTGAAGCGTTCATTTCCAGTAACAGTTTGAATTTTTAGGTTTCACACTGTTTTCTCCTATATTGATAGATGTATTTGGAACTCTAAATCCAACACGGTTTGTGCTAGCTTCTTGAAACTTGACACAGTAAAGTAGTTTCACGTTCTATCTCTATGTTTTGTTTCCTCTTGATGTAGCCCTAAGTAGTGACTGGCGAGAAGCACTTTCATGGAAAGGGGTTGCCAAGCTTCCAAAAATTACGAATCTCCAGAAATCTCAGCAAATATTTTTTCACCCAAACTGGATGATACTTTCAGGTAATGATCAGTACACTAAGGCGACTTGGTTCCCCAAATTTCGTTCTTCTATGTTGAAGCGTTCATTTCCAGTAACAGTTTGAATTTTTAGGTTTCACTCTGTTTTCTCCTATATTGATAGATGTATTTGGAACTCTAAATCGAACACGGTTTGTGCTAGCTGCTTGAAACTTGACACAGTAAAGTAGGTTCACGTTCTATCTCTATGTTTTGTTTCCTCTTGATGTAGCCCTAAGCAGTGACTGGCGAGAAGCACTTTCATGGAAAGGGGTTGCCAAGCTTCCAAAAATTACGAATCTCCAGAAATCTCAGCAAATATTTTTTCACCCAAACTGGATGATACTTTCAGGTAATGATCAGTACACTAAGGCGACTTGGTTCCCCAAATTTCGTTCTTCTATGTTGAAGCGTTCATTTCCAGTAACAGTTTGAATTTTGAGGTTTCACTCTGTTTTCTCCTATATTGATAGATGTGTTTGCAACTCTAAATCCAACACGGTTTGTGCTAGCTTCTTGAAACTTGACACAGTAAAGTAGTTTCACGTTCTATCTCTATGTTTTGTTTCCTCTTGATGTAGCCCTAAGCAGTGACTGGCGAGAAGCACTTTCATGGAAAGGGGTTGCCAAGCTTCCAAAAATTACGAATCTCCAGAAATGTCAGCAAATATTTTTTCACCCAAACTGGATGATACTTTCAGGTAATGATCAGTACACTAAGGCGACTTGGTTCCCCAAATTTCGTTCTTCTATATTGAAGCGTTCATTTCCAGTAACAGTTTGAATTTTGAGGTTTCACTCTGTTTTCTCCTATATTGATAGATGTATTTGGAACTCTAAATCGAACACGGTTTGTGCTAGCTTCTTGAAACTTGACACAGTAAAGTAGTTTCACGTTCTATCTCTATGTATTGTTTCCTCTTGATGTAGCCCTAAGCAGTGACTGGCGAGAAACACTTTCATGGAAAGGGGTTGCCAAGCTTCCAAAAATTACGAATCTCCAGAAATCTCAGCAAATATTTTTTCACCCAAACTGGATGATACTTTCAGGTAATGATCAGTACACTAAGGCGACTTGGTTCCCCAAATTTCGTTCTTCTATGTTGAAGCGTTCATTTCCAGTAACAGTTTGAATTTTGAGGTTTCACTCTGTTTTCTCCTATATTGATAGATGTATTTGGAACTCTAAATCGAACACGGTTTGTGCTAGCTTCTTGAAACTTGACACAGTAAAGTAGTTTCACGTTCTATCTCTATGTTTTGTTTCCTCTTGATGTAGCCCTAAGCAGTGACTGGCGAGAAGCACTTTCATGGAAAGGGGTTGCCAAGCTTCCAAAAATTACGAATCTCCAGAAATGTCAGCAAATATTTTTTCACCCAAACTGGATGATACTTTCAGGTAATGATCAGTACACTAAGGCGACTTGGTTCCCCAAATTTCGTTCTTTTATGTTGAAGCGTTCATTTCCAGTAACAGTTTGAATTTTTAGGTTTCACTCTGTTTTCTCCTATATTGATAGATGTATTTGGAACTCTAAATCCAACACGGTTTGTGCTAGCTTCTTGAAACTTGACACAGTAAAGTAGTTTCACGTTCTATCTCTATGTTTTGTTTCCTCTTGATGTAGCCCTAAGCAGTGACTGGCGAGAAACACTTTCAAGGAAAGGGGTTGCCAAGCCTCCAAAAATTACGAATCTACAGAAATCTCAGCAAATATTTTTTCACCCAAACTGGATGATACTTTCAGGTAATGATCAGTACACTAAGGCGACTTGGTTCCCCAAATTTCGTTCTTCTATGTTGAAGCGTTCATTTCCAGTAACAGTTTGAATTTTGAGGTTTCACTCTGTTTTCTCCTATATTGATAGATGTGTTTGCAACTCTAAATCCAACACGGTTTGTGGTAGCTGCTTGAAACTTGACACAGTAAAGTAGTTTCACGTTCTATCTCTATGTTTTGTTTCCTCTTGATGTAGCCCTAAGCAGTGACTGGCGAGAAGCACTTTCATGGAAAGGGGTTGCGAAGCTTCCAAAAATTACGAATCTCCAGAAATCTCAGCAAATATTTTTTCACCCAAACTGGATGATACTTTCAGGTAATGATCAGTACACTAAGGCGACTTGGTTCCCCAAATTTCGTTCTTCTATGTTGAAGCGTTCATTTCCAGTAACAGTTTGAATTTTGAGGTTTCACTCTGTTTTCTCCTATATTGATAGATGTATTTGCAACTCTAAATCGAACACGGTTTGTGCTAGGTTCTTGAAACTTGACACAGTAAAGTAGTTTCACGTTCTATCTCTATGTTTTGTTTCCTCTTGATGTAGCCCTATGCACTGACTGGCGAGAAACACTTTCATGGAAAGGGGTTGCCAAGCTTCCAAAAATTACGAATCTCCAGAAATGTCAGCAAATATTTTTTCACCCAAACTGGATGATACGTTCAGGTAATGATCAGTACACTAAGACGACTTGGTTCCCCAAATTTCGTTCTTCTATGTTGAAGCGTTCATTTCCAGTAACAGTTTGAATTTTGACGTTTCACTCTGTTTTCTCCTATATTGATAGATGTATTTGGAACTCTAAATCGAACACGGTTTGTGCTAGCTTCTTGAAACTTGACACAGTAAAGTAGTTTCACGTTCTATCTCTATGTTTTGTTTACTCTTGATGTAGCCCTAAGCAGTGACTGGCGAGAAGCACTTTCATGGAAAGAAGTTGCCAAGCTTCCAAAAATTACGAATCTCCAGAAATGTCAGCAAATATTTTTTCACCCAAACTGGATGATACTTTCAGGTAAAGATCAGTACAGTAAGGCGACTTGGTTCCCCAAATTTCGTTCTTCTATGTTGAAGCGTTCATTTCCAGTAACAGTTTGAATTTTTAGGTTTCACACTGTTTTCTCCTATATTGATAGATGTATTTGGAACTCTAAATCCAACACGGTTTGTGCTAGCTTCTTGAAACTTGACACAGTAAAGTAGTTTCACGTTCTATCTCTATGTTTTGTTTCCTCTTGATGTAGCCCTAAGTAGTGACTGGCGAGAAGCACTTTCATGGAAAGGGGTTGCCAAGCTTCCAAAAATTACGAATCTCCAGAAATCTCAGCAAATATTTTTTCACCCAAACTGGATGATACTTTCAGGTAATGATCAGTACACTAAGGCGACTTGGTTCCCCAAATTTCGTTCTTCTATGTTGAAGCGTTCATTTCCAGTAACAGTTTGAATTTTTAGGTTTCACTCTGTTTTCTCCTATATTGATAGATGTATTTGGAACTCTAAATCGAACACGGTTTGTGCTAGCTGCTTGAAACTTGACACAGTAAAGTAGTTTCACGTTCTATCTCTATGTTTTGTTTCCTCTTGATGTAGCCCTAAGCAGTGACTGGCGAGAAGCACTTTCATGGAAAGGGGTTGCCAAGCTTCCAAAAATTACGAATCTCCAGAAATCTCAGCAAATATTTTTTCACCCAAACTGGATGATACTTTCAGGTAATGATCAGTACACTAAGGCGACTTGGTTCCCCAAATTTCGTTCTTCTATGTTGAAGCGTTCATTTCCAGTAACAGTTTGAATTTTGAGGTTTCACTCTGTTTTCTCCTATATTGATAGTTGTGTTTGCAACTCTAAATCCAACACGGTTTGTGCTAGCTTCTTGAAACTTGACACAGTAAAGTAGTTTCACGTTCTATCTCTATGTTTTGTTTCCTCTTGATGTAGCCCTAAGCAGTGACTGGCGAGAAGCACTTTCATGGAAAGGGGTTGCCAAGCTTCCAAAAATTACGAATCTCCAGAAATGTCAGCAAATATTTTTTCACCCAAACTGGATGATACTTTCAGGTAATGATCAGTACACTAAGGCGACTTGGTTCCCCAAATTTCGTTCTTCTATATTGAAGCGTTCATTTCCAGTAACAATTTGAATTTTGAGGTTTCACTCTGTTTTCTCCTATATTGATAGATGTATTTGGAACTCTAAATCGAACACGGTTTGTGCTAGCTTCTTGAAACTTGACACAGTAAAGTAGTTTCACGTTCTATCTCTATGTATTGTTTCCTCTTGATGTAGCCCTAAGCAGTGACTGGCGAGAAACACTTTCATGGAAAGGGGTTGCCAAGCTTCCAAAAATTACGAATCTCCAGAAATCTCAGCAAATATTTTTTCACCCAAACTGGATGATACTTTCAGGTAATGATCAGTACACTAAGGCGACTTGGTTCCCCAAATTTCGTTCTTCTATGTTGAAGCGTTCATTTCCAGTAACAGTTTGAATTTTGAGGTTTCACTCCGTTTTCTCCTATATTGATAGATGTATTTGGAACTCTAAATCGAACACGGTTTGTGCTAGCTTCTTGAAACTTGACACAGTAAAGTAGTTTCACGTTCTATCTCTATGTTTTGTTTCCTCTTGATGTAGCCCTAAGCAGTGACTGGCGAGAAGCACTTTCATGGAAAGGGGTTGCCAAGCTTCCAAAAATTACGAATCTCCAGAAATGTCAGCAAATATTTTTTCACCCAAACTGGATGATACTTTCAGGTAATGATCAGTACACTAAGGCGACTTGGTTCCCCAAATTTCGTTCTTCTATGTTGAAGCGTTCATTTCCAGTAACAGTTTGAATTTTTAGGTTTCACTCTGTTTTCTCCTATATTGATAGATGTATTTGGAACTCTAAATCGAACACGGTTTGTGCTAGCTGCTTGAAACTTGACACAGTAAAGTAGTTTCACGTTCTATCTCTATGTTTTGTTTCCTCTTGATGTAGCCCTAAGCAGTGACTGGCGAGAAGCACTTTCATGGAAAGGGGTTGCCAAGCTTCCAAAAATTACGAATCTCCAGAAATCTCAGCAAATATTTTTTCACCCAAACTGGATGATACTTTCAGGTAATGATCAGTACACTAAGGCGACTTGGTTCCCCAAATTTCGTTCTTCTATGTTGAAGCGTTCATTTCCAGTAACAGTTTGAATTTTGAGGTTTCACTCTGTTTTCTCCTATATTGATAGATGTGTTTGCAACTCTAAATCCAACAGGGTTTGTGCTAGCTTCTTGAAACTTGACACAGTAAAGTAGTTTCACGTTCTATCTCTATGTTTTGTTTCCTCTTGATGTAGCCCTAAGCAGTGACTGGCGAGAAGCACTTTCATGGAAAGGGGTTGCCAAGCTTCCAAAAATTACGAATCTCCAGAAATGTCAGCAAATATTTTTTCACCCAAACTGGATGATACTTTCAGGTAATGATCAGTACACTAAGACGACTTGGTTCCCCAAATTCGTTCTTCTATATTGAAGCGTTCATTTCCAGTAACAGTTTGAATTTTGAGGTTTCACTCTGTTTTCTCCTATATTGATAGATGTATTTGGAACTCTAAATCGAACACGGTTTGTGCTAGCTTCTTGAAACTTGACACAGTAAAGTAGTTTCACGTTCTATCTCTATGTATTGTTTCCTCTTGATGTAGCCCTAAGCAGTGACTGGCGAGAAACACTTTCATGGAAAGGGGTTGCCAAGCTTCCAAAAATTACGAATCTCCAGAAATCTCAGCAAATATTTTTTCACCCAAACTGGATGATACTTTCAGGTAATGATCAGTACACTAAGGCGACTTGGTTCCCCAAATTTCGTTCTTCTATGTTGACGCGTTCATTTCCAGTAACAGTTTGAATTTTGAGGTTTCACTCTGTTTTCTCCTATATTGATAGATGTATTTGGAACTCTAAATCGAACACGGTTTGTGCTAGCTTCTTGAAACTTGACACAGTAAAGTAGTTTCACGTTCTATCTCTATGTTTTGTTTCCTCTTGATGTAGCCCTAAGCAGTGACTGGCGAGAAGCACTTTCATGGAAAGGGGTTGCCAAGCTTCCAAAAATTACGAATCTCCAGAAATGTCAGCAAATATTTTTTCACCCAAACTGGATGATACTTTCAGGTAATGATCAGAACACTAAGGCGACTTGGTTCCCCAAATTTCGTTCTTCTATGTTGAAGCGTTCATTTCCAGTAACAGTTTGAATTTTTAGGTTTCACTCTGTTTTCTCCTATATTGATAGTTGTATTTGGCACTCTAAATCGAACACGGTTTGTGCTAGCTGCTTGAAACTTGACACAGTAAAGTAGTTTCACGTTCTCTCTCTATGTATTGTTTCCTCTTGATGTAGCCCTATGCACTGACTGGCGAGAAACACTTTCATGGAAAGGGGTTGCCAAGCTTCCAAAAATTACGAATCTCCAGAAATGTCAGCAAATATTTTTTCACCCAATCTGGATGATACGTTCAGGTAATGATCAGTACACTAAGGCGACTTGGTTCCCCAAATTTCGTTCTTCTATGTTGAAGCGTTCATTTCCAGTAACAGTTTGAATTTTTAGGTATCACTCTGTTTTCTCCTATATTGATAGATGTATTTGGAACTCTAAATCGAACACGGTTTGTGCTAGCTTCTTGAAACTTGACACAGTAAAGTAGTTTCACGTTCTATCTCTATGTTTTGTTTCCTCTTGATGTAGCCCTAAGCAGTGACTGGCGAGAAGCACTTTCATGGAAAGGGGTTGCCAAGCTTCCAAAAATTACGAATCTCCAGAAATCTCAGCAAATATTTTTTCACCCAAACTGGATGATACTTTCAGGTAATGATCAGTACACTAAGGCGACTTGGTTCCCCAAATTTCGTTCTTCTATGTTGAAGCGTTCATTTCCAGTAACAGTTTGAATTTTGAGGTTTCACTCTGTTTTCTCCTATATTGATAGATGTGTTTGCAACTCTAAATCCAACACGGTTTGTGCTAGCTTCTTGAAACTTGACACAGTAAAGAAGTTTCACGTTCTATCTCTATGTTTTGTTTCCTCTTGATGTAGCCCTATGCACTGACTGGCGAGAAACACTTTCATGGAAAGGGGTTGCCAAGCTTCCAAAAATTACGAATCTCCAGAAATGTCAGCAAATATTTTTTCACCCAAACTGGATGATACGTTCAGGTAATGATCAGTACACTAAGGCGACTTGGTTCCCCAAATTTCGTTCTTCTATGTTGAAGCGTTCATTTCCAGTAACAGTTTGAATTTTGACGTTTCACTCTGTTTTCTCCTATATTGATAGATGTATTTGGAACTCTAAATCGAACACGGTTTGTGCTAGCTTCTTGAAACTTGACACAGTAAAGTAGTTTCACGTTCTATCTCTATGTTTTGTTTCCTCTTGATGTAGCCCTAAGCAGTGACTGGCGAGAAGCACTTTCATGGAAAGAAGTTGCCAAGCTTCCAAAAATTACGAATCTCCAGAAATCTCAGCAAATATTTTTTCACCCAAACTGGATGATACTTTCAGGTAATGATCAGTACACTAAGGCGACTTGGTTCCCCAAATTTAGTTCTTCTATGTTGAAGCGTTCATTTCCAGTAACAGTTTGAATTTTTAGGTTTCACTCTGTTTTCTCCTATATTGATAGATGTATTTGGAACTCTAAATCGAACACGGTTTGTGCTAGCTGCTTGAAACTTGACACAGTAAAGTAGTTTCACGTTCTATCTCTATGTTTTGTTTCCTCTTGATGTAGCCCTAAGCAGTGACTGGCGAGAAGCACTTTCATGGAAAGGGGTTGCCAAGCTTCCAAAAATTACGAATCTCCAGAAATGTCAGCAAATATTTTTTCACCCAAACTGGATGATACTTTCAGGTAATGATCAGTACACTAAGGCGACTTGGTTCCCCAAATTCGTTCTTCTATATTGAAGCGTTCATTTCCAGTAACAGTTTGAATTTTGAGGTTTCACTCTGTTTTCTCCTATATTGATAGATGTATTTGGAACTCTAAATCGAACACGGTTTGTGCTACCTTCTTGAAACTTGACACAGTAAAGTAGTTTCACGTTCTATCTCTATGTATTGTTTCCTCTTGATGTAGCCCTAAGCAGTGACTGGCGAGAAACACTTTCATGGAAAGGGGTTGCCAAGCTTCCAAAAATTACGAATCTCCAGAAATCTCAGCAAATATTTTTTCACCCAAACTGGATGATACTTTCAGGTAATGATCAGTACACTAAGGCGACTTGGTTCCCCAAATTTCGTTCTTCTATGTTGACGCGTTCATTTCCAGTAACAGTTTGAATTTTGAGGTTTCACTCTGTTTTCTCCTATATTGATAGATGTATTTGGAACTCTAAATCGAACACGGTTTGTGCTAGCTTCTTGAAACTTGACACAGTAAAGTAGTTTCACGTTCTATCTCTATGTTTTGTTTCCTCTTGATGTAGCCCTAAGCAGTGACTGGCGAGAAGCACTTTCATGGAAAGGGGTTGCCAAGCTTCCAAAAATTACGAATCTCCAGAAATGTCAGCAAATATTTTTTCACCCAAACTGGATGATACTTTCAGGTAATGATCAGAACACTAAGGCGACTTGGTTCCCCAAATTTCGTTCTTCTATGTTGAAGCGTTCATTTCCAGTAACAGTTTGAATTTTTAGGTTTCACTCTGTTTTCTCCTATATTGATAGTTGTATTTGGAACTCTAAATCGAACACGGTTTGTGCTAGCTGCTTGAAACTTGACACAGTAAAGTAGTTTCACGTTCTCTCTCTATGTTTTGTTTCCTCTTGATGTAGCCCTATGCACTGACTGGCGAGAAACACTTTCATGGAAAGGGGTTGCCAAGCTTCCAAAAATTACGAATCTCCAGAAATCTCAGCAAATATTTTTTCACCCAAACTGGATGATACGTTCAGGTAATGATCAGTACACTAAGGCGACTTGGTTCCCCAAATTTCGTTCTTCTATGTTGAAGCGTTCATTTCCAGTAACAGTTTGAATTTTGAGGTTTCACTCTGTTTTCTCCTATATTGATAGATGTATTTGGAACTCTAAATCGAACACGGTTTGTGCTAGCTTCTTGAAACTTGACACAGTAAAGTAGTTTCACGTTCTATCTCTATGTTTTGTTTCCTCTTGATGTAGCCCTAAGCAGTGACTGGCGAGAAGCACTTTCATGGAAAGGGGTTGCCAAGCTTCCAAAAATTACGAATCTCCAGAAATGTCAGCAAATATTTTTTCACCCAAACTGGATGATACTTTCAGGTAATGATCAGTACACTAAGGCGACTTGGTTCCCCAAATTTCGTTCTTCTATGTTGAAGCGTTCATTTCCAGTAACAGTTTGAATTTTGAGGTTTCACTCTGTTTTCTCCTATATTGATAGATGTGTTTGCAACTCTAAATCCAACTCGGTTTGTGCTAGCTTCTTGAAACTTGACACAGTAAAGTAGTTTCACGTTCTATCTCTATGTTTTGTTTCCTCTTGATGTAGCCCTATGCACTGACTGGCGAGAAACACTTTCATGGAAAGGGGTTACCAAGCTTCCAAAAATTACGAATCTCCAGAAATGTCAGCAAATATTTTTTCACCCAAACTGGATGATACGTTCAGGTAATGATCAGTACACTAAGACGACTTGGTTCCCCAAATTTCGTTCTTCTATGTTGAAGCGTTCATTTCCAGTAACAGTTTGAATTTTGACGTTTCACTCTGTTTTCTCCTATATTGATAGATGTATTTGGAACTCTAAATCGAACACGGTTTGTGCTAGCTTCTTGAAACTTGACACAGTAAAGTAGTTTCACGTTCTATCTCTATGTTTTGTTTACTCTTGATGTAGCCCTAAGCAGTGACTGGCGAGAAGCACTTTCATGGAAAGAAGTTGCCAAGCTTCCAAAAATTACGAATCTCCAGAAATGTCAGCAAATATTTTTTCACCCAAACTGGATGATACTTTCAGGTAAAGATCAGTACAGTAAGGCGACTTGGTTCCCCAAATTTCGTTCTTCTATGTTGAAGCGTTCATTTCCAGTAACAGTTTGAATTTTTAGGTTTCACACTGTTTTCTCCTATATTGATAGATGTATTTGGAACTCTAAATCCAACACGGTTTGTGCTAGCTTCTTGAAACTTGACACAGTAAAGTAGTTTCACGTTCTATCTCTATGTTTTGTTTCCTCTTGATGTAGCCCTAAGTAGTGACTGGCGAGAAGCACTTTCATGGAAAGGGGTTGCCAAGCTTCCAAAAATTACGAATCTCCAGAAATCTCAGCAAATATTTTTTCACCCAAACTGGATGATACTTTCAGGTAATGATCAGTACACTATGGCGACTTGGTTCCCCAAATTTCGTTCTTCTATGTTGAAGCGTTCATTTCCAGTAACAGTTTGAATTTTTAGGTTTCACTCTGTTTTCTCCTATATTGATAGATGTATTTGGAACTCTAAATCGAACACGGTTTGTGCTAGCTGCTTGAAACTTGACACAGTAAAGTAGTTTCACGTTCTATCTCTATGTTTTGTTTCCTCTTGATGTAGCCCTAAGCAGTGACTGGCGAGAAGCACTTTCATGGAAAGGGGTTGCCAAGCTTCCAAATATTACGAATCTCCAGAAATCTCAGCAAATATTTTTTCACCCAAACTGGATGATACTTTCAGGTAATGATCAGTACACTAAGGCGACTTGGTTCCCCAAATTTCGTTCTTCTATGTTGAAGCGTTCATTTCCAGTAACAGTTTGAATTTTGAGGTTTCACTCTGTTTTCTCCTATATTGATAGTTGTGTTTGCAACTCTAAATCCAACACGGTTTGTGCTAGCTTCTTGAAACTTGACACAGTAAAGTAGTTTCACGTTCTATCTCTATGTTTTGTTTCCTCTTGATGTAGCCCTAAGCAGTGACTGGCGAGAAGCACTTTCATGGAAAGGGGTTGCCAAGCTTCCAAAAATTACGAATCTCCAGAAATGTCAGCAAATATTTTTTCACCCAAACTGGATGATACTTTCAGGTAATGATCAGTACACTAAGGCGACTTGGTTCCCCAAATTTCGTTCTTCTATATTGAAGCGTTCATTTCCAGTAACAATTTGAATTTTGAGGTTTCACTCTGTTTTCTCCTATATTGATAGATGTATTTGGAACTCTAAATCGAACACGGTTTGTGCTAGCTTCTTGAAACTTGACACAGTAAAGTAGTTTCACGTTCTATCTCTATGTATTGTTTCCTCTTGATGTAGTACTAAGCAGTGACTGGCGAGAAACACTTTCATGGAAAGGGGTTGCCAAGCTTCCAAAAATTACGAATCTCCAGAAATCTCAGCAAATATTTTTTCACCCAAACTGGATGATACTTTCAGGTAATGATCAGTACACTAAGGCGACTTGGTTCCCCAAATTTCGTTCTTCTATGTTGAAGCGTTCATTTCCAGTAACAGTTTGAATTTTAAGGTTTCACTCCGTTTTCTCCTATATTGATAGATGTATTTGGAACTCTAAATCGAACACGGTTTGTGCTAGCTTCTTGAAACTTGACACAGTAAAGTAGTTTCACGTTCTATCTCTATGTTTTGTTTCCTCTTGATGTAGCCCTAAGCAGTGACTGGCGAGAAGCACTTTCATGGAAAGGGGTTGCCAAGCTTCCAAAAATTACGAATCTCCAGAAATGTCAGCAAATATTTTTTCACCCAAACTGGATGATACTTTCAGGTAATGATCAGTACACTAAGGCGACTTGGTTCCCCAAATTTCGTTCTTCTATGTTGAAGCGTTCATTTCCAGTAACAGTTTGAATTTTTAGGTTTCACTCTGTTTTCTCCTATATTGATAGATGTATTTGGAACTCTAAATCGAACACGGTTTGTGCTAGCTGCTTGAAACTTGACACAGTAAAGTAGTTTCACGTTCTATCTCTATGTTTTGTTTCCTCTTGATGTAGCCCTAAGCAGTGACTGGCGAGAAGCACTTTCATGGAAAGGGGTTGCCAAGCTTCCAAAAATTACGAATCTCCAGAAATCTCAGCAAATATTTTTTCACCCAAACTGGATGATACTTTCAGGTAATGATCAGTACACTAAGGCGACTTGGTTCCCCAAATTTCGTTCTTCTATGTTGAAGCGTTCATTTCCAGTAACAGTTTGAATTTTGAGGTTTCACTCTGTTTTCTCCTATATTGATAGATGTGTTTGCAACTCTAAATCCAACAGGGTTTGTGCTAGCTTCTTGAAACTTGACACAGTAAAGTAGTTTCACGTTCTATCTCTATGTTTTGTTTCCTCTTGATGTAGCCCTAAGCAGTGACTGGCGAGAAGCACTTTCATGGAAAGGGGTTGCCAAGCTTCCAAAAATTACGAATCTCCAGAAATGTCAGCAAATATTTTTTCACCCAAACTGGATGATACTTTCAGGTAATGATCAGTACACTAAGACGACTTGGTTCCCCAAATTCGTTCTTCTATATTGAAGCGTTCATTTCCAGTAACAGTTTGAATTTTGAGGTTTCACTCTGTTTTCTCCTATATTGATAGATGTATTTGGAACTCTAAATCGAACACGGTTTGTGCTAGCTTCTTGAAACTTGACACAGTAAAGTAGTTTCACGTTCTATCTCTATGTATTGTTTCCTCTTGATGTAGCCCTAAGCAGTGACTGGCGAGAAACACTTTCATGGAAAGGGGTTGCCAAGCTTCCAAAAATTACGAATCTCCAGAAATCTCAGCAAATATTTTTTCACCCAAACTGGATGATACTTTCAGGTAATGATCAGTACACTAAGGCGACTTGGTTCCCCAAATTTCGTTCTTCTATGTTGACGCGTTCATTTCCAGTAACAGTTTGAATTTTGAGGTTTCACTCTGTTTTCTCCTATATTGATAGATGTATTTGGAACTCTAAATCGAACACGGTTTGTGCTAGCTTCTTGAAACTTGACACAGTAAAGTAGTTTCACGTTCTATCTCTATGTTTTGTTTCCTCTTGATGTAGCCCTAAGCAGTGACTGGCGAGAAGCACTTTCATGGAAAGGGGTTGCCAAGCTTCCAAAAATTACGAATCTCCAGAAATGTCAGCAAATATTTTTTCACCCAAACTGGATGATACTTTCAGGTAATGATCAGAACACTAAGGCGACTTGGTTCCCCAAATTTCGTTCTTCTATGTTGAAGCGTTCATTTCCAGTAACAGTTTGAATTTTTAGGTTTCACTCTGTTTTCTCCTATATTGATAGTTGTATTTGGCACTCTAAATCGAACACGGTTTGTGCTAGCTGCTTGAAACTTGACACAGTAAAGTAGTTTCACGTTCTCTCTCTATGTATTGTTTCCTCTTGATGTAGCCCTATGCACTGACTGGCGAGAAACACTTTCATGGAAAGGGGTTGCCAAGCTTCCAAAAATTACGAATCTCCAGAAATGTCAGCAAATATTTTTTCACCCAATCTGGATGATACGTTCAGGTAATGATCAGTACACTAAGGCGACTTGGTTCCCCAAATTTCGTTCTTCTATGTTGAAGCGTTCATTTCCAGTAACAGTTTGAATTTTTAGGTATCACTCTGTTTTCTCCTATATTGATAGATGTATTTGGAACTCTAAATCGAACACGGTTTGTGCTAGCTTCTTGAAACTTGACACAGTAAAGTAGTTTCACGTTCTATCTCTATGTTTTGTTTCCTCTTGAGGTAGCCCTAAGCAGTGACTGGCGAGAAGCACTTTCATGGAAAGGGGTTGCCAAGCTTCCAAAAATTACGAATCTCCAGAAATCTCAGCAAATATTTTTTCACCCAAACTGGATGATACTTTCAGGTAATGATCAGTACACTAAGGCGACTTGGTTCCCCAAATTTCGTTCTTCTATGTTGAAGCGTTCATTTCCAGTAACAGTTTGAATTTTGAGGTTTCACTCTGTTTTCTCCTATATTGATAGATGTGTTTGCAACTCTAAATCCAACACGGTTTGTGCTAGCTTCTTGAAACTTGACACAGTAAAGAAGTTTCACGTTCTATCTCTATGTTTTGTTTCCTCTTGATGTAGCCCTATGCACTGACTGGCGAGAAACACTTTCATGGAAAGGGGTTGCCAAGCTTCCAAAAATTACGAATCTCCAGAAATGTCAGCAAATATTTTTTCACCCAAACTGGATGATACGTTCAGGTAATGATCAGTACACTAAGGCGACTTGGTTCCCCAAATTTCGTTCTTCTATGTTGAAGCGTTCATTTCCAGTAACAGTTTGAATTTTGACGTTTCACTCTGTTTTCTCCTATATTGATAGATGTATTTGGAACTCTAAATCGAACACGGTTTGTGCTAGCTTCTTGAAACTTGACACAGTAAAGTAGTTTCACGTTCTATCTCTATGTTTTGTTTCCTCTTGATGTAGCCCTAAGCAGTGACTGGCGAGAAGCACTTTCATGGAAAGAAGTTGCCAAGCTTCCAAAAATTACGAATCTCCAGAAATGTCAGCAAATATTTTTTCACCCAAACTGGATGATACTTTCAGGTAAAGATCAGTACACTAAGGCGACTTGGTTCCCCAAATTTCGTTCTTCTATGTTGAAGCGTTCATTTCCAGTAACAGTTTGAATTTTTAGGTTTCACACTGTTTTCTCCTATATTGATAGATGTATTTGGAACTCTAAATCCAACACGGTTTGTGCTAGCTTCTTGAAACTTGACACAGTAAAGTAGTTTCACGTTCTATCTCTATGTTTTGTTTCCTCTTGATGTAGCCCTAAGTAGTGACTGGCGAGAAGCACTTTCATGGAAAGGGGTTGCCAAGCTTCCAAAAATTACGAATCTCCAGAAATCTCAGCAAATATTTTTTCACCCAAACTGGATGATACTTTCAGGTAATGATCAGTACACTAAGGCGACTTGGTTCCCCAAATTTCGTTCTTCTATGTTGAAGCGTTCATTTCCAGTAACAGTTTGAATTTTTAGGTTTCACTCTGTTTTCTCCTATATTGATAGATGTATTTGGAACTCTAAATCGAACACGGTTTGTGCTAGCTGCTTGAAACTTGACACAGTAAAGTAGGTTCACGTTCTATCTCTATGTTTTGTTTCCTCTTGATGTAGCCCTAAGCAGTGACTGGCGAGAAGCACTTTCATGGAAAGGGGTTGCCAAGCTTCCAAAAATTACGAATCTCCAGAAATCTCAGCAAATATTTTTTCACCCAAACTGGATGATACTTTCAGGTAATGATCAGTACACTAAGGCGACTTGGTTCCCCAAATTTCGTTCTTCTATGTTGAAGCGTTCATTTCCAGTAACAGTTTGAATTTTGAGGTTTCACTCTGTTTTCTCCTATATTGATAGATGTGTTTGCAACTCTAAATCCAACACGGTTTGTGCTAGCTTCTTGAAACTTGACACAGTAAAGTAGTTTCACGTTCTATCTCTATGTTTTGTTTCCTCTTGATGTAGCCCTAAGCAGTGACTGGCGAGAAGCACTTTCATGGAAAGGGGTTGCCAAGCTTCCAAAAATTACGAATCTCCAGAAATGTCAGCAAATATTTTTTCACCCAAACTGGATGATACTTTCAGGTAATGATCAGTACACTAAGGCGACTTGGTTCCCCAAATTTCGTTCTTCTATATTGAAGCGTTCATTTCCAGTAACAGTTTGAATTTTGAGGTTTCACTCTGTTTTCTCCTATATTGATAGATGTATTTGGAACTCTAAATCGAACACGGTTTGTGCTAGCTTCTTGAAACTTGACACAGTAAAGTAGTTTCACGTTCTATCTCTATGTATTGTTTCCTCTTGATGTAGCCCTAAGCAGTGACTGGCGAGAAACACTTTCATGGAAAGGGGTTGCCAAGCTTCCAAAAATTACGAATCTCCAGAAATCTCAGCAAATATTTTTTCACCCAAACTGGATGATACTTTCAGGTAATGATCAGTACACTAAGGCGACTTGGTTCCCCAAATTTCGTTCTTCTATGTTGAAGCGTTCATTTCCAGTAACAGTTTGAATTTTGAGGTTTCACTCTGTTTTCTCCTATATTGATAGATGTATTTGGAACTCTAAATCGAACACGGTTTGTGCTAGCTTCTTGAAACTTGACACAGTAAAGTAGTTTCACGTTCTATCTCTATGTTTTGTTTCCTCTTGATGTAGCCCTAAGCAGTGACTGGCGAGAAGCACTTTCATGGAAAGGGGTTGCCAAGCTTCCAAAAATTACGAATCTCCAGAAATGTCAGCAAATATTTTTTCACCCAAACTGGATGATACTTTCAGGTAATGATCAGTACACTAAGGCGACTTGGTTCCCCAAATTTCGTTCTTTTATGTTGAAGCGTTCATTTCCAGTAACAGTTTGAATTTTTAGGTTTCACTCTGTTTTCTCCTATATTGATAGATGTATTTGGAACTCTAAATCCAACACGGTTTGTGCTAGCTTCTTGAAACTTGACACAGTAAAGTAGTTTCACGTTCTATCTCTATGTTTTGTTTCCTCTTGATGTAGCCCTAAGCAGTGACTGGCGAGAAACACTTTCAAGGAAAGGGGTTGCCAAGCCTCCAAAAATTACGAATCTACAGAAATCTCAGCAAATATTTTTTCACCCAAACTGGATGATACTTTCAGGTAATGATCAGTACACTAAGGCGACTTGGTTCCCCAAATTTCGTTCTTCTATGTTGAAGCGTTCATTTCCAGTAACAGTTTGAATTTTGAGGTTTCACTCTGTTTTCTCCTATATTGATAGATGTGTTTGCAACTCTAAATCCAACACGGTTTGTGGTAGCTGCTTGAAACTTGACACAGTAAAGTAGTTTCACGTTCTATCTCTATGTTTTGTTTCCTCTTGATGTAGCCCTAAGCAGTGACTGGCGAGAAGCACTTTCATGGAAAGGGGTTGCGAAGCTTCCAAAAATTACGAATCTCCAGAAATCTCAGCAAATATTTTTTCACCCAAACTGGATGATACTTTCAGGTAATGATCAGTACACTAAGGCGACTTGGTTCCCCAAATTTCGTTCTTCTATGTTGAAGCGTTCATTTCCAGTAACAGTTTGAATTTTGAGGTTTCACTCTGTTTTCTCCTATATTGATAGATGTATTTGCAACTCTAAATCGAACACGGTTTGTGCTAGGTTCTTGAAACTTGACACAGTAAAGTAGTTTCACGTTCTATCTCGATGTTGTGTTTCCTCTTGATGTAGCCCTAAGCAGTGACTGGCGAGAAGCACTTTCATGGAAAGGGGTTGCCAAGCTTCCAAAAATTACGAATCTCCAGAAATGTCAGCAAATATTTTTTCACCCAAACTGGATGATACTTTCAGGTAATGATCAGTACACTAAGGCGACTTGGTTCCCCAAATTTCGTTCTTCTATGTTGAAGCGTTCATTTCCAGTAACAGTTTGAATTTTTAGGTTTCACTCTGTTTTCTCCTATATTGATAGATGTATTTGGAACTCTAAATCGAACACGGTTTGTGCTAGCTGCTTGAAACTTGACACAGTAAAGTAGTTTCACGTTCTATCTCAATGTTTTGTTTCCTCTTGATGTAGCCCTAAGCAGTGACTGGCGAGAAGCACTTTCATGGAAAGGGGTTGCCAAGCTTCCAAAAATTACGAATCTCCAGAAATCTCAGCAAATATTTTTTCACCCAAACTGGATGATACTTTCAGGTAATGATCAGTACACTAAGGCGACTTGGTTCCCCAAATTTCGTTCTTCTATGTTGAAGCGTTCATTTCCAGTAACAGTTTGAATTTAGAGGTTTCACTCTGTTTTCTCCTATATTGATAGATGTATTTGGAACTCTAAATCGAACACGGTTTGTGCTAGCTTCTTGAAACTTGACACAGTAAAGTAGTTTCACGTTCTATCTCTATATTTTGTTTCCTCTTGATGTAGCCCTAAGCAGTGACTGGCGAGAAGCACTTTCATGGAAAGGGGTTGCCAAGATTCCAAAAATTACGAATCTCCAGAAATCTCAGCAAATATTTTTTCACCCAAACTGTATGATACTTTCAGGTAATGATCAGTACACTAAGGCGACTTGGTTCCCCAAATTTCGTTCTTCTATGTTGAAGCGTTCATTTCCAGTAACAGTTTGAATTTTGAGGTTTCACTCTGTTTTCTCCTATATTGATAGATGTATTTGCAACTCTAAATCCAACACGGTTTGTGCTAGCTTCTTGAAACTTGACACAGTAAAGTAGTTTCACGTTCTATCTCTATATTTTGTTTCCTCTTGATGTAGCCCTAAGCAGTGACTGGCGAGAAGCACTTTCATGGAAAGGGGTTGCCAAGCTTCCAAAAATTAGGAATCTCCAGAAATCTCAGCAAATATTTTTTCACCCAAACTGGATGATACTTTCAGGTAATGATCAGTACACTAAGGCGACTTGGTTCCCCAAATTTCGTTCTTCTATGTTGAAGCGTTCACTTCCAGTAACAGTTTGAATTTTTAGGTTTCACTCTGTTTTCTCCTATATTGATAGATGTATTTGGAACTCTAAATCGAACACGGTTTGTGCTAGCTTCTTGAAACTTGACACAGTAAAGTAGTTTCACGTTCTATCCCTATGTTTTGTTTCCTCTTGATGTAGCCCTAAGCAGTGACTGGCGAGAAGCACTTTCATGGAAAGGGGTTGCCAAGCTTCCAAAAATTACGAATCTCCAGAAATCTCAGCAAATATTTTTTCACCCAAACTGGATGATACTTTCAGGTAATGATCAGTACACTAAGGCGACTTGGTTCCCCAAATTTCGTTCTTCTATGTTGAAGCGTTCATTTCCAGTAACAGTTTGAATTTTGAGGTTTCACTCTGTTTTCTCCTATATTGATAGATGTATTTGGAACTCTAAATCCAACACGGTTTGTGCTAGCTTCTTGAAACTTGACACAGTAAAGTAGTTTCACGTTCTATCTCTATGTTTTGTTTCCTCTTGATGTAGCCCTAAGCAGTGACTGGCGAGAAGCACTTTCATGGAAAGGGGTTGCCAAGCTTCCAAAAATTACGAATCTCCAGAAATCTCAGCAAATATTTTTTCACCCAAACTGGATGATACTTTCAGGTAATGATCAGTACACTAAGGCGACTTGGTTCCCCAAATTTCGTTCTTCTATGTTGAAGCGTTCATTTCCAGTAACAGTTTGAATTTTGAGGTTTCACTCTGTTTTCTCCTATATTGATAGATGTATTTGGAACTCTAAATCGAACACGGTTTGTGCTAGCTCCTTGAAACTTGACACAGTAAAGTAGTTTCACGTTCTATCTCTATGTTTTGTTTCCTCTTGATGTAGCCCTAAGCAGTGACTGGCGAGAAGCACTTTCATGGAAAGGGGTTGCCAAGCTTCCAAAAATTACGTATCTCCAGAAATCTCAGCAAATATTTTTTCACCCAAACTGGATGATACTTTCAGGTAATGATCAGTACACTAAGGCGACTTGGTTCCCCAAATTTCGTTCTTCTATGTTGAAGCGTTCATTTCCAGTAACAGTTTGAATTTTTAGGTTTCACTCTGTTTTCTCCTATATTGATAGATGTATTTGCAACTCTAAATCCAACACGGTTTGTGCTAGCTTCTTGAAACTTGACACAGTAAAGAAGTTTCACGTTCTATCTCTATGTTTTGTTTCCTCTTGATGTAGCCCTAAGCAGTGACTGGCGAGAAACACTTTCATGGAAAGGGGTTGCCAAGCTTCCAAAAATTACGAATCTCCAGAAATCTCAGCAAATATTTTTTCACCCAAACTGGATGATACTTTCAGGTAATGATCAGTACACTAAGGCGACTTGGTTCCCCAAATTTCGTTCTTCTATGTTGAAGCGTTCATTTCCAGTAACAGTTTGAATTTTTAGGTTTCACTCTGTTTTCTCCTATATTGATAGATGTATTTGGAACTCTAAATTGAACACGGTTTGTGCTAGCTGCTTGAAACTTGACACAGTAAAGTAGTTTCACGTTCTCTCTCTATGTTTTGTTTCCTCTTGATGTAGCCCTATGCACTGACTGGCGAGAAGCACTTTCATGGAAAGGGGTTGCCAAGCTTCCAAAAATTACGAATCTCCAGAAATGTCAGCAAATATTTTTTTCATCCAAACTGGATGATACTTTCAGGTAATGATCAGTACACTAAGGCGACTTGGTTCCCCAAATTTCGTTCTTCTATGTTGAAGCGTTCATTTCCAGTAACAGTTTGAATTTTGAGGTTTCACTCTGTTTTCTCCTATATTGATAGATGTGTTTGCAACTCTAAATCCAACACGGTTTGTGCTAGCTTCTTGAAACTTGACACAGTAAAGTAGTTTCACGTTCTATCTCTATGTTTTGTTTCCTCTTGATGTAGCCCTAAGCAGTGACTGGCGAGAAGCACTTTCATGGAAAGGGGTTGCCAAGCTTCCAAAAATTACGAATCTCCAGAAATGTCAGCAAATATTTTTTCACCCAAACTGGATGATACTTTCAGGTAATGATCAGTACACTAAGGCGACTTGGTTCCCCAAATTTCGTTCTTCTATATTGAAGCGTTCATTTCCAGTAACAGTTTGAATTTTGAGGTTTCACTCTGTTTTCTCCTATATTGATAGATGTATTTGGAACTCTAAATCGAACACGGTTTGTGCTAGCTTCTTGAAACTTGACACAGTAACGTAGTTTCACGTTCTATCTCTATGTATTGTTTCCTCTTGATGTAGCCCTAAGCAGTGACTGGCGAGAAACACTTTCATGGAAAGGGGTTGCCAAGCTTCCAAAAATTACGAATCTCCAGAAATCTCAGCAAATATTTTTTCACCCAAACTGGATGATACTTTCAGGTAATGATCAGTACACTAAGGCGACTTGGTTCCCCAAATTTCGTTCTTCTATGTTGAAGCGTTCATTTCCAGTAACAGTTTGAAATTTGAGGTTTCACTCTGTTTTCTCCTATATTGATAGATGTATTTGGAACTCTAAATCGAACACGGTTTGTGCTAGCTTCTTGAAACTTGACACAGTAAAGTAGTTTCACGTTCTATCTCTATGTTTTGTTTCCTCTTGATGTAGCCCTAAGCAGTGACTGGCGAGAAACACTTTCATGGAAAGGGGTTGCCAAGCTTCCAAAAATTACGAATCTCCAGAAATCTCAGCAAATATTTTTTCACCCAAACTGGATGATACTTTCAGGTAATGATCAGAACACTAAGGCGACTTGGTTCCCCCAATTTCGTTCTTCTATGTTGAAGCGTTCATTTCCAGTAACAGTTTGAATTTTTAGGTTTCACTCTGTTTTCTCCTATATTGATAGTTGTATTTGGAACTCTAAATCGAACACGGTTTGTGCTAGCTGCTTGAAACTTGACACAGTAAAGTAGTTTCACGTTCTCTCTCTATGTTTTGTTTCCTCTTGATGTAGCCCTATGCACTGACTGGCGAGAAGCACTTTCATGGAAAGGGGTTGCCAAGCTTCCAAAAATTACGAATCTCCAGAAATGTCAGCAAATATTTTTTCATCCAAACTGGATGATACTTTCAGGTAATGATCAGTACACTAAGGCGACTTGGTTCCCCAAATTTCGTTCTTCTATGTTGAAGCGTTCATTTCCAGTAATAGTTTGAATTTTTAGGTTTCACTCTGTTTTCTCCTATATTGATAGATGTATTTGGAACTCTAAATCGAACACGGTTTGTGCTAGCTTCTTGAAACTTGACACAGTAAAGTAGTTTCACGTTCTATCTCTATGTTTTGTTTCCTCTTGATGTAGCCCTAAGCAGTGACTGGCAAGAAGCACTTTCATGGAAAGGGGTTGCCAAGCTTCCAAAAATTACGAATCTCCAGAAATCTCAGCAAATATTTTTTCACCCAAACTGGATGATACTTTCAGGTAATGATCAGTACACTAAGGTGACTTGGTTCCCCAAATTTCGTTCTTCTATATTGAAGCGTTCATTTCCAGTAACAGTTTGAATTTTGAGGTTTCACTCTGTTTTCTCCTATATTGATAGATGTATTTGGAACTCTAAATCCAACACGGTTTGTGCTAGCTTCTTGACACTTGACACAGTAAAGTAGTTTCACGTTCTATCTCTATGTTTTGTTTCCTCTTGATGTAGCCCTAAGCAGTGACTGGCGAGAAACACTTTCATGGAAAGGGGTTGCCAAGCTTCCAAAAATTACGAATCTCCAGAAATCTCAGCAAATATTTTTTCACCCAAACTGGATGATACTTTCAGGTAATGATCAGTACACTAAGGCGACTTGGTTCCCCAAATTTCGTTCTTCTATGTTGAAGCGTTCATTTCCAGTAACAGTTTGAATTTTGAGGTTTCACTCTGTTTTCTCCTATATTGATAGATGTGTTTGCAACTCTAAATCCAACACGGTTTGTGGTAGCTGCTTGAAACTTGACACAGTAAAGTAGTTTCACGTTCTATCTCTATGTTTTGTTTCCTCTTGATGTAGCCCTAAGCAGTGACTGGCGAGAAGCACTTTCATGGAAAGGGGTTGCCAAGCTTCCAAAAATTACGAATCTCCAGAAATCTCAGCAAATATTTTTTCACCCAAACTGGATGATACTTTCAGGTAATGATCAGTACACTAAGGCGACTTGGTTCCCCAAATTTCGTTCTTCTATGTTGAAGCGTTCATTTCCAGTAACAGTTTGAATTTTTAGGTTTCACTCTGTTTTCTCCTATATTGATAGATGTATTTGCAACTCTAAATCCAACACGGTTTGTGCTAGCTTCTTGAAACTTGACACAGTAAAGTAGTTTCACGTTCTATCTCTATGTTTTGTTTCCTCTTGATGTAGCCCTAAGCAGTGACTGGCGAGAAACACTTTCATGAAAAGGGGTTGCCAAGCTTCCAAAAATTACGAATCTCCAGAAATCTCAGCAAATATTTTTTCACCCAAACTGGATGATACTTTCAGGTAATGATCAGAACACTAAGGCGACTTGGTTCCCCAAATTTCGTTCTTCTATGTTGAAGCGTTCATTTCCAGTAACAGTTTGAATTTTTAGGTTTCACTCTGTTTTCTCCTATATTGATAGATGTATTTGGAACTCTAAATCGAACACGGTTTGTGCTAGCTGCTTGAAACTTGACACAGTAAAGTAGTTTCACGTTCTCTCTCTATGTTTTGTTTCCTCTTGATGTAGCCCTATGCACTGACTGGCGAGAAGCACTTTCATGGAAAGGGGTTGCCAAGCTTCCAAAAATTACGAATCTCCAGAAATGTCAGCAAATATTTTTTCATCCAAACTGGATGATACTTTCAGGTAATGATCAGTACACTAAGGCGACTTGGTTCCCCAAATTTCGTTCTTCTATGTTGAAGCGTTCATTTCCAGTAACAGTTTGAATTTTTAGGTTTCACTCTGTTTTCTCCTATATTGATAGATGTATTTGGAACTCTAAATCGAACACGGTTTGTGCTAGCTTCTTGAAACTTGACACAGTAAAGTAGTTTCACGTTCTATCTCTATGTTTTGTTTCCTCTTGATGTAGCCCTAAGCAGTGACTGGCAAGAAGCACTTTCATGGAAACGGGTTGCCAAGCTTCCAAAAATTACGAATCTCCAGAAATCTCAGCAAATATTTTTTCACCCAAACTGGATGATACTTTCAGGTAATGATCAGTACACTAAGGCGACTTGGTTCCCCAAATTTCGTTCTTCTATGTTGAAGCGTTCATTTCCAGTAACAGTTTGAATTTTGAGGTTTCACTCTGTTTTCTCCTATATTGATAGATGTATTTGCAACTCTAAATCCAACACGGTTTGTGGTAGCTGCTTGAAACTTGACACAGTAAAGTAGTTTCACGTTCTATCTCTATGTTTTGTTTCCTCTTGATGTAGCCCTAAGCAGTGACTGGCGAGAAGCACTTTCATGGAAAGGGGTTGCCAAGCTTCCAAAAATTACGAATCTCCAGAAATCTCAGCAAATATTTTTTCACCCAAACTGGATGATACTTTCAGGTAATGATCAGTACACTAAGGTGACTTGGTTCCCCAAATTTCGTTCTTCTATATTGAAGCGTTCATTTCCAGTAACAGTTTGAATTTTGAGGTTTCACTCTGTTTTCTCCTATATTGATAGTTGTATTTGGAACTCTAAATCGAACACGGTTTGTGCTAGCTGCTTGAAACTTGACACAGTAAAGTAGTTTCACGTTCTCTCTCTATGTTTTGTTTCCTCTTGATGTAGCCCTATGCACTGACTGGCGAGAAGCACTTTCATGGAAAGGGGTTGCCAAGCTTCCAAAAATTACGAATCTCCAGAAATGTCAGCAAATATTTTTTCATCCAAACTGGATGATACTTTCAGGTAATGATCAGTACACTAAGGCGACTTGGTTCCCCAAATTTCGTTCTTCTATGTTGAAGCGTTCATTTCCAGTAACAGTTTGAATTTTTAGGTTTCACTCTGTTTTCTCCTATATTGATAGATGTATTTGGAACTCTAAATCGAACACGGTTTGTGCTAGCTTCTTGAAACTTGACACAGTAAAGTAGTTTCACGTTCTATCTCTATGTTTTGTTTCCTCTTGATGTAGCCCTAAGCAGTGACTGGCAAGAAGCACTTTCATGGAAAGGGGTTGCCAAGCTTCCAAAAATTACGAATCTCCAGAAATCTCAGCAAATATTTTTTCACCCAAACTGGATGATACTTTCAGGTAATGATCAGCACACTAAGGTGACTTGGTTCCCCAAATTTCGTTCTTCTATATTGAAGCGTTCATTTCCAGTAACAGTTTGAATTTTGAGGTTTCACTCTGTTTTCTCCTATATTGATAGATGTATTTGGAACTCTAAATCCAACACGGTTTGTGCTAGCTTCTTGAAACTTGACACAGTAAAGTAGTTTCACGTTCTATCTCTATGTTTTGTTTCCTCTTGATGTAGCCCTAAGCAGTGACTGGCGAGAAACACTTTCATGGAAAGGGGTTGCCAAGCTTCCAAAAATTACAAATCTCCAGAAATCTCAGCAAATATTTTTTCACCCAAACTGGATGATACTTTCAGGTAATGATCAGAACACTAAGGCGACTTGGTTCCCCAAATTTCGTTCTTCTATGTTGAAGCGTTCATTTCCAGTAACAGTTTGAATTTTTAGGTTTCACTCTGTTTTCTCCTATATTGATAGATGTATTTGGAACTCTAAATCGAACACGGTTTGTGCTAGCTGCTTGAAACTTGACACAGTAAAGTAGTTTCACGTTCTCTCTCTATGTTTTGTTTCCTCTTGATGTAGCCCTATGCACTGACTGGCGAGAAGCACTTTCATGGAAAGGGGTTGCCAAGCTTCCAAAAATTACGAATCTCCAGAAATGTCAGCAAATATTTTTTCATTCAAACTGGATGATACTTTCAGGTAATGATCAGAACACTAAGGCGACTTGGTTCCCCCAATTTCGTTCTTCTATGTTGAAGCGTTCATTTCCAGTAACAGTTTGAATTTTTAGGTTTCACTCTGTTTTCTCCTATATTGATAGATGTATTTGGAACTCTAAATCGAACACGGTTTGTGCTAGCTGCTTGAAACTTGACACAGTAAAGTAGTTTCACGTTCTCTCTCTATGTTTTGTTTCCTCTTGATGTAGCCCTATGCACTGACTGGCGAGAAGCACTTTCATGGAAAGGGGTTGCCAAGCTTCCAAAAATTACGAATCTCCAGAAATGTCAGCAAATATTTTTTCATCCAAACTGGATGATACTTTCAGGTAATGATCAGTACACTAAGGCGACTTGGTTCCCCAAATTTCGTTCTTCTATGTTGAAGCGTTCATTTCCAGTAACAGTTTGAATTTTTAGGTTTCACTCTGTTTTCTCCTATATTGATAGATGTATTTGGAACTCTAAATCGAACACGGTTTGTGCTAGCTTCTTGAAACTTGACACAGTAAAGTAGTTTCACGTTCTATCTCTATGTTTTGTTTCCTCTTGATGTAGCCCTAAGCAGTGACTGGCAAGAAGCACTTTCATGGAAAGGGGTTGCCAAGCTTCCAAAAATTACGAATCTCCAGAAATCTCAGCAAATATTTTTTCACCCAAACTGGATGATACTTTCAGGTAATGATCAGTACACTAAGGTGACTTGGTTCCCCAAATTTCGTTCTTCTATATTGAAGCGTTCATTTCCAGTAACAGTTTGAATTTTGAGGTTTCACTCTGTTTTCTCCTATATTGATAGATGTGTTTGCAACTCTAAATCCAACACGGTTTGTGGTAGCTGCTTGAAACTTGACACAGTAAAGTAGTTTCACGTTCTATCTCTATGTTTTGTTTCCTCTTGATGTAGCCCTAAGCAGTGACTGGCGAGAAGCACTTTCATGGAAAGGGGTTGCCAAGCTTCCAAAAATTACGAATCTCCAGAAATCTCAGCAAATATTTTTTCACCCAAACTGGATGATACTTTCAGGTAATGATCAGTACACTAAGGCGACTTGGTTCCCCAAATTTCGTTCTTCTATGTTGAAGCGTTCATTTCCAGTAACAGTTTGAATTTTGAGGTTTCACTCTGTTTTCTCCTATATTGATAGATGTATTTGCAACTCTAAATCCAACACGGTTTGTGCTAGCTTCTTGAAACTTGACACAGTAAAGTAGTTTCACGTTCTATCTCTATGTTTTGTTTCCTCTTGATGTAGCCCTAAGCAGTGACTGGCGAGAAACACTTTCATGGAAAGGGGTTGCCAAGCTTCCAAAAATTACGAATCTCCAGAAATCTCAGCAAATATTTTTTCACCCAAACTGGATGATACTTTCAGGTAATGATCAGAACACTAAGGCGACTTGGTTCCCCCAATTTCGTTCTTCTATGTTGAAGCGTTCATTTCCAGTAACAGTTTGAATTTTTAGGTTTCACTCTGTTTTCTCCTATATTGATAGTTGTATTTGGAACTCTAAATCGAACACGGTTTGTGCTAGCTGCTTGAAACTTGACACAGTAAAGTAGTTTCACGTTCTCTCTCTATGTTTTGTTTCCTCTTGATGTAGCCCTATGCACTGACTGGCGAGAAGCACTTTCATGGAAAGGGGTTGCCAAGCTTCCAAAAATTACGAATCTCCAGAAATGTCAGCAAATATTTTTTCATCCAAACTGGATGATACTTTCAGGTAATGATCAGTACACTAAGGCGACTTGGTTCCCCAAATTTCGTTCTTCTATGTTGAAGCGTTCATTTCCAGTAATAGTTTGAATTTTTAGGTTTCACTCTGTTTTCTCCTATATTGATAGATGTATTTGGAACTCTAAATCGAACACGGTTTGTGCTAGCTTCTTGAAACTTGACACAGTAAAGTAGTTTCACGTTCTATCTCTATGTTTTGTTTCCTCTTGATGTAGCCCTAAGCAGTGACTGGCAAGAAGCACTTTCATGGAAAGGGGTTGCCAAGCTTCCAAAAATTACGAATCTCCAGAAATCTCAGCAAATATTTTTTCACCCAAACTGGATGATACTTTCAGGTAATGATCAGTACACTAAGGTGACTTGGTTCCCCAAATTTCGTTCTTCTATATTGAAGCGTTCATTTCCAGTAACAGTTTGAATTTTGAGGTTTCACTCTGTTTTCTCCTATATTGATAGATGTATTTGGAACTCTAAATGCAACACGGTTTGTGCTAGCTTCTTGAAACTTGACACAGTAAAGTAGTTTCACGTTCTATCTCTATGTTTTGTTTCCTCTTGATGTAGCCCTAAGCAGTGACTGGCGAGAAACACTTTCATGGAAAGGGGTTGCCAAGCTTCCAAAAATTACGAATCTCCAGAAATCTCAGCAAATATTTTTTCACCCAAACTGGATGATACTTTCAGGTAATGATCAGTACACTAAGGCGACTTGGTTCCCCAAATTTCGTTCTTCTATGTTGAAGCGTTCATTTCCAGTAACAGTTTGAATTTTGAGGTTTCACTCTGTTTTCTCCTATATTGATAGATGTGTTTGCAACTCTAAATCCAACACGGTTTGTGGTAGCTGCTTGAAACTTGACACAGTAAAGTAGTTTCACGTTCTATCTCTATGTTTTGTTTCCTCTTGATGTAGCCCTAAGCAGTGACTGGCGAGAAGCACTTTCATGGAAAGGGGTTGCCAAGCTTCCAAAAATTACGAATCTCCAGAAATCTCAGCAAATATTTTTTCACCCAAACTGGATGATACTTTCAGGTAATGATCAGTACACTAAGGCGACTTGGTTCCCCAAATTTCGTTCTTCTATGTTGAAGCGTTCATTTCCAGTAACAGTTTGAATTTTTAGGTTTCACTCTGTTTTCTCCTATATTGATAGATGTATTTGGAACTCTAAATCCAACACGGTTTGTGCTAGCTTCGTGAAACTTGACACAGTAAAGTAGTTTCACGTTCTATCTCTATGTTTTGTTTCCTCTTGATGTAGCCCTAAGCAGTGACTGGCGAGAAACACTTTCATGGAAAGGGGTTGCCAAGCTTCCAAAAATTACGAATCTCCAGAAATCTCAGCAAATATTTTTTCACCCAAACTGGATGATACTTTCAGGTAATGATCAGAACACTAAGGCGACTTGGTTCCCCCAATTTCGTTCTTCTATGTTGAAGCGTTCATTTCCAGTAACAGTTTGAATTTTTAGGTTTCACTCTGTTTTCTCCTATATTGATAGTTGTATTTGGAACTCTAAATCGAACACGGTTTGTGCTAGCTGCTTGAAACTTGACACAGTAAAGTAGTTTCACGTTCTCTCTCTATGTTTTGTTTCCTCTTGATGTAGCCCTATGCACTGACTGGCGAGAAGCACTTTCATGGAAAGGGGTTGCCAAGCTTCCAAAAATTACGAATCTCCAGAAATGTCAGCAAATATTTTTTCATCCAAACTGGATGATACTTTCAGGTAATGATCAGTACACTAAGGCGACTTGGTTCCCCAAATTTCGTTCTTCTATGTTGAAGCGTTCATTTCCAGTAATAGTTTGAATTTTTAGGTTTCACTCTGTTTTCTCCTATATTGATAGATGTATTTGGAACTCTAAATCGAACACGGTTTGTGCTAGCTTCTTGAAACTTGACACAGTAAAGTAGTTTCACGTTCTATCTCTATGTTTTGTTTCCTCTTGATGTAGCCCTAAGCAGTGACTGGCAAGAAGCACTTTCATGGAAAGGGGTTGCCAAGCTTCCAAAAATTACGAATCTCCAGAAATCTCAGCAAATATTTTTTCACCCAAACTGGATGATACTTTCAGGTAATGATCAGTACACTAAGGTGACTTGGTTCCCCAAATTTCGTTCTTCTATATTGAAGCGTTCATTTCCAGTAACAGTTTGAATTTTGAGGTTTCACTCTGTTTTCTCCTATATTGATAGATGTATTTGGAACTCTAAATGCAACACGGTTTGTGCTAGCTTCTTGAAACTTGACACAGTAAAGTAGTTTCACGTTCTATCTCTATGTTTTGTTTCCTCTTGATGTAGCCCTAAGCAGTGACTGGCGAGAAACACTTTCATGGAAAGGGGTTGCCAAGCTTCCAAAAATTACGAATCTCCAGAAATCTCAGCAAATATTTTTTCACCCAAACTGGATGATACTTTCAGGTAATGATCAGTACACTAAGGCGACTTGGTTCCCCAAATTTCGTTCTTCTATGTTGAAGCGTTCATTTCCAGTAACAGTTTGAATTTTGAGGTTTCACTCTGTTTTCTCCTATATTGATAGATGTGTTTGCAACTCTAAATCCAACACGGTTTGTGGTAGCTGCTTGAAACTTGACACAGTAAAGTAGTTTCACGTTCTATCTCTATGTTTTGTTTCCTCTTGATGTAGCCCTAAGCAGTGACTGGCGAGAAGCACTTTCATGGAAAGGGGTTGCCAAGCTTCCAAAAATTACGAATCTCCAGAAATCTCAGCAAATATTTTTTCACCCAAACTGGATGATACTTTCAGGTAATGATCAGTACACTAAGGCGACTTGGTTCCCCAAATTTCGTTCTTCTATGTTGAAGCGTTCATTTCCAGTAACAGTTTGAATTTTTAGGTTTCACTCTGTTTTCTCCTATATTGATAGATGTATTTGCAACTCTAAATCCAACACGGTTTGTGCTAGCTTCTTGAAACTTGACACAGTAAAGTAGTTTCACGTTCTATCTCTATGTTTTGTTTCCTCTTGATGTAGCCCTAAGCAGTGACTGGCGAGAAACACTTTCATGAAAAGGGGTTGCCAAGCTTCCAAAAATTACGAATCTCCAGAAATCTCAGCAAATATTTTTTCACCCAAACTGGATGATACTTTCAGGTAATGATCAGAACACTAAGGCGACTTGGTTCCCCAAATTTCGTTCTTCTATGTTGAAGCGTTCATTTCCAGTAACAGTTTGAATTTTTAGGTTTCACTCTGTTTTCTCCTATATTGATAGATGTATTTGGAACTCTAAATCGAACACGGTTTGTGCTAGCTGCTTGAAACTTGACACAGTAAAGTAGTTTCACGTTCTCTCTCTATGTTTTGTTTCCTCTTGATGTAGCCCTATGCACTGACTGGCGAGAAGCACTTTCATGGAAAGGGGTTGCCAAGCTTCCAAAAATTACGAATCTCCAGAAATGTCAGCAAATATTTTTTCATTCAAACTGGATGATACTTTCAGGTAATGATCAGTACACTAAGGCGACTTGGTTCCCCAAATTTCGTTCTTCTATGTTGAAGCGTTCATTTCCAGTAACAGTTTGAATTTTTAGGTTTCACTCTGTTTTCTCCTATATTGATAGATGTATTTGGAACTCTAAATCGAACACGGTTTGTGCTAGCTGCTTGAAACTTGACACAGTAAAGTAGTTTCACGTTCTCTCTCTATGTTTTGTTTCCTCTTGATGTAGCCCTATGCACTGACTGGCGAGAAGCACTTTCATGGAAAGGGGTTGCCAAGCTTCCAAAAATTACGAATCTCCAGAAATGTCAGCAAATATTTTTTCATCCAAACTGGATGATACTTTCAGGTAATGATCAGTACACTAAGGCGACTTGGTTCCCCAAATTTCGTTCTTCTATGTTGAAGCGTTCATTTCCAGTAACAGTTTGAATTTTTAGGTTTCACTCTGTTTTCTCCTATATTGATAGTTGTATTTGGAACTCTAAATCGAACACGGTTTGTGCTAGCTGCTTGAAACTTGACACAGTAAAGTAGTTTCACGTTCTCTCTCTATGTTTTGTTTCCTCTTGATGTAGCCCTATGCACTGACTGGCGAGAAGCACTTTCATGGAAAGGGGTTGCCAAGCTTCCAAAAATTACGAATCTCCAGAAATGTCAGCAAATATTTTTTCATCCAAACTGGATGATACTTTCAGGTAATGATCAGTACACTAAGGCGACTTGGTTCCCCAAATTTCGTTCTTCTATGTTGAAGCGTTCATATCCAGTAACAGTTTGAATTTTTAGGTTTCACTCTGTTTTCTCCTATATTGATAGATGTATTTGGAACTCTAAATCGAACACGGTTTGTGCTAGCTTCTTGAAACTTGACACAGTAAAGTAGTTTCACGTTCTATCTCTATGTTTTGTTTCCTCTTGATGTAGCCCTAAGCAGTGACTGGCAAGAAGCACTTTCATGGAAAGGGGTTGCCAAGCTTCCAAAAATTACGAATCTCCAGAAATGTCAGCAAATATTTTTTCACCCAAACTGGATGATACTTTCAGGTAATGATCAGCACACTAAGGTGACTTGGTTCCCCAAATTTCGTTCTTCTATATTGAAGCGTTCATTTCCAGTAACAGTTTGAATTTTGAGGTTTCACTCTGTTTTCTCCTATATTGATAGATGTATTTGGAACTCTAAATCCAACACGGTTTGTGCTAGCTTCTTGAAACTTGACACAGTAAAGTAGTTTCACGTTCTATCTCTATGTTTTGTTTCCTCTTGATGTAGCCCTAAGCAGTGACTGGCGAGAAACACTTTCATGGAAAGGGGTTGCCAAGCTTCCAAAAATTACGAATCTCCAGAAATCTCAGCAAATATTTTTTCACCCAAACTGGATGATACTTTCAGGTAATGATCAGAACACTAAGGCGACTTGGTTCCCCAAATTTCGTTCTTCTATGTTGAAGCGTTCATTTCCAGTAACAGTTTGAATTTTTAGGTTTCACTCTGTTTTCTCCTATATTGATAGATGTATTTGGAACTCTAAATCGAACACGGTTTGTGCTAGCTGCTTGAAACTTGACACAGTAAAGTAGTTTCACGTTCTCTCTCTATGTTTTGTTTCCTCTTGATGTAGCCCTATGCACTGACTGGTGAGAAGCACTTTCATGGAAAGGGGTTGCCAAGCTTCCAAAAATTACGAATCTCCAGAAATGTCAGCAAATATTTTTTCATTCAAACTGGATGATACTTTCAGGTAATGATCAGAACACTAAGGCGACTTGGTTCCCCCAATTTCGTTCTTCTATGTTGAAGCGTTCATTTCCAGTAACAGTTTGAATTTTTAGGTTTCACTCTGTTTTCTCCTATATTGATAGTTGTATTTGGAACTCTAAATCGAACACGGTTTGTGCTAGCTGCTTGAAACTTGACACAGTAAAGTAGTTTCACGTTCTCTCTCTATGTTTTGTTTCCTCTTGATGTAGCCCTATGCACTGACTGGCGAGAAGCACTTTCATGGAAAGGGGTTGCCAAGCTTCCAAAAATTACGAATCTCCAGAAATGTCAGCAAATATTTTTTCATCCAAACTGGAGGATACTTTCAGGTAATGATCAGTACACTAAGGCGACTTGGTTCCCCAAATTTCGTTCTTCTATGTTGAAGCGTTCATTTCCAGTAACAGTTTGAATTTTTAGGTTTCACTCTGTTTTCTCCTATATTGATAGATGTATTTGGAACTCTAAATCGAACACGGTTTGTGCTAGCTTCTTGAAACTTGACACAGTAAAGTAGTTTCACGTTCTATCTCTATGTTTTGTTTCCTCTTGATGTAGCCCTAAGCAGTGACTGGCAAGAAGCACTTTCATGGAAAGGGGTTGCCAAGCTTCCAAAAATTACGAATCTCCAGAAATCTCAGCAAATATTTTTTCACCCAAACTGGATGATACTTTCAGGTAATGATCAGTACACTAAGGTGACTTGGTTCCCCAAATTTCGTTCTTCTATATTGAAGCGTTCATTTCCAGTAACAGTTTGAATTTTGAGGTTTCACTCTGTTTTCTCCTATATTGATAGATGTATTTGGAACTCTAAATCCAACACGGTTTGTGCTAGCTTCTTGAAACTTGACACAGTAAAGTAGTTTCACGTTCTATCTCTATGTTTTGTTTCCTCTTGATGTAGCCCTAAGCAGTGACTGGCGAGAAACACTTTCATGGAAAGGGGTTGCCAAGCTTCCAAAAATTACGAATCTCCAGAAATCTCAGCAAATATTTTTTCACCCAAACTGGATGATACTTTCAGGTAATGATCAGTACACTAAGGCGACTTGGTTCCCCAAATTTCGTTCTTCTATGTTGAAGCGTTCATTTCCAGTAACAGTTTGAATTTTGAGGTTTCACTCTGTTTTCTCCTATATTGATAGATGTGTTTGCAACTCTAAATCCAACACGGTTTGTGGTAGCTGCTTGAAACTTGACACAGTAAAGTAGTTTCACGTTCTATCTCTATGTTTTGTTTCCTCTTGATGTAGCCCTAAGCAGTGACTGGCGAGAAGCACTTTCATGGAAAGGGGTTGCCAAGCTTCCAAAAATTACGAATCTCCAGAAATCTCAGCAAATATTTTTTCACCCAAACTGGATGATACTTTCAGGTAATGATCAGTACACTAAGGCGACTTGGTTCCCCAAATTTCGTTCTTCTATGTTGAAGCGTTCATTTCCAGTAACAGTTTGAATTTTTAGGTTTCACTCTGTTTTCTCCTATATTGATAGATGTATTTGCAACTCTAAATCCAACACGGTTTGTGCTAGCTTCTTGAAACTTGACACAGTAAAGTAGTTTCACGTTCTATCTCTATGTTTTGTTTCCTCTTGATGTAGCCCTAAGCAGTGACTGGCGAGAAACACTTTCATGAAAAGGGGTTGCCAAGCTTCCAAAAATTACGAATCTCCAGAAATCTCAGCAAATATTTTTTCACCCAAACTGGATGATACTTTCAGGTAATGATCAGAACACTAAGGCGACTTGGTTCCCCAAATTTCGTTCTTCTATGTTGAAGCGTTCATTTCCAGTAACAGTTTGAATTTTTAGGTTTCACTCTGTTTTCTCCTATATTGATAGATGTATTTGGAACTCTAAATCGAACACGGTTTGTGCTAGCTGCTTGAAACTTGACACAGTAAAGTAGTTTCACGTTCTCTCTCTATGTTTTGTTTCCTCTTGATGTAGCCCTATGCACTGACTGGCGAGAAGCACTTTCATGGAAAGGGGTTGCCAAGCTTCCAAAAATTACGAATCTCCAGAAATGTCAGCAAATATTTTTTCATTCAAACTGGATGATACTTTCAGGTAATGATCAGTACACTAAGGCGACTTGGTTCCCCAAATTTCGTTCTTCTATGTTGAAGCGTTCATTTCCAGTAACAGTTTGAATTTTTAGGTTTCACTCTGTTTTCTCCTATATTGATAGATGTATTTGGAACTCTAAATCGAACACGGTTTGTGCTAGCTGCTTGAAACTTGACACAGTAAAGTAGTTTCACGTTCTCTCTCTATGTTTTGTTTCCTCTTGATGTAGCCCTATGCACTGACTGGCGAGAAGCACTTTCATGGAAAGGGGTTGCCAAGCTTCCAAAAATTACGAATCTCCAGAAATGTCAGCAAATATTTTTTCATCCAAACTGGATGATACTTTCAGGTAATGATCAGTACACTAAGGCGACTTGGTTCCCCAAATTTCGTTCTTCTATGTTGAAGCGTTCATTTCCAGTAACAGTTTGAATTTTTAGGTTTCACTCTGTTTTCTCCTATATTGATAGATGTATTTGGAACTCTAAATCGAACACGGTTTGTGCTAGCTTCTTGAAACTTGACACAGTAAAGTAGTTTCACGTTCTATCTCTATGTTTTGTTTCCTCTTGATGTAGCCCTAAGCAGTGACTGGCAAGAAGCACTTTCATGGAAACGGGTTGCCAAGCTTCCAAAAATTACGAATCTCCAGAAATCTCAGCAAATATTTTTTCACCCAAACTGGATGATACTTTCAGGTAATGATCAGTACACTAAGGCGACTTGGTTCCCCAAATTTCGTTCTTCTATGTTGAAGCGTTCATTTCCAGTAACAGTTTGAATTTTGAGGTTTCACTCTGTTTTCTCCTATATTGATAGATGTATTTGCAACTCTAAATCCAACACGGTTTGTGGTAGCTGCTTGAAACTTGACACAGTAAAGTAGTTTCACGTTCTATCTCTATGTTTTGTTTCCTCTTGATGTAGCCCTAAGCAGTGACTGGCGAGAAGCACTTTCATGGAAAGGGGTTGCCAAGCTTCCAAAAATTACGAATCTCCAGATATCTCAGCAAATATTTTTTCACCCAAACTGGATGATACTTTCAGGTAATGATCAGTACACTAAGGTGACTTGGTTCCCCAAATTTCGTTCTTCTATATTGAAGCGTTCATTTCCAGTAACAGTTTGAATTTTGAGGTTTCACTCTGTTTTCTCCTATATTGATAGTTGTATTTGGAACTCTAAATCGAACACGGTTTGTGCTAGCTGCTTGAAACTTGACACAGTAAAGTAGTTTCACGTTCTCTCTCTATGTTTTGTTTCCTCTTGATGTAGCCCTATGCACTGACTGGCGAGAAGCGCTTTCATGGAAAGGGGTTGCCAAGCTTCCAAAAATTACGAATCTCCAGAAATGTCAGCAAATATTTTTTCATCCAAACTGGATGATACTTTCAGGTAATGATCAGTACACTAAGGCGACTTGGTTCCCCAAATTTCGTTCTTCTATGTTGAAGCGTTCATTTCCAGTAACAGTTTGAATTTTTAGGTTTCACTCTGTTTTCTCCAATATTGATAGATGTATTTGGAACTCTAAATCGAACACGGTTTGTGCTAGCTTCTTGAAACTTGACACAGTAAAGTAGTTTCACGTTCTATCTCTATGTTTTGTTTCCTCTTGATGTAGCCCTAAGCAGTGACTGGCAAGAAGCACTTTCATGGAAAGGGGTTGCCAAGCTTCCAAAAATTACGAATCTCCAGAAATCTCAGCAAATATTTTTTCACCCAAACTGGATGATACTTTCAGGTAATGATCAGCACACTAAGGTGACTTGGTTCCCCAAATTTCGTTCTTCTATATTGAAGCGTTCATTTCCAGTAACAGTTTGAATTTTGAGGTTTCACTCTGTTTTCTCCTATATTGATAGATGTATTTGGAACTCTAAATCCAACACGGTTTGTGCTAGCTTCTTGAAACTTGACACAGTAAAGTAGTTTCACGTTCTATCTCTATGTTTTGTTTCCTCTTGATGTAGCCCTAAGCAGTGACTGGCGAGAAACACTTTCATGGAAAGGGGTTGCCAAGCTTCCAAAAATTACGAATCTCCAGAAATCTCAGCAAATATTTTTTCACCCAAACTGGATGATACTTTCAGGTAATGATCAGTACACTAAGGCGACTTGGTTCCCCAAATTTCGTTCTTCTATGTTGAAGCGTTCATTTCCAGTAACAGTTTGAATTTTGAGGTTTCACTCTGTTTTCTCCTATATTGATAGATGTATTTGCAACTCTAAATCCAACACGGTTTGTGGTAGCTGCTTGAAACTTGACACAGTAAAGTAGTTTCACGTTCTATCTCTATGTTTTGTTTCCTCTTGATGTAGCCCTAAGCAGTGACTGGCGAGAAGCACTTTCATGGAAAGGGGTTGCCAAGCTTCCAAAAATTACGAATCTCCAGAAATCTCAGCAAATATTTTTTCACCCAAACTGGATGATACTTTCAGGTAATGATCAGTACACTAAGGCGACTTGGTTCCCCAAATTTCGTTCTTCTATGTTGAAGCGTTCATTTCCAGTAACAGTTTGAATTTTTAGGTTTCACTCTGTTTTCTCCTATATTGATAGATGTATTTGCAACTCTAAATCCAACACGGTTTGTGCTAGCTTCTTGAAACTTGACACAGTAAAGTAGTTTCACGTTCTATCTCTATGTTTTGTTTCCTCTTGATGTAGCCCTAAGCAGTGACTGGCGAGAAACACTTTCATGAAAAGGGGTTGCCAAGCTTCCAAAAATTACGAATCTCCAGAAATCTCAGCAAATATTTTTTCACCCAAACTGGATGATACTTTCAGGTAATGATCAGAACACTAAGGCGACTTGGTTCCCCAAATTTCGTTCTTCTATGTTGAAGCGTTCATTTCCAGTAACAGTTTGAATTTTTAGGTTTCACTCTGTTTTCTCCTATATTGATAGATGTATTTGGAACTCTAAATCGAACACGGTTTGGCTAGCTGCTTGAAACTTGACACAGTAAAGTAGTTTCACGTTCTCTCTCTATGTTTTGTTTCCTCTTGATGTAGCCCTATGCACTGACTGGCGAGAAGCACTTTCATGGAAAGGGGTTGCCAAGCTTCCAAAAATTACGAATCTCCAGAAATGTCAGCAAATATTTTTTCATTCAAACTGGATGATACTTTCAGGTAATGATCAGTACACTAAGGCGACTTGGTTCCCCAAATTTCGTTCTTCTATGTTGAAGCGTTCATTTCCAGTAACAGTTTGAATTTTTAGGTTTCACTCTGTTTTCTCCTATATTGATAGATGTATTTGGAACTCTAAATCGAACACGGTTTGTGCTAGCTGCTTGAAACTTGACACAGTAAAGTAGTTTCACGTTCTCTCTCTATGTTTTGTTTCCTCTTGATGTAGCCCTATGCACTGACTGGCGAGAAGCACTTTCATGGAAAGGGGTTGCCAAGCTTCCAAAAATTACGAATCTCCAGAAATGTCAGCAAATATTTTTTCATCCAAACTGGATGATACTTTCAGGTAATGATCAGTACACTAAGGCGACTTGGTTCCCCAAATTTCGTTCTTCTATGTTGAAGCGTTCATTTCCAGTAACAGTTTGAATTTTTAGGTTTCACTCTGTTTTCTCCTATATTGATAGATGTATTTGGAACTCTAAATCGAACACGGTTTGTGCTAGCTTCTTGAAACTTGACACAGTAAAGTAGTTTCACGTTCTATCTCTATGTTTTGTTTCCTCTTGATGTAGCCCTAAGCAGTGACTGGCAAGAAGCACTTTCATGGAAAGGGGTTGCCAAGCTTCCAAAAATTACGAATCTCCAGAAATCTCAGCAAATATTTTTTCACCCAAACTGGATGATACTTTCAGGTAATGATCAGTACACTAAGGTGACTTGGTTCCCCAAATTTCGTTCTTCTATATTGAAGCGTTCATTTCCAGTAACAGTTTGAATTTTGAGGTTTCACTCTGTTTTCTCCTATATTGATAGATGTATTTGGAACTCTAAATCCTACACGGTTTGTGCTAGCTTCTTGAAACTTGACACAGTAAAGTAGTTTCACGTTCTATCTCTATGTTTTGTTTCCTCTTGATGTAGCCCTAAGCAGTGACTGGCGAGAAACACTTTCATGGAAAGGGGTTGCCAAGCTTCCAAAAATTACGAATCTCCAGAAATCTCAGCAAATATTTTTTCACCCAAACTGGATGATACTTTCAGGTAATGATCAGTACACTAAGGCGACTTGGTTCCCCAAATTTCGTTCTTCTATGTTGAAGCGTTCATTTCCAGTAACAGTTTGAATTTTGAGGTTTCACTCTGTTTTCTCCTATATTGATAGATGTATTTGCAACTCTAAATCCAACACGGTTTGTGGTAGCTGCTTGAAACTTGACACAGTAAAGTAGTTTCACGTTCTATCTCTATGTTTTGTTTCCTCTTGATGTAGCCCTAAGCAGTGACTGGCGAGAAGCACTTTCATGGAAAGGGGTTGCCAAGCTTCCAAAAATTACGAATCTCCAGAAATCTCAGCAAATATTTTTTTCACCCAAACTGGATGATACTTTCAGGTAATGATCAGTACACTAAGGCGACTTGGTTCCCCAAATTTCGTTCTTCTATGTTGAAGCGTTCATTTCCAGTAACAGTTTGAATTTTTAGGTTTCACTCTGTTTTCTCCTATATTGATAGATGTATTTGCAACTCTAAATCCAACACGGTTTGTGCTAGCTTCTTGAAACTTGACACAGTAAAGTAGTTTCACGTTCTATCTCTATGTTTTGTTTCCTCTTGATGTAGCCCTAAGCAGTGACTGGCGAGAAACACTTTCATGAAAAGGGGTTGCCAAGCTTCCAAAAATTACGAATCTCCAGAAATCTCAGCAAATATTTTTTCACCCAAACTGGATGATACTTTCAGGTAATGATCAGAACACTAAGGCGACTTGGTTCCCCAAATTTCGTTCTTCTATGTTGAAGCGTTCATTTCCAGTAACAGTTTGAATTTTTAGGTTTCACTCTGTTTTCTCCTATATTGATAGATGTATTTGGAACTCTAAATCGAACACGGTTTGTGCTAGCTGCTTGAAACTTGACACAGTAAAGTAGTTTCACGTTCTCTCTCTATGTTTTGTTTCCTCTTGATGTAGCCCTATGCACTGACTGGCGAGAAGCACTTTCATGGAAAGGGGTTGCCAAGCTTCCAAAAATTACGAATCTCCAGAAATGTCAGCAAATATTTTTTCATTCAAACTGGATGATACTTTCAGGTAATGATCATTACACTAAGGCGACTTGGTTCCCCAAATTTCGTTCTTCTATGTTGAAGCGTTCATTTCCAGTAACAGTTTGAATTTTTAGGTTTCACTCTGTTTTCTCCTATATTGATAGATGTATTTGGAACTCTAAATCGAACACGGTTTGTGCTAGCTTCTTGAAACTTGACACAGTAAAGTAGTTTCACGTTCTATCTCTATGTTTTGTTTCCTCTTGATGTAACCCTAAGCAGTGACTGGCAAGAAGCACTTTCATGGAAAGGGGTTGCCAAGCTTCCAAAAATTACGAATCTCCAGAAATCTCAGCAAATATTTTTTCACCCAAACTGGATGATACTTTCAGGTAATGATCAGTACACTAAGGCGACTTGGTTCCCCAAATTTTGTTCTTCTATGTTGAAGCATTCATTTCCAGTAACAGTTTGAATTTTGAGGTTTCACTCTGTTTTCTCCTATATTGATAGATGTATTTGCAACTCTAAATCCAACACGGTTTGTGCTAGCTTCTTGAAACTTGACACAGTAAAGTAGTTTCACGTTCTATCTCTATGTTTTGTTTCCTCTTGATGTAGCCCTAAGCAGTGACTGGCGAGAAGCACTTTCATGGAAAGGGGTTGCCAAGCTTCCAAAAATTACGAATCTCCAGAAATCTCAGCAAATATTTTTTCACCCAAACTGGATGATACTTTCAGGTAATGATCAGTACACTAAGGCGACTTGGTTCCCCAAATTTCGTTCTTCTATATTGAAGCGTTCATTTCCAGTAACAGTTTGAATTTTTAGGTTTCACTCTGTTTTCTCCTATATTGATAGATGTATTTGGAACTCTAAATCCAACACGGTTTGTGCTAGCTTCTTGAAACTTGACACAGTAAAGTAGTTTCACGTTCTATCTCTATGTTTTGTTTCCTCTTGATGTAGCCCTAAGCAGTGACTGGCGAGAAACACTTTCATGGAAAGGGGTTGCCAAGCTTCCAAAAATTACGAATCTCCAGAAATGTCAGCAAATATTTTTTCACCCAAACTGGATGATACTTTCAGGTAATGATCAGTACACTAAGGCGACTTGGTTCCCCAAATTTCGTTCTTCTATGTTGAAGCGTTCATTTCCAGTAACAGTTTCAATTTTTAGGTTTCACTCTGTTTTCTCCTATATTGATAGATGTATTTGGAACTCTAAATCCAACACGGTTTGTGCTAGCTTCTTGAAACTTGACACAGTAAAGTAGTTTCACGTTCTATCTCTATGTTTTGTTTCCTCTTGATGTAGCCCTAAGCTGTGACTGGCGAGAAGCACTTTCATGGAAAGGGGTTGCCAAGCTTCCAAAAATTACGAATCTCCAGAAATCTCAGCAAATATTTTTTCACCCAAACTGGATGATACTTTCAGGTAATGATCAGTACACTAAGGCGACTTGGTTCCCCAAATTTCGTTCTTCTATGTTGAAGCGTTCATTTCCAGTAACAGTTTGAATTTTTAGGTTTCACTCTGTTTTCTCCTATATTGATAGATGTATTTGGAACTCTAAATCGAACACGGTTTGTGCTAGCTTCGTGAAACTTGACACAGTAAAGTAGTTTCACGTTCTATCTCTATATTTTGTTTCCTCTTGATGTAGCCCTAAGCAGTGACTGGCGAGAAGCACTTTCATGGAAAGGGGTTGCCAAGCTTCCAAAAATTACGAATCTCCAGAAATCTCAGCAAATATTTTTTCACCCAAACTGGATGATACTTTCAGGTAATGATCAGTACACTAAGGCGACTTGGTTCCCCAAATTTCGTTCTTCTATGTTGAAGCGTTCATTTCCAGTAACAGTTTGAATTTTGAGGTTTCACTCTGTTTTCTCCTATATTGATAGATGTATTTGGAACTCTACATCGAACACGGTTTGTGCTAGCTTCTTGAAACTTGGCACAGTAAAGTAGTTTCACGTTCTATCTCTATGTTTTGTTTCCTCTTGATGTAGCCCTAAGCAGTGACTGGCGAGAAGCACTTTCATGGAAAGGGGTTGCCAAGCTTCCAAAAATTACGAATCTCCAGAAATGTCAGCAAATATTTTTTCACCCAAACTGGATGATACTTTCAGGTAATGATCAGTACACTAAGGCGACTTGGTTCCCCAAATTTCGTTCTTCTATGTTGAAGCGTTCATTTCCAGTAACAGTTTGAATTTAGAGGTTTCACTCTGTTTTCTCCTATATTGATAGATGTATTTGGAACTCTAAATCGAACACGGTTTGTGCTAGCTTCTTGAAACTTGACACAGTAAAGTAGTTTCACGTTCTATCTCTATATTTTGTTTCCTCTTGATGTAGCCCTAAGCAGTGACTGGCGAGAAGCACTTTCATGGAAAGGGGTTGCCAAGATTCCAAAAATTACGAATCTCCAGAAATCTCAGCAAATATTTTTTCACCCAAACTGGATGATACTTTCAGGTAATGATCAGTACACTAAGGCGACTTGGTTCCCCAAATTTCGTTCTTCTATGTTGAAGCGTTCATTTCCAGTAAGAGTTTGAATTTTGAGGTTTCACTCTGTTTTCTCCTATATTGATAGATGTATTTGCAACTCTAAATCCAACACGGTTTGTGCTAGCTTCTTGAAACTTGACACAGTAAAGTAGTTTCACGTTCTATCCCTATGTTTTGTTTCCTCTTGATGTAGCCCTAATCAGTGACTGGCGAGAAGCACTTTCATGGAAAGGGGTTGCCAAGCTTCCAAAAATTACGAATCTCCAGAAATCTCAGCAAATATTTTTTCACCCAAACTGGATGATACTTTCAGGTAATGATCAGTACACTAAGGCGACTTGGTTCCCCAAATTTCGTTCTTCTATGTTGAAGCGTTCATTTCCAGTAACAGTTTGAATTTTGAGGTTTCACTCTGTTTTCTCCTATATTGATAGATGTATTTGGAACTCTAAATCGAACACGGTTTGTGCTAGCTGCTTGAAACTTGACACAGTAAAGTAGTTTCACGTTCTATCTCTATGTTTTGTTTCCTCTTGATGTAGCCCTAAGCAGTGACTGGCGAGAAGCACTTTCATGGAAAGGGGTTGCCAAGCTTCCAAAAATTACGAATCTCCAGAAATCTCAGCAAATATTTTTTCACCCAAACTGGATGATACTTTCAGGTAATGATCAGTACACTAAGGCGACTTGGTTCCCCAAATTTCGTTCTTCTATGTTGAAGCGTTCATTTCCAGTAACAGTTTGAATTTTGAGGTTTCACTCTGTTTTCTCCTATATTGATAGATGTATTTGCAACTCTAAATCCAACACGGTTTGTGCTAGCTTCTTGAAACTTGACACAGTAAAGAAGTTTCACGTTCTATCTCTATGTTTTGTTTCCTCTTGATGTAGCCCTAAGCAGTGACTGGCGAGAAACACTTTCATGGAAAGGGGTTGCCAAGCTTCCAAAAATTACGAATCTCCAGAAATCTCAGCAAATATTTTTTCACCCAAACTGGATGATACTTTCAGGTAATGATCAGTACACTAAGGCGACTTGGTTCCCCAAATTTCGTACTTCTATGTTGAAGCGTTCATTTCCAGTAACAGTTTGAATTTTTAGGTTTCACTCTGTTTTCTCCTATATTGATAGATGTATTTGGAACTCTAAATTGAACACGGTTTGTGCTAGCTGCTTGAAACTTGACACAGTAAAGTAGTTTCACGTTCTCTCTCTATGTTTTGTTTCCTCTTGATGTAGCCCTATGCACTGACTGGCGAGAAGCACTTTCATGGAAAGGGGTTGCCAAGCTTCCAAAAATTACGAATCTCCAGAAATGTCAGCAAATATTTTTTTCATCCAAACTGGATGATACTTTCAGGTAATGATCAGTACACTAAGGCGACTTGGTTCCCCAAATTTCGTTCTTCTATGTTGAAGCATTCATTTCCAGTAACAGTTTGAATTTTTAGGTTTCACTCTGTTTTCTCCTATATTGATAGATGTATTTGGAACTCTAAATCGAACACGGTTTGTGCTAGCTTCTTGAAACTTGACACAGTAAAGTAGTTTCACGTTCTATCTCTATGTTTTGTTTCCTCTTGATGTAGCCCTAAGCAGTGACTGGCAAGAAGCACTTTCATGGAAAGGGGTTGCCAAGCTTCCAAAAATTACGAATCTCCAGAAATCTCAGCAAATATTTTTTCACCCAAACTGGATGATACTTTCAGGTAATGATCAGTACACTAAGGCGACTTGGTTCCCCAAATTTCGTTCTTCTATGTTGAAGCATTCATTTCCAGTAACAGTTTGAATTTTGAGGTTTCACTTTGTTTTCTCCTATATTGATAGATGTATTTGCAACTCTAAATCCAACACGGTTTGTGCTAGCTTCTTGAAACTTGACACAGTAAAGTAGTTTCACGTTCTATCTCTATGTTTTGTTTCCTCTTGATGTAGCCCTAAGCAGTGACTGGCGAGAAGCACTTTCATGGAAAGGGGTTGCCAAGCTTCCAAAAATTACGAATCTCCAGAAATCTCAGCAAATATTTTTTCACCCAAACTGGATGATACTTTCAGGTAATGATCAGTACACTAAGGCGACTTGGTTCCCCAAATTTCGTTCTTCTATATTGAAGCGTTCATTTCCAGTAACAGTTTGAATTTTTAGGTTTCACTCTGTTTTCTCCTATATTGATAGATGTATTTGGAACTCTAAATCCAACACGGTTTGTGCTAGCTTCTTGAAACTTGACACAGTAAAGTAGTTTCACGTTCTATCTCTATGTTTTGTTTCCTCTTGATGTAGCCCTAAGCAGTGACTGGCGAGAAACACTTTCATGGAAAGGGGTTGCCAAGCTTCCAAAAATTACGAATCTCCAGAAATGTCAGCAAATATTTTTTCACCCAAACTGGATGATACTTTCAGGTAATGATCAGTACACTAAGGCGACTTGGTTCCCCAAATTTCGTTCTTCTATGTTGAAGCGTTCATTTCCAGTAACAGTTTCAATTTTTAAGTTTCACTCTGTTTTCTCCTATATTGATAGATGTATTTGGAACTCTAAATCCAACACGGTTTGTGCTAGCTTCTTGAAACTTGACACAGTAAAGTAGTTTCACGTTCTATCTCTATGTTTTGTTTCCTCTTGATGTAGCCCTAAGCAGTGACTGGCGAGAAGCACTTTCATGGAAAGGGGTTGCCAAGCTTCCAAAAATTACGAATCTCCAGAAATCTCAGCAAATATTTTTTCACCCAAACTGGATGATACTTTCAGGTAATGATCAGTACACTAAGGCGACTTGGTTCCCCAAATTTCGTTCTTCTATGTTGAAGCGTTCATTTCCAGTAACAGTTTGAATTTTGAGGTTTCACTCTGTTTTCTCCTATATTGATAGATGTATTTGGAACTCTAAATCGAACACGGTTTGTGCTAGCTTCGTGAAACTTGACACAGTAAAGTAGTTTCACGTTCTATCTCTATATTTTGTTTCCTCTTGATGTAGCCCTAAGCAGTGACTGGCGAGAAGCACTTTCATGGAAAGGGGTTGCCAAGCTTCCAAAAATTACGAATCTCCAGAAATCTCAGCAAATATTTTTTCACCCAAACTGGATGATACTTTCAGGTAATGATCAGTACACTAAGGCGACTTGGTTCCCCAAATTTCGTTCTTCTATGTTGAAGCGTTCATTTCCAGTAACAGTTTGAATTTTGAGGTTTCACTCTGTTTTCTCCTATATTGATAGATGTATTTGGAACTCTACATCGAACACGGTTTGTGCTAGCTTCTTGAAACTTGGCACAGTAAAGTAGTTTCACGTTCTATCTCTATGTTTTGTTTCCTCTTGATGTAGCCCTAAGCAGTGACTGGCAAGAAGCACTTTCATGGAAAGGGGTTGCCAAGCTTCCAAAAATTACGAATCTCCAGAAATCTCAGCAAATATTTTTTCACCCAAACTGGATGATACTTTCAGGTAATGATCAGTACACTAAGGCGACTTGGTTCCCCAAATTTCGTTCTTCTATGTTGAAGCGTTCATTTCCAGTAACAGTTTGAATTTTTAGGTTTCACTCTGTTTTCTCCTATATTGATAGATGTATTTGCAACTCTAAATCCAACACGGTTTGTGCTAGCTTCTTGAAACTTGACACAGTAAAGTAGTTTCACGTTCTATCTCTATGTTTTGTTTCCTCTTGATGTAGCCCTAAGCAGTGACTGGCGAGAAACACTTTCATGAAAAGGGGTTGCCAAGCTTCCAAAAATTACGAATCTCCAGAAATCTCAGCAAATATTTTTTCACCCAAACTGGATGATACTTTCAGGTAATGATCAGAACACTAAGGCGACTTGGTTCCCCAAATTTCGTTCTTCTATGTTGAAGCGTTCATTTCCAGTAACAGTTTGAATTTTTAGGTTTCACTCTGTTTTCTCCTATATTGATAGATGTATTTGGAACTCTAAATCGAACACGGTTTGTGCTAGCTGCTTGAAACTTGACACAGTAAAGTAGTTTCACGTTCTCTCTCTATGTTTTGTTTCCTCTTGATGTAGCCCTATGCACTGACTGGCGAGAAGCACTTTCATGGAAAGGGGTTGCCAAGCTTCCAAAAATTACGAATCTCCAGAAATGTCAGCAAATATTTTTTCATTCAAACTGGATGATACTTTCAGGTAATGATCAGTACACTAAGGCGACTTGGTTCCCCAAATTTCGTTCTTCTATGTTGAAGCGTTCATTTCCAGTAACAGTTTGAATTTTTAGGTTTCACTCTGTTTTCTCCTATATTGATAGATGTATTTGGAACTCTAAATCGAACACGGTTTGTGCTAGCTGCTTGAAACTTGACACAGTAAAGTAGTTTCACGTTCTCTCTCTATGTTTTGTTTCCTCTTGATGTAGCCCTATGCACTGACTGGCGAGAAGCACTTTCATGGAAAGGGGTTGCCAAGCTTCCAAAAATTACGAATCTCCAGAAATGTCAGCAAATATTTTTTCATCCAAACTGGATGATACTTTCAGGTAATGATCAGTACACTAAGGCGACTTGGTTCCCCAAATTTCGTTCTTCTATGTTGAAGCGTTCATTTCCAGTAACAGTTTGAATTTTTAGGTTTCACTCTGTTTTCTCCTATATTGATAGATGTATTTGGAACTCTAAATCGAACACGGTTTGTGCTAGCTTCTTGAAACTTGACACAGTAAAGTAGTTTCACGTTCTATCTCTATGTTTTGTTTCCTCTTGATGTAGCCCTAAGCAGTGACTGGCAAGAAGCACTTTCATGGAAACGGGTTGCCAAGCTTCCAAAAATTACGAATCTCCAGAAATCTCAGCAAATATTTTTTCACCCAAACTGGATGATACTTTCAGGTAATGATCAGTACACTAAGGCGACTTGGTTCCCCAAATTTCGTTCTTCTATGTTGAAGCGTTCATTTCCAGTAACAGTTTGAATTTTGAGGTTTCACTCTGTTTTCTCCTATATTGATAGATGTATTTGGAACTCTAAATCGAACACGGTTTGTGGTAGCTGCTTGAAACTTGACACAGTAAAGTAGTTTCACGTTCTATCTCTATGTTTTGTTTCCTCTTGATGTAGCCCTAAGCAGTGACTGGCGAGAAGCACTTTCATGGAAAGGGGTTGCCAAGCTTCCAAAAATTACGAATCTCCAGATATCTCAGCAAATATTTTTTCACCCAAACTGGATGATACTTTCAGGTAATGATCAGTACACTAAGGTGACTTGGTTCCCCAAATTTCGTTCTTCTATATTGAAGCGTTCATTTCCAGTAACAGTTTGAATTTTGAGGTTTCACTCTGTTTTCTCCTATATTGATAGTTGTATTTGGAACTCTAAATCGAACACGGTTTGTGCTAGCTGCTTGAAACTTGACACAGTAAAGTAGTTTCACGTTCTCTCTCTATGTTTTGTTTCCTCTTGATGTAGCCCTATGCACTGACTGGCGAGAAGCGCTTTCATGGAAAGGGGTTGCCAAGCTTCCAAAAATTACGAATCTCCAGAAATGTCAGCAAATATTTTTTCATCCAAACTGGATGATACTTTCAGGTAATGATCAGTACACTAAGGCGACTTGGTTCCCCAAATTTCGTTCTTCTATGTTGAAGCGTTCATTTCCAGTAACAGTTTGAATTTTTAGGTTTCACTCTGTTTTCTCCTATATTGATAGATGTATTTGGAACTCTAAATCGAACACGGTTTGTGCTAGCTTCTTGAAACTTGACACAGTAAAGTAGTTTCACGTTCTATCTCTATGTTTTTTTTCCTCTTGATGTAGCCCTAAGCAGTGACTGGCAAGAAGCACTTTCATGGAAAGGGGTTGCCAAGCTTCCAAAAATTACGAATCTCCAGAAATCTCAGCAAATATTTTTTCACCCAAACTGGATGATACTTTCAGGTAATGATCAGCACACTAAGGTGACTTGGTTCCCCAAATTTCGTTCTTCTATATTGAAGCGTTCATTTCCAGTAACAGTTTGAATTTTGAGGTTTCACTCTGTTTTCTCCTATATTGATAGATGTATTTGGAACTCTAAATCCAACACGGTTTGTGCTAGCTTCTTGAAACTTGACACAGTAAAGTAGTTTCACGTTCTATCTCTATGTTTTGTTTCCTCTTGATGTAGCCCTAAGCAGTGACTGGCGAGAAACACTTTCATGGAAAGGGGTTGCCAAGCTTCCAAAAATTACGAATCTCCAGAAATCTCAGCAAATATTTTTTCACCCAAACTGGATGATACTTTCAGGTAATGATCAGTACACTAAGGCGACTTGGTTCCCCAAATTTCGTTCTTCTATGTTGAAGCGTTCATTTCCAGTAACAGTTTGAATTTTGAGGTTTCACTCTGTTTTCTCCTATATTGATAGATGTATTTGCAACTCTAAATCCAACACGGTTTGTGGTAGCTGCTTGAAACTTGACACAGTAAAGTAGTTTCACGTTCTATCTCTATGTTTTGTTTCCTCTTGATGTAGCCCTAAGCAGTGACTGGCGAGAAGCACTTTCATGGAAAGGGGTTGCCAAGCTTCCAAAAATTACGAATCTCCAGAAATCTCAGCAAATATTTTTTCACCCAAACTGGATGATACTTTCAGGTAATGATCAGTACACTAAGGCGACTTGGTTCCCCAAATTTCGTTCTTCTATGTTGAAGCGTTCATTTCCAGTAACAGTTTGAATTTTTAGGTTTCACTCTGTTTTCTCCTATATTGATAGATGTATTTGCAACTCTAAATCCAACACGGTTTGTGCTAGCTTCTTGAAACTTGACACAGTAAAGTAGTTTCACGTTCTATCTCTATGTTTTGTTTCCTCTTGATGTAGCCCTAAGCAGTGACTGGCGAGAAACACTTTCATGAAAAGGGGTTGCCAAGCTTCCAAAAATTACGAATCTCCAGAAATCTCAGCAAATATTTTTTCACCCAAACTGGATGATACTTTCAGGTAATGATCAGAACACTAAGGCGACTTGGTTCCCCAAATTTCGTTCTTCTATGTTGAAGCGTTCATTTCCAGTAACAGTTTGAATTTTTAGGTTTCACTCTGTTTTCTCCTATATTGATAGATGTATTTGGAACTCTAAATCGAACACGGTTTGGCTAGCTGCTTGAAACTTGACACAGTAAAGTAGTTTCACGTTCTCTCTCTATGTTTTGTTTCCTCTTGATGTAGCCCTATGCACTGACTGGCGAGAAGCACTTTCATGGAAAGGGGTTGCCAAGCTTCCAAAAATTACGAATCTCCAGAAATGTCAGCAAATATTTTTTCATTCAAACTGGATGATACTTTCAGGTAATGATCAGTACACTAAGGCGACTTGGTTCCCCAAATTTCGTTCTTCTATGTTGAAGCGTTCATTTCCAGTAACAGTTTGAATTTTTAGGTTTCACTCTGTTTTCTCCTATATTGATAGATGTATTTGGAACTCTAAATCGAACACGGTTTGTGCTAGCTGCTTGAAACTTGACACAGTAAAGTAGTTTCACGTTCTCTCTCTATGTTTTGTTTCCTCTTGATGTAGCCCTATGCACTGACTGGCGAGAAGCACTTTCATGGAAAGGGGTTGCCAAGCTTCCAAAAATTACGAATCTCCAGAAATGTCAGCAAATATTTTTTCATCCAAACTGGATGATACTTTCAGGTAATGATCAGTACACTAAGGCGACTTGGTTCCCCAAATTTCGTTCTTCTATGTTGAAGCGTTCATTTCCAGTAACAGTTTGAATTTTTAGGTTTCACTCTGTTTTCTCCTATATTGATAGATGTATTTGGAACTCTAAATCGAACACGGTTTGTGCTAGCTTCTTGAAACTTGACACAGTAAAGTAGTTTCACGTTCTATCTCTATGTTTTGTTTCCTCTTGATGTAGCCCTAAGCAGTGACTGGCAAGAAGCACTTTCATGGAAAGGGGTTGCCAAGCTTCCAAAAATTACGAATCTCCAGAAATCTCAGCAAATATTTTTTCACCCAAACTGGATGATACTTTCAGGTAATGATCAGTACACTAAGGTGACTTGGTTCCCCAAATTTCGTTCTTCTATATTGAAGCGTTCATTTCCAGTAACAGTTTGAATTTTGAGGTTTCACTCTGTTTTCTCCTATATTGATAGATGTATTTGGAACTCTAAATCCTACACGGTTTGTGCTAGCTTCTTGAAACTTGACACAGTAAAGTAGTTTCACGTTCTATCTCTATGTTTTGTTTCCTCTTGATGTAGCCCTAAGCAGTGACTGGCGAGAAACACTTTCATGGAAAGGGGTTGCCAAGCTTCCAAAAATTACGAATCTCCAGAAATCTCAGCAAATATTTTTTCACCCAAACTGGATGATACTTTCAGGTAATGATCAGTACACTAAGGCGACTTGGTTCCCCAAATTTCGTTCTTCTATGTTGAAGCGTTCATTTCCAGTAACAGTTTGAATTTTGAGGTTTCACTCTGTTTTCTCCTATATTGATAGATGTATTTGCAACTCTAAATCCAACACGGTTTGTGGTAGCTGCTTGAAACTTGACACAGTAAAGTAGTTTCACGTTCTATCTCTATGTTTTGTTTCCTCTTGATGTAGCCCTAAGCAGTGACTGGCGAGAAGCACTTTCATGGAAAGGGGTTGCCAAGCTTCCAAAAATTACGAATCTCCAGAAATCTCAGCAAATATTTTTTTCACCCAAACTGGATGATACTTTCAGGTAATGATCAGTACACTAAGGCGACTTGGTTCCCCAAATTTCGTTCTTCTATGTTGAAGCGTTCATTTCCAGTAACAGTTTGAATTTTTAGGTTTCACTCTGTTTTCTCCTATATTGATAGATGTATTTGCAACTCTAAATCCAACACGGTTTGTGCTAGCTTCTTGAAACTTGACACAGTAAAGTAGTTTCACGTTCTATCTCTATGTTTTGTTTCCTCTTGATGTAGCCCTAAGCAGTGACTGGCGAGAAACACTTTCATGAAAAGGGGTTGCCAAGCTTCCAAAAATTACGAATCTCCAGAAATCTCAGCAAATATTTTTTCACCCAAACTGGATGATACTTTCAGGTAATGATCAGAACACTAAGGCGACTTGGTTCCCCAAATTTCGTTCTTCTATGTTGAAGCGTTCATTTCCAGTAACAGTTTGAATTTTTAGGTTTCACTCTGTTTTCTCCTATATTGATAGATGTATTTGGAACTCTAAATCGAACACGGTTTGTGCTAGCTGCTTGAAACTTGACACAGTAAAGTAGTTTCACGTTCTCTCTCTATGTTTTGTTTCCTCTTGATGTAGCCCTATGCACTGACTGGCGAGAAGCACTTTCATGGAAAGGGGTTGCCAAGCTTCCAAAAATTACGAATCTCCAGAAATGTCAGCAAATATTTTTTCATTCAAACTGGATGATACTTTCAGGTAATGATCAGTACACTAAGGCGACTTGGTTCCCCAAATTTCGTTCTTCTATGTTGAAGCGTTCATTTCCAGTAACAGTTTGAATTTTTAGGTTTCACTCTGTTTTCTCCTATATTGATAGATGTATTTGGAACTCTAAATCGAACACGGTTTGTGCTAGCTGCTTGAAACTTGACACAGTAAAGTAGTTTCACGTTCTCTCTCTATGTTTTGTTTCCTCTTGATGTAGCCCTATGCACTGACTGGCGAGAAGCACTTTCATGGAAAGGGGTTGCCAAGCTTCCAAAAATTACGAATCTCCAGAAATGTCAGCAAATATTTTTTCATCCAAACTGGATGATACTTTCAGGTAATGATCAGTACACTAAGGCGACTTGGTTCCCCAAATTTCGTTCTTCTATGTTGAAGCGTTCATTTCCAGTAACAGTTTGAATTTTTAGGTTTCACTCTGTTTTCTCCTATATTGATAGATGTATTTGGAACTCTAAATCGAACACGGTTTGTGCTAGCTTCTTGAAACTTGACACAGTAAAGTAGTTTCACGTTCTATCTCTATGTTTTGTTTCCTCTTGATGTAGCCCTAAGCAGTGACTGGCAAGAAGCACTTTCATGGAAACGGGTTGCCAAGCTTCCAAAAATTACGAATCTCCAGAAATCTCAGCAAATATTTTTTCACCCAAACTGGATGATACTTTCAGGTAATGATCAGTACACTAAGGCGACTTGGTTCCCCAAATTTCGTTCTTCTATGTTGAAGCGTTCATTTCCAGTAACAGTTTGAATTTTGAGGTTTCACTCTGTTTTCTCCTATATTGATAGATGTATTTGGAACTCTAAATCGAACACGGTTTGTGGTAGCTGCTTGAAACTTGACACAGTAAAGTAGTTTCACGTTCTATCTCTATGTTTTGTTTCCTCTTGATGTAGCCCTAAGCAGTGACTGGCGAGAAGCACTTTCATGGAAAGGGGTTGCCAAGCTTCCAAAAATTACGAATCTCCAGATATCTCAGCAAATATTTTTTCACCCAAACTGGATGATACTTTCAGGTAATGATCAGTACACTAAGGTGACTTGGTTCCCCAAATTTCGTTCTTCTATATTGAAGCGTTCATTTCCAGTAACAGTTTGAATTTTGAGGTTTCACTCTGTTTTCTCCTATATTGATAGTTGTATTTGGAACTCTAAATCGAACACGGTTTGTGCTAGCTGCTTGAAACTTGACACAGTAAAGTAGTTTCACGTTCTCTCTCTATGTTTTGTTTCCTCTTGATGTAGCCCTATGCACTGACTGGCGAGAAGCGCTTTCATGGAAAGGGGTTGCCAAGCTTCCAAAAATTACGAATCTCCAGAAATGTCAGCAAATATTTTTTCATCCAAACTGGATGATACTTTCAGGTAATGATCAGTACACTAAGGCGACTTGGTTCCCCAAATTTCGTTCTTCTATGTTGAAGCGTTCATTTCCAGTAACAGTTTGAATTTTTAGGTTTCACTCTGTTTTCTCCTATATTGATAGATGTATTTGGAACTCTAAATCGAACACGGTTTGTGCTAGCTTCTTGAAACTTGACACAGTAAAGTAGTTTCACGTTCTATCTCTATGTTTTTTTTCCTCTTGATGTAGCCCTAAGCAGTGACTGGCAAGAAGCACTTTCATGGAAAGGGGTTGCCAAGCTTCCAAAAATTACGAATCTCCAGAAATCTCAGCAAATATTTTTTCACCCAAACTGGATGATACTTTCAGGTAATGATCAGCACACTAAGGTGACTTGGTTCCCCAAATTTCGTTCTTCTATATTGAAGCGTTCATTTCCAGTAACAGTTTGAATTTTGAGGTTTCACTCTGTTTTCTCCTATATTGATAGATGTATTTGGAACTCTAAATCCAACACGGTTTGTGCTAGCTTCTTGAAACTTGACACAGTAAAGTAGTTTCACGTTCTATCTCTATGTTTTGTTTCCTCTTGATGTAGCCCTAAGCAGTGACTGGCGAGAAACACTTTCATGGAAAGGGGTTGCCAAGCTTCCAAAAATTACGAATCTCCAGAAATCTCAGCAAATATTTTTTCACCCAAACTGGATGATACTTTCAGGTAATGATCAGTACACTAAGGCGACTTGGTTCCCCAAATTTCGTTCTTCTATGTTGAAGCGTTCATTTCCAGTAACAGTTTGAATTTTGAGGTTTCACTCTGTTTTCTCCTATATTGATAGATGTATTTGCAACTCTAAATCCAACACGGTTTGTGGTAGCTGCTTGAAACTTGACACAGTAAAGTAGTTTCACGTTCTATCTCTATGTTTTGTTTCCTCTTGATGTAGCCCTAAGCAGTGACTGGCGAGAAGCACTTTCATGGAAAGGGGTTGCCAAGCTTCCAAAAATTACGAATCTCCAGAAATCTCAGCAAATATTTTTTCACCCAAACTGGATGATACTTTCAGGTAATGATCAGTACACTAAGGCGACTTGGTTCCCCAAATTTCGTTCTTCTATGTTGAAGCGTTCATTTCCAGTAACAGTTTGAATTTTTAGGTTTCACTCTGTTTTCTCCTATATTGATAGATGTATTTGCAACTCTAAATCCAACACGGTTTGTGCTAGCTTCTTGAAACTTGACACAGTAAAGTAGTTTCACGTTCTATCTCTATGTTTTGTTTCCTCTTGATGTAGCCCTAAGCAGTGACTGGCGAGAAACACTTTCATGAAAAGGGGTTGCCAAGCTTCCAAAAATTACGAATCTCCAGAAATCTCAGCAAATATTTTTTCACCCAAACTGGATGATACTTTCAGGTAATGATCAGAACACTAAGGCGACTTGGTTCCCCAAATTTCGTTCTTCTATGTTGAAGCGTTCATTTCCAGTAACAGTTTGAATTTTTAGGTTTCACTCTGTTTTCTCCTATATTGATAGATGTATTTGGAACTCTAAATCGAACACGGTTTGGCTAGCTGCTTGAAACTTGACACAGTAAAGTAGTTTCACGTTCTCTCTCTATGTTTTGTTTCCTCTTGATGTAGCCCTATGCACTGACTGGCGAGAAGCACTTTCATGGAAAGGGGTTGCCAAGCTTCCAAAAATTACGAATCTCCAGAAATGTCAGCAAATATTTTTTCATTCAAACTGGATGATACTTTCAGGTAATGATCAGTACACTAAGGCGACTTGGTTCCCCAAATTTCGTTCTTCTATGTTGAAGCGTTCATTTCCAGTAACAGTTTGAATTTTTAGGTTTCACTCTGTTTTCTCCTATATTGATAGATGTATTTGGAACTCTAAATCGAACACGGTTTGTGCTAGCTGCTTGAAACTTGACACAGTAAAGTAGTTTCACGTTCTCTCTCTATGTTTTGTTTCCTCTTGATGTAGCCCTATGCACTGACTGGCGAGAAGCACTTTCATGGAAAGGGGTTGCCAAGCTTCCAAAAATTACGAATCTCCAGAAATGTCAGCAAATATTTTTTCATCCAAACTGGATGATACTTTCAGGTAATGATCAGTACACTAAGGCGACTTGGTTCCCCAAATTTCGTTCTTCTATGTTGAAGCGTTCATTTCCAGTAACAGTTTGAATTTTTAGGTTTCACTCTGTTTTCTCCTATATTGATAGATGTATTTGGAACTCTAAATCGAACACGGTTTGTGCTAGCTTCTTGAAACTTGACACAGTAAAGTAGTTTCACGTTCTATCTCTATGTTTTGTTTCCTCTTGATGTAGCCCTAAGCAGTGACTGGCAAGAAGCACTTTCATGGAAAGGGGTTGCCAAGCTTCCAAAAATTACGAATCTCCAGAAATCTCAGCAAATATTTTTTCACCCAAACTGGATGATACTTTCAGGTAATGATCAGTACACTAAGGTGACTTGGTTCCCCAAATTTCGTTCTTCTATATTGAAGCGTTCATTTCCAGTAACAGTTTGAATTTTGAGGTTTCACTCTGTTTTCTCCTATATTGATAGATGTATTTGGAACTCTAAATCCTACACGGTTTGTGCTAGCTTCTTGAAACTTGACACAGTAAAGTAGTTTCACGTTCTATCTCTATGTTTTGTTTCCTCTTGATGTAGCCCTAAGCAGTGACTGGCGAGAAACACTTTCATGGAAAGGGGTTGCCAAGCTTCCAAAAATTACGAATCTCCAGAAATCTCAGCAAATATTTTTTCACCCAAACTGGATGATACTTTCAGGTAATGATCAGTACACTAAGGCGACTTGGTTCCCCAAATTTCGTTCTTCTATGTTGAAGCGTTCATTTCCAGTAACAGTTTGAATTTTGAGGTTTCACTCTGTTTTCTCCTATATTGATAGATGTATTTGCAACTCTAAATCCAACACGGTTTGTGGTAGCTGCTTGAAACTTGACACAGTAAAGTAGTTTCACGTTCTATCTCTATGTTTTGTTTCCTCTTGATGTAGCCCTAAGCAGTGACTGGCGAGAAGCACTTTCATGGAAAGGGGTTGCCAAGCTTCCAAAAATTACGAATCTCCAGAAATCTCAGCAAATATTTTTTTCACCCAAACTGGATGATACTTTCAGGTAATGATCAGTACACTAAGGCGACTTGGTTCCCCAAATTTCGTTCTTCTATGTTGAAGCGTTCATTTCCAGTAACAGTTTGAATTTTTAGGTTTCACTCTGTTTTCTCCTATATTGATAGATGTATTTGCAACTCTAAATCCAACACGGTTTGTGCTAGCTTCTTGAAACTTGACACAGTAAAGTAGTTTCACGTTCTATCTCTATGTTTTGTTTCCTCTTGATGTAGCCCTAAGCAGTGACTGGCGAGAAACACTTTCATGAAAAGGGGTTGCCAAGCTTCCAAAAATTACGAATCTCCAGAAATCTCAGCAAATATTTTTTCACCCAAACTGGATGATACTTTCAGGTAATGATCAGAACACTAAGGCGACTTGGTTCCCCAAATTTCGTTCTTCTATGTTGAAGCGTTCATTTCCAGTAACAGTTTGAATTTTTAGGTTTCACTCTGTTTTCTCCTATATTGATAGATGTATTTGGAACTCTAAATCGAACACGGTTTGTGCTAGCTGCTTGAAACTTGACACAGTAAAGTAGTTTCACGTTCTCTCTCTATGTTTTGTTTCCTCTTGATGTAGCCCTATGCACTGACTGGCGAGAAGCACTTTCATGGAAAGGGGTTGCCAAGCTTCCAAAAATTACGAATCTCCAGAAATGTCAGCAAATATTTTTTCATTCAAACTGGATGATACTTTCAGGTAATGATCAGTACACTAAGGCGACTTGGTTCCCCAAATTTCGTTCTTCTATGTTGAAGCGTTCATTTCCAGTAACAGTTTGAATTTTTAGGTTTCACTCTGTTTTCTCCTATATTGATAGATGTATTTGGAACTCTAAATCGAACACGGTTTGTGCTAGCTTCTTGAAACTTGACACAGTAAAGTAGTTTCACGTTCTATCTCTATGTTTTGTTTCCTCTTGATGTAGCCCTAAGCAGTGACTGGCAAGAAGCACTTTCATGGAAAGGGGTTGCCAAGCTTCCAAAAATTACGAATCTCCAGAAATCTCAGCAAATATTTTTTCACCCAAACTGGATGATACTTTCAGGTAATGATCAGTACACTAAGGCGACTTGGTTCCCCAAATTTCGTTCTTCTATGTTGAAGCATTCATTTCCAGTAACAGTTTGAATTTTGAGGTTTCACTCTGTTTTCTCCTATATTGATAGATGTATTTGCAACTCTAAATCCAACACGGTTTGTGCTAGCTTCTTGAAACTTGACACAGTAAAGTAGTTTCACGTTCTATCTCTATGTTTTGTTTCCTCTTGATGTAGCCCTAAGCAGTGACTGGCGAGAAGCACTTTCATGGAAAGGGGTTGCCAAGCTTCCAAAAATTACGAATCTCCAGAAATCTCAGCAAATATTTTTTCACCCAAACTGGATGATACTTTCAGGTAATGATCAGTACACTAAGGCGACTTGGTTCCCCAAATTTCGTTCTTCTATATTGAAGCGTTCATTTCCAGTAACAGTTTGAATTTTTAGGTTTCACTCTGTTTTCTCCTATATTGATAGATGTATTTGGAACTCTAAATCCAACACGGTTTGTGCTAGCTTCTTGAAACTTGACACAGTAAAGTAGTTTCACGTTCTATCTCTATGTTTTGTTTCCTCTTGATGTAGCCCTAAGCAGTGACTGGCGAGAAACACTTTCATGGAAAGGGGTTGCCAAGCTTCCAAAAATTACGAATCTCCAGAAATGTCAGCAAATATTTTTTCACCCAAACTGGATGATACTTTCAGGTAATGATCAGTACACTAAGGCGACTTGGTTCCCCAAATTTCGTTCTTCTATGTTGAAGCGTTCATTTCCAGTAACAGTTTCAATTTTTAGGTTTCACTCTGTTTTCTCCTATATTGATAGATGTATTTGGAACTCTAAATCCAACACGGTTTGTGCTAGCTTCTTGAAACTTGACACAGTAAAGTAGTTTCACGTTCTATCTCTATGTTTTGTTTCCTCTTGATGTAGCCCTAAGCTGTGACTGGCGAGAAGCACTTTCATGGAAAGGGGTTGCCAAGCTTCCAAAAATTACGAATCTCCAGAAATCTCAGCAAATATTTTTTCACCCAAACTGGATGATACTTTCAGGTAATGATCAGTACACTAAGGCGACTTGGTTCCCCAAATTTCGTTCTTCTATGTTGAAGCGTTCATTTCCAGTAACAGTTTGAATTTTTAGGTTTCACTCTGTTTTCTCCTATATTGATAGATGTATTTGGAACTCTAAATCGAACACGGTTTGTGCTAGCTTCGTGAAACTTGACACAGTAAAGTAGTTTCACGTTCTATCTCTATATTTTGTTTCCTCTTGATGTAGCCCTAAGCAGTGACTGGCGAGAAGCACTTTCATGGAAAGGGGTTGCCAAGCTTCCAAAAATTACGAATCTCCAGAAATCTCAGCAAATATTTTTTCACCCAAACTGGATGATACTTTCAGGTAATGATCAGTACACTAAGGCGACTTGGTTCCCCAAATTTCGTTCTTCTATGTTGAAGCGTTCATTTCCAGTAACAGTTTGAATTTTGAGGTTTCACTCTGTTTTCTCCTATATTGATAGATGTATTTGGAACTCTACATCGAACACGGTTTGTGCTAGCTTCTTGAAACTTGGCACAGTAAAGTAGTTTCACGTTCTATCTCTATGTTTTGTTTCCTCTTGATGTAGCCCTAAGCAGTGACTGGCGAGAAGCACTTTCATGGAAAGGGGTTGCCAAGCTTCCAAAAATTACGAATCTCCAGAAATGTCAGCAAATATTTTTTCACCCAAACTGGATGATACTTTCAGGTAATGATCAGTACACTAAGGCGACTTGGTTCCCCAAATTTCGTTCTTCTATGTTGAAGCGTTCATTTCCAGTAACAGTTTGAATTTAGAGGTTTCACTCTGTTTTCTCCTATATTGATAGATGTATTTGGAACTCTAAATCGAACACGGTTTGTGCTAGCTTCTTGAAACTTGACACAGTAAAGTAGTTTCACGTTCTATCTCTATATTTTGTTTCCTCTTGATGTAGCCCTAAGCAGTGACTGGCGAGAAGCACTTTCATGGAAAGGGGTTGCCAAGCTTCCAAAAATTAGGAATCTCCAGAAATCTCAGCAAATATTTTTTCACCCAAACTGGATGATACTTTCAGGTAATGATCAGTACACTAAGGCGACTTGGTTCCCCAAATTTCGTTCTTCTATGTTGAAGCGTTCACTTCCAGTAACAGTTTGAATTTTTAGGTTTCACTCTGTTTTCTCCTATATTGATAGATGTATTTGGAACTCTAAATCGAACACGGTTTGTGCTAGCTTCTTGAAACTTGACACAGTAAAGTAGTTTCACGTTCTATCCCTATGTTTTGTTTCCTCTTGATGTAGCCCTAAGCAGTGACTGGCGAGAAGCACTTTCATGGAAAGGGGTTGCCAAGCTTCCAAAAATTACGAATCTCCAGAAATCTCAGCAAATATTTTTTCACCCAAACTGGATGATACTTTCAGGTAATGATCAGTACACTAAGGCGACTTGGTTCCCCAAATTTCGTTCTTCTATGTTGAAGCGTTCATTTCCAGTAACAGTTTGAATTTTGAGGTTTCACTCTGTTTTCTCCTATATTGATAGATGTATTTGGAACTCTAAATCGAACACGGTTTGTGCTAGCTGCTTGAAACTTGACACAGTAAAGTAGTTTCACGTTCTATCTCTATGTTTTGTTTCCTCTTGATGTAGCCCTAAGCAGTGACTGGCGAGAAGCACTTTCATGGAAAGGGGTTGCCAAGCTTCCAAAAATTACGAATCTCCAGAAATCTCAGCAAATATTTTTTCACCCAAACTGGATGATACTTTCAGGTAATGATCAGTACACTAAGGCGACTTGGTTCCCCAAATTTCGTTCTTCTATGTTGAAGCGTTCATTTCCAGTAACAGTTTGAATTTTGAGGTTTCACTCTGTTTTCTCCTATATTGATAGATGTATTTGCAACTCTAAATCCAACACGGTTTGTGCTAGCTTCTTGAAACTTGACACAGTAAAGAAGTTTCACGTTCTATCTCTATGTTTTGTTTCCTCTTGATGTAGCCCTAAGCAGTGACTGGCGAGAAACACTTTCATGGAAAGGGGTTGCCAAGCTTCCAAAAATTACGAATCTCCAGAAATCTCAGCAAATATTTTTTCACCCAAACTGGATGATACTTTCAGGTAATGATCAGTACACTAAGGCGACTTGGTTCCCCAAATTTCGTACTTCTATGTTGAAGCGTTCATTTCCAGTAACAGTTTGAATTTTTAGGTTTCACTCTGTTTTCTCCTATATTGATAGATGTATTTGGAACTCTAAATTGAACACGGTTTGTGCTAGCTGCTTGAAACTTGACACAGTAAAGTAGTTTCACGTTCTCTCTCTATGTTTTGTTTCCTCTTGATGTAGCCCTATGCACTGACTGGCGAGAAGCACTTTCATGGAAAGGGGTTGCCAAGCTTCCAAAAATTACGAATCTCCAGAAATGTCAGCAAATATTTTTTTCATCCAAACTGGATGATACTTTCAGGTAATGATCAGTACACTAAGGCGACTTGGTTCCCCAAATTTCGTTCTTCTATGTTGAAGCATTCATTTCCAGTAACAGTTTGAATTTTTAGGTTTCACTCTGTTTTCTCCTATATTGATAGATGTATTTGGAACTCTAAATCGAACACGGTTTGTGCTAGCTTCTTGAAACTTGACACAGTAAAGTAGTCTCACGTTCTATCTCTATGTTTTGTTTCCTCTTGATGTAGCCCTAAGCAGTGACTGGCAAGAAGCACTTTCATGGAAAGGGGTTGCCAAGCTTCCAAAAATTACGAATCTCCAGAAATCTCAGCAAATATTTTTTCACCCAAACTGGATGATACTTTCAGGTAATGATCAGTACACTAAGGCGACTTGGTTCCCCAAATTTCGTTCTTCTATGTTGAAGCGTTCATTTCCAGTAACAGTTTGAATTTTTAGGTTTCACTCTGTTTTCTCCTATATTGATAGATGTATTTGGAACTCTAAATCGAACACGGTTTGTGCTAGCTTCTTGAAACTTGACACAGTAAAGTAGTTTCACGTTCTATCTCTATGTTTTGTTTCCTCTTGATGTAGCCCTAAGCAGTGACTGGCAAGAAGCACTTTCATGGAAAGGGGTTGCCAAGCTTCCAAAAATTACGAATCTCCAGAAATCTCAGCAAATATTTTTTCACCCAAACTGGATGATACTTTCAGGTAATGATCAGTACACTAAGGCGACTTGGTTCCCCAAATTTCGTTCTTCTATGTTGAAGCATTCATTTCCAGTAACAGTTTGAATTTTGAGGTTTCACTTTGTTTTCTCCTATATTGATAGATGTATTTGCAACTCTAAATCCAACACGGTTTGTGCTAGCTTCTTGAAACTTGACACAGTAAAGTAGTTTCACGTTCTATCTCTATGTTTTGTTTCCTCTTGATGTAGCCCTAAGCAGTGACTGGCGAGAAGCACTTTCATGGAAAGGGGTTGCCAAGCTTCCAAAAATTACGAATCTCCAGAAATCTCAGCAAATATTTTTTCACCCAAACTGGATGATACTTTCAGGTAATGATCAGTACACTAAGGCGACTTGGTTCCCCAAATTTCGTTCTTCTATATTGAAGCGTTCATTTCCAGTAACAGTTTGAATTTTTAGGTTTCACTCTGTTTTCTCCTATATTGATAGATGTATTTGGAACTCTAAATCCAACACGGTTTGTGCTAGCTTCTTGAAACTTGACACAGTAAAGTAGTTTCACGTTCTATCTCTATGTTTTGTTTCCTCTTGATGTAGCCCTAAGCAGTGACTGGCGAGAAACACTTTCATGGAAAGGGGTTGCCAAGCTTCCAAAAATTACGAATCTCCAGAAATGTCAGCAAATATTTTTTCACCCAAACTGGATGATACTTTCAGGTAATGATCAGTACACTAAGGCGACTTGGTTCCCCAAATTTCGTTCTTCTATGTTGAAGCGTTCATTTCCAGTAACAGTTTCAATTTTTAAGTTTCACTCTGTTTTCTCCTATACTGATAGATGTATTTGGAACTCTAAATCCAACACGGTTTGTGCTAGCTTCTTGAAACTTGACACAGTAAAGTAGTTTCACGTTCTATCTCTATGTTTTGTTTCCTCTTGATGTAGCCCTAAGCAGTGACTGGCGAGAAGCACTTTCATGGAAAGGGGTTGCCAAGCTTCCAAAAATTACGAATCTCCAGAAATCTCAGCAAATATTTTTTCACCCAAACTGGATGATACTTTCAGGTAATGATCAGTACACTAAGGCGACTTGGTTCCCCAAATTTCGTTCTTCTATGTTGAAGCGTTCATTTCCAGTAACAGTTTGAATTTTTAGGTTTCACTCTGTTTTCTCCTATATTGATAGATGTATTTGGAACTCTAAATCGAACACGGTTTGTGCTAGCTTCGTGAAACTTGACACAGTAAAGTAGTTTCACGTTCTATCTCTATATTTTGTTTCCTCTTGATGTAGCCCTAAGCAGTGACTGGCGAGAAGCACTTTCATGGAAAGGGGTTGCCAAGCTTCCAAAAATTACGAATCTCCAGAAATCTCAGCAAATATTTTTTCACCCAAACTGGATGATACTTTCAGGTAATGATCAGTACACTAAGGCGACTTGGTTCCCCAAATTTCGTTCTTCTATGTTGAAGCGTTCATTTCCAGTAACAGTTTGAATTTTGAGGTTTCACTCTGTTTTCTCCTATATTGATAGATGTATTTGGAACTCTACATCGAACACGGTTTGTGCTAGCTTCTTGAAACTTGGCACAGTAAAGTAGTTTCACGTTCTATCTCTATGTTTTGTTTCCTCTTGATGTAGCCCTAAGCAGTGACTGGCGAGAAGCACTTTCATGGAAAGGGGTTGCCAAGCTTCCAAAAATTACGAATCTCCAGAAATGTCAGCAAATATTTTTTCACCCAAACTGGATGATACTTTCAGGTAATGATCAGTACACTAAGGCGACTTGGTTCCCCAAATTTCGTTCTTCTATGTTGAAGCGTTCATTTCCAGTAAGAGTTTGAATTTTGAGGTTTCACTCTGTTTTCTCCTATATTGATAGATGTATTTGCAACTCTAAATCCAACACGGTTTGTGCTAGCTTCTTGAAACTTGACACAGTAAAGTAGTTTCACGTTCTATCTCTATATTTTGTTTCCTCTTGATGTAGCCCTAAGCAGTGACTGGCGAGAAGCACTTTCATGGAAAGGGGTTGCCAAGCTTCCAAAAATTAGGAATCTCCAGAAATCTCAGCAAATATTTTTTCACCCAAACTGGATGATACTTTCAGGTAATGATCAGTACACTAAGGCGACTTGGTTCCCCAAATTTCGTTCTTCTATGTTGAAGCGTTCACTTCCAGTAACAGTTTGAATTTTTAGGTTTCACTCTGTTTTCTCCTATATTGATAGATGTATTTGGAACTCTAAATCGAACACGGTTTGTGCTAGCTTCTTGAAACTTGACACAGTAAAGTAGTTTCACGTTCTATCCCTATGTTTTGTTTCCTCTTGATGTAGCCCTAAGCAGTGACTGGCGAGAAGCACTTTCATGGAAAGGGGTTGCCAAGCTTCCAAAAATTACGAATCTCCAGAAATCTCAGCAAATATTTTTTCACCCAAACTGGATGATACTTTCAGGTAATGATCAGTACACTAAGGCGACTTGGTTCCCCAAATTTCGTTCTTCTATGTTGAAGCGTTCATTTCCAGTAACAGTTTGAATTTTGAGGTTTCACTCTGTTTTCTCCTATATTGATAGATGTATTTGGAACTCTAAATCGAACACGGTTTGTGCTAGCTGCTTGAAACTTGACACAGTAAAGTAGTTTCACGTTCTATCTCTATGTTTTGTTTCCTCTTGATGTAGCCCTAAGCAGTGACTGGCGAGAAGCACTTTCATGGAAAGGGGTTGCCAAGCTTCCAAAAATTACGAATCTCCAGAAATCTCAGCAAATATTTTTTCACCCAAACTGGATGATACTTTCAGGTAATGATCAGCACACTAAGGTGACTTGGTTCCCCAAATTTCGTTCTTCTATATTGAAGCGTTCATTTCCAGTAACAGTTTGAATTTTGAGGTTTCACTCTGTTTTCTCCTATATTGATAGATGTATTTGGAACTCTAAATCGAACACGGTTTGTGCTAGCTGCTTGAAACTTGACACAGTAAAGTAGTTTCACGTTCTATCTCTATGTTTTGTTTCCTCTTGATGTAGCCCTAAGCAGTGACTGGCGAGAAGCACTTTCATGGAAAGGGGTTGCCAAGCTTCCAAAAATTACGAATCTCCAGAAATCTCAGCAAATATTTTTTCACCCAAACTGGATGATACTTTCAGGTAATGATCAGTACACTAAGGCGACTTGGTTCCCCAAATTTCGTTCTTCTATGTTGAAGCGTTCATTTCCAGTAACAGTTTGAATTTTTAGGTTTCACTCTGTTTTCTCCTATATTGATAGATGTATTTGGAACTCTAAATCGATCACGGTTTGTGCTAGCTTCGTGAAACTTGACACAGTATAGTAGTTTCACGTTCTATCTCTATATTTTGTTTCCTCTTGATGTAGCCCTAAGCAGTGACTGGCGAGAAGCACTTTCATGGAAAGGGGTTGCCAAGCTTCCAAAAATTACGAATCTCCAGAAATCTCAGAAAATATTTTTTCACCCAAACTGGATGATATTTTCAGGTAATGATCAGTACACTAAGGCGACTTGGTTCCCCAAATTTCGTTCTTCTATGTTGAAGCGTTCATTTCCAGTAACAGTTTGAATTTTGAGGTTTCACTCTGCTTTCTCCTATATTGATAGATGTATTTGGAACTCTACATCGAACACGGTTTGTGCTAGCTTCTTGAAACTTGACACAGTAAAGTAGTTTCACGTTCTATCTCTATGTTTTGTTTCCTCTTGATGTAGCCCTAAGCAGTGACTGGCGAGAAGCACTTTCATGGAAAGGGGTTGCCAAGCTTCCAAAAATTACGAATCTCCAGAAATCTCAGCAAATATTTTTTCACCCAAACTGGATGATACTTTCAGGTAATGATCAGTACACTAAGGCGACTTGGTTCCCCAAATTTCGTTCTTCTATGTTGAAGCGTTCATTTCCAGTAACAGTTTGAATTTTGAGGTTTCACTCTGTTTTCTCCTATATTGATAGATGTATTTGGAACTCTAAATCCAACACGGTTTGTGCTAGCTTCTTGAAACTTCACACAGTAAAGTAGTTTCATGTTCTATCTCTATGTTTTGTTTCCTCTTGATGTAGCCCTAAGCAGTGACTGGCGAGAAACACTTTCATGGAAAGGGGTTGCCAAGATTCCAAAAATTACGAATCTCCAGAAATGTCAGCAAATATTTTTTCACCCAAACTGGATGATACTTTCAGGTAATGATCAGTACACTAAGGCGATTTGGTTCCCCAAATTTCGTTCTTCTATGTTGAAGCGTTCATTTCCAGTAACAGTTTGAATTTTCAGGTTTCACTCTGTTTTCTCCTATATTGATAGATGTATTTGGAACTCTAAATCCAACACGGTTTGTGCTAGCTTCTTGAAACTTGACACAGTAAAGTAGTTTCACGTTCTATCTCTATGTTTTGTTTCCTCTTGATGTAGCCCTAAGCACTGACTGGCAAGAAGCACTTTCATGGAAAGGGTTTGCCTAGCTTCCAAAAATTATGAATCTCCAGAAAGCAAATATTTTTTCACCCAAACTGGATGATACTTTCAGGTAATGATCAGTACACTAAGGCGACTTGGTTCCCCAAATTTCGTTCTTCTATGTTGAAGCGTTCATTTCCAGTAACAGTTTGAATTTTGAGGTTTCACTCTGTTTTCTCCTATATTGATAGATGTATTTGGAACTCTAAATCCAACACGGTTTGTGCTAGCTTCTTGAAACTTGACACAGTAAAGTAGTTTCACGTTCTATCTCTATGTTTTGTTTCCTCTTGATGTAGCCCTAAGCAGTGACTGGTGAGAAACACTTTCATGGAAAGGGGTTGCGAAGCTTCCAAAAATTACGAATCTCCAGAAATCTCAGCAAATATTTTTTCACCCAAACTGGATGATACTTTCAGGTAATGATCAGTACACTAAGGCGACTTGGTTCCCCAAATTTCGTTCTTCTATGTTGAAGCGTTCATTTCCAGTAACAGTTTGAATTTTTAGGTATCACTCTGTTTTCTCCTATATTGATAGATGTATTTGGAACTCTAAATCGAACACAGTTTGTGCTAGCTTCTTGAAACTTGACACAGTACAGTAGTTTCACGTTCTATCTCCAAGTTTTGTTTCCTCTTGATGTAGCCCTAAGCAGTGACTGGCGAGAAGCACTTTCATGGAAAGTTGTTGCCAAGCTTCCAAAAATTACGAATCTCCAGAAATCTCAGCAAATATTTTTTCACCCAAACTGGATGATACTTTCAGGTAATGATCAGTACACTAAGGTGACTTGGTTCCCCAAATTTCATTCTTCTATGTTGAAGCGTTCATTTCCAGTAACAGTTTGAATTTTTAGGTTTCACTCTGTTTTCTTTTATATTGATAGATGTATTTGGAACTCTAAATCGAACACGGTTTGTGCTAGCTGCTTGAAACTTGACACAGTAAATAGTTTCACGTTCTATCTCTATGTTTTGTTTCCTCTTGATGTAGCCCTAAGCAGTGACTGGCGAGAAGCACTTTCATGGAAAGGGGTTGCCAAGCTTCCAAAAATTACGAATCTCCAGAAATGTCAGCCAATATTTTTTCACCCAAACTGGATGATACTTTCAGGTAATGATCAGTACACTAAGGCGACTTGGTTCCCCAAATTTCGTTCTTCTATGTTGAAGCGTTCATTTCCAGTAACAGTTTGAATTTTGAGGTTTCACTCTGTTTTCTCCTATATTGATAGATGTATTTGCAACTCTAAATCCAACACAGTTTGTGCTAGCTTCTTGAAACTTGACACAGTAAAGTAGTTTCACGTTCTATCTCTATGTTTTGTTTCCTCTTGATGTAGCCCTAAGCAGTGACTGGCGAGAAGCACTTTCATGGAAAGGGGTTGCCAAGCTTCCAAAAATTACGAATCTCCAGAAATGTCAGCCAATATTTTTTCACCCAAACTGGATGATACTTTCAGGTAATGATCAGTACACTAAGGCGACTTGGTTCCCCAAATTTCGTTCTTCTATATTGAAGCGTTCATTTCCAGTAACAGTTTGAATTTTTAGGTTTCACTCTGTTTTCTCCTATATTGATAGATGTATTTGGAACTCTAAATCGAACACGGTTTGTGCTAGCTTCTTGAAACTTTACACAGTAAAGTAGTTACACGTTCTATCTCTAGGTTTTGTTTCCTCTTGATGTAGCCCTAAGCAGTGACTGGCGAGAAGCACTTTCATGGAAAGGGGTTGCCAAGCTTCCAAAAATTACGAATCTCCAGAAATGTCAGCCAATATTTTTTCACCCAAACTGGATGATACTTTCAGGTAATGATCAGTACACTAAGGCGACTTGGTTCCCCAAATTTCGTTCTTCTATGTTGAAGTGTTCATTTCCAGTAACAGTTTGAATTTTTAGGTTTCACTCTGTTTTCTCCTATATTGATAGATGTATTTGGAACTCTAAATCGAACACGGTTTGTGCTAGCTGCTTGAAACTTGACACAGTAAAGTAGTTTCACGTTCTATCTCAATGTTTTGTTTCCTCTTGATGTAGCCCTAAGCAGTGACTGGCGAGAAGCACTTTCATGGAAAGGGGTTGCCAAGCTTCCAAAAATTACGAATATCCAGAAATGTCAGCAAATATTTTTTCACCCAAACTGGATGATACTTTCAGGTAATGATCAGTACACTAAGGCGACTTGGTTCCCCAAATTTTGATCTTCTATATTGAAGCGTTAATTTCCAGTAACAGTTTGAATTTTTAGGTTCACTCTGTTTTCTCCTATATTGATTGATGTATTTGGAACTCTAAATCCAATACGGTTAGTGCTAGCTTCTTGAAACTTGACACAGTAAAGTAGTTTCACGTTCTATCTCTATGTTTTGTTTCCTCTTGATGTAGCCCTAAGCAGTGACTGGCGAGAAACACTTTCATGGAAAGGGGTTGCCAAGCTTCCAATAATTACGAATCTCCAGAAATCTCAGCAAATATTTTTTCACCCAAACTGGATGATACTTTCAGGTAATGATCAGTACACTAAGGCGACTTGGTTCCCCAAATTTCGTTCTTCTATGTTGAAGCATTCATTTCCAGTAACAGTTTGAATTTTGAGGTTTCACTCTGTTTTCTCCTATATTGATAGATGTATTTGGAACTCTAAATCCAACACGGTTTGTGCTAGCTTCTTGAAACTTGCCACAGTAAAGTAGTTTCACGTTCTATCTCTATGTTTTGTTTCCTCTTGATGTAGCCCTATGCACTGACTGGCGAGAAACACTTTCATGGAAAGGGGTTGCCAAGCTTCCAAAAATTACGAATCTCCAGAAATCTCAGCAAATATTTTCTCACCCAAACTGGATGATACTTTCAGGTAATGATCAGTACACTAAGGCAACTTGGTTCCCCAAATTTCGTTCTTCTATGTTGAAGCGTTCATTTCCAGTAACAGTTTGAATTTTGACGTTTCACTCTGTTTTCTCCTATATTGATAGATGTATTTGGAACTCTAAATCGAACACGGTTTGTGCTAGGTTCTTGAAACTTGACACAGTAAAGTAGTTTCACGTTCTATCTCTATGTTTTGTTTGCTCTTGATGTAGCCCTAAGCAGTGACTGGCGAGAAGCACTTTCATGGAAAGGGGTTGCCAAGCTTCCAAAAATTACGAATCTCCAGAAATGTCAGCAAATATTTTTTCACCCAAACTGGATGATACTTTCAGGTAATGATCAGTACACTAAGGCGATTTGGTTCCCCAAATTTCGTTCTTCTATGTTGAAGCGTTCATTTCCAGTAACAGTTTGAATTTTTAGGTTTCACTCTGTTTTCTCCTATATTGATAGATGTATTTGGAACTCTAAATCCAACACGGTTTGTGCTAGCTTCTTGAAACTTGACACAGTAAAGTAGTTTCACGTTCTATCTCTATGTTTTGTTTCCTCTTGATGTAGCCCTATGCACTGCCTGGCGAGAAACACTTTCATGGAAAGGGGTTGCCAAGCTTCCAAAAATGACGAATCTCCAGAAATCTCAGCAAATATTTTTTCACCCAAACTGGATGATACTTTCAGGTAATGATCAGTACACTAAGGCGACTTGGTTCCCCAAATTTCGTTCTTCTATGTTGAAGCGTTCATTTCCAGTAACAGTTTGAATTTTGACGTTTCACTCTGTTTTCTCCTATATTGCTAGATGTATTTGGAACTCTAAATCCAACACGGTTTGTGCTAGGTTCTTGAAACTTGACACAGTAAAGTAGTTTCACGTTCTATCTCTATGTTGTGTTTCCTCTTGATGTAGCCCTAAGCAGTGACTGGCGAGAAGCACTTTCATGGAAAGGGGTTGCCAAGCTTCCAAAAATTACGAATCTCCAGAAATGTCAGCAAATATTTTTTCACCCAAACTGGATGATACTTTCAGGTAATGATCAGTACACTAAGGCGACTTGGTTCCCCAAATTTCGTTCCTCTATGTTGAAGCGTTCATTTCCAGTAAGAGTTTGAATTTTTAGGTTTCACTCTGTTTTCTCCTATATTGATAGATGTATTTGGAACTCTAAATCCAACACGGTTTGTGCTAGCTTCTTGAAACTTGACACAGTAAAGTAGTTTCACGTTCTATCTCTATGTTTTGTTTCCTCTTGATGTAGCCCTAAGCAGTGACTGGCGAGAAGCACTTTCATGGAAAGGGGTTGCCAAGCTTCCAAAAATTACGAATCTCCAGAAATCTCAGCAAATATTTTTTCACCCAAACTGGATGATACTTTCAGGGAATGATCAGTACACTAAGGCGACTTGGTTCCCCAAATTTCGTTCTTCTATGTTGAAGCGTTCATTTCCAGTAACAGTTTGAATTTTTAGGTTTCACTCTGTTTTCTCCTATATTGATAGATGTATTTGGAACTCTAAATCGAACACGGTTTGTGCTAGCTGCTTGAAACTTGACACAGTAAAGTAGTTTCACGTTCTATCTCAATGTTTTGTTTCCTCTTGATGTAGCCCTAAGCAGTGACTGGCGAGAAGCACTTTCATGGAAAGGGGTTGCCAAGCTTCCAAAAATTACGAATCTCCAGAAATCTCAGCAAATATTTTTTCACCCAAACTGGATGATACTTTCAGGTAATGATCAGTACACTAAGGCGACTTGGTTCCCCAAATTTCGTTCTTCTATGTTGAAGCGTTCATTTCCAGTAACAGTTTGAATTTTGAGGTTTCACTCTGTTTTCTCCTATATTGATAGATGTGTTTGCAACTCTAAATCCAACACGGTTTGTGCTAGCTTCTTGAAACTTGACACAGTAAAGTAGTTTCACGTTCTATCTCTATGTTTTGTTTCCTCTTGATGTAGCCCTAAGCAGTGACTGGCGAGAAGCACTTACATGGAAAGGGGTTGCCAAGCTTCCAAAAATTACGAATCTCCAGAAATCTCAGCAAATATTTTTTCACCCAAACTGGATGATACTTTCAGGTAATGATCAGTACACTAAGGCGACTTGGTTCCCCAAATTTCGTTCTTCTATGATGAAGCGTTCATTTCCAGTAACAGTTTGAATTTTCAGGTTTCACTCTGTTTTCTCCTATATTGATAGATATATTTGGAACTCTAAATCCAACACGGTTTGTGCTAGCTTCTTGAAACTTGACACAGTGAAGTAGTTTCACGTTCTATCTCTATGTTTTGTTTCCTCTTGATGTAGCCCTAAGCACTGACTGGCGAGAAACACTTTCATGGAAAGGGGTTGCGAAGCTTCCAAAAGTTACGAATCTCCAGAAATCTCAGCAAATATTTTTTCACCCAAACTGGATGATACTTTCAGGTAATGATCAGTACACGAAGGTGACTTGGTTCCCCAAATTTCGTGCTTCTATGTTGAAGCGTTCATTTCCAGTAACAGTTTGAATTTTTAGGTTTCAATCTGTTTTCTCCTATATTGATAGATGTATTTGGAACTCTAAATCCAACACGGTTTGTGCTAGCTTTATGAAACTTGACACAGTAAAGTAGTTTCACGTTCTATGACTATGTTTTGTTTCCTCTTGATGTAGCCATAAGCAGTGACTGGCGAGAAACACTTTCATGGAAAGGGGTTGCCAAGCTTCCAAAAATTACGAATCTCCAGAAATCTCAGCAAATATTTTTTCACCCAAACTGGATGATACTTTCAGGTAATGATCAGTAAACGAAGGCAACTTGGTTCCCCAAATTTCGTTCTTCTATGTTGAAGCGTTCATTTCCAGTAACAGTTTGAATTTTGACGTTTCACTCTGTTTTCTCCTATATTGATAGATGTATTTGGAACTCTAAATCGAACACGGTTTGTGCTAGGTTCTTGAAACTTGACACAGTAAAGTAGTTTCACGTTCTATCTCTATGTTTTGTTTGCTCTTGATGTAGCCCTAAGCAGTGACTGGCGAGAAGCACTTTCATGGAAAGGGGTTGCCAAGCTTCCAAAAATTACGAATCTCCAGAAATGTCAGCAAATATTTTTTCACCCAAACTGGATGATACTTTCAGGTAATGATCAGTACACTAAGGCGATTTGGTTCCCCAAATTTCGTTCTTCTATTTGAAGCGTTCATTTCCAGTAACAGTTTGAATTTTCAGGTTTCACTCTGTTTTCTCCTATATTGATAGATGTATTTGGAACTCTAAATCCAACACGGTTTGTGCTAGCTTCTTGAAACTTGACACAGTAAAGTAGTTTCACGTTCTATCTCTATGTTTTGTTTCCTCTTGATGTAGCCCTAAGCACTGACTGGCAAGAAGCACTTTCATGGAAAGGGTTTGCCTAGCTTCCAAAAATTATGAATCTCCAGAAAGCAAATATTTTTTCACCCAAACTGGATGATACTTTCAGGTAATGATCAGTACACTAAGGCGACTTGGTTCCCCAAATTTCGTTCTTCTATGTTGAAGCGTTCATTTCCAGTAACAGTTTGAATTTTGAGGTTTCACTCTGTTTTCTCCTATATTGATAGATGTATTTGGAACTCTAAATCCAACACGGTTTGTGCTAGCTTCTTGAAACTTGACACAGTAAAGTAGTTTCACGTTCTATCTCTATGTTTTGTTTCCTCTTGATGTAGCCCTAAGCAGTGACTGGTGAGAAACACTTTCATGGAAAGGGGTTGCGAAGCTTCCAAAAATTACGAATCTCCAGAAATCTCAGCAAATATTTTTTCACCCAAACTGGATGATACTTTCAGGTAATGATCAGTACACTAAGGCGACTTGGTTCCCCAAATTTCGTTCTTCTATGTTGAAGCGTTCATTTCCAGTAACAGTTTGAATTTTTAGGTATCACTCTGTTTTCTCCTATATTGATAGATGTATTTGGAACTCTAAATCGAACACGGTTTGTACTAGCTTCTTGAAACTTGACACAGTAAAGTAGTTTCACGTTCTATCTCCAAGTTTTGTTTCCTCTTGATGTAGCCCTAAGCAGTGACTGGCGAGAAGCACTTTCATGGAAAGGGGTTGCCAAGCTTCCAAAAATTACGAATCTCCAGAAATCTCAGCAAATATTTTTTCACCCAAACTGGATGATACTTTCAGGTAATGATCAGTACACTAAGGCGACTTGGTTCCCCAAATTTCATTCTTCTATGTTGAAGCGTTCATTTCCAGTAACAGTTTGAATTTTTAGGTTTCACTCTGTTTTCTTTTATATTGATAGATGTATTTGGAACTCTAAATCGAACACGGTTTGTGCTAGCTGCTTGAAACTTGACACAGTAAATAGTTTCACGTTCTATCTCTATGTTTTGTTTCCTCTTGATGTAGCCCTAAGCAGTGACTGGCGAGAAGCACTTTCATGGAAAGGGGTTGCCAAGCTTCCAAAAATTACGAATCTCCAGAAATGTCAGCCAATATTTTTTCACCCAAACTGGATGATACTTTCAGGTAATGATCAGTACACTAAGGCGACTTGGTTCCCCAAATTTCGTTCTTCTATGTTGAAGCGTTCATTTCCAGTAACAGTTTGAATTTTGAGGTTTCACTCTGTTTTCTCCTATATTGATAGATGTATTTGCAACTCTAAATCCAACACGGTTTGTCCTAGCTTCTTGAAACTTGACACAGTAAAGTAGTTTCACGTTCTATCTCTATGTTTTGTTTCCTCTTGATGTAGCCCTAAGCAGTGACTGGCGAGAAGCACTTTCATGGAAAGGGGTTGCCAAGCTTCCAAAAATTACGAATCTCCAGAAATGTCAGCCAATATTTTTTCACCCAAACTGGATGATACTTTCAGGTAATGATCAGTACACTAAGGCGACTTGGTTCCCCAAATTTCGTTCTTCTATATTGAAGCGTTCATTTCCAGTAACAGTTTGAATTTTTAGGTTTCACTCTGTTTTCTCCTATATTGATAGATGTATTTGGAACTCTAAATCGAACACGGTTTGTGCTAGCTTCTTGAAACTTTACACAGTAATGTAGTTACACGTTCTATCTCTAGGTTTTGTTTCCTCTTGATGTAGCCCTAAGCAGTGACTGGCGAGAAGCACTTTCATGGAAAGGGGTTGCCAAGCTTCCAAAAATTACGAATCTCCAGAAATGTCAGCCAATATTTTTTCACCCAAACTGGATGATACTTTCAGGTAATGATCAGTACACTAAGGCGACTTGGTTCCCCAAATTTCGTTCTTCTATGTTGAAGTGTTCATTTCCAGTAACAGTTTGAATTTTTAGGTTTCACTCTGTTTTCTCCTATATTGATAGATGTATTTGGAACTCTAAATCGAACACGGTTTGTGCTAGCTGCTTGAAACTTGACACAGTGAAGTAGTTTCACGTTCTATCTCAATGTTTTGTTTCCTCTTGATGTAGCCCTAAGCACTGACTGGCGAGAAACACTTTCATGGAAAGGGGTTGCGAAGCTTCCAAAAATTACGAATCTCCAGAAATCTCAGCAAATATTTTTTCACCCAAACTGGATGATACTTTCAGGTAATGATCAGTACACTAAGGCGACTTGGTTCCCCAAATTTTGTTCTTCTATGTTGAAGCGTTCATTTCCAGTAACAGTTTGAATTTTGAGGTTTCACTCTGTTTTCTCCTATATTGATAGATGTGTTTGCAACTCTAAATCCAACACGGTTTGTGCTAGCTTCTTGAAACTTGACACAGTAAAGTAGTTTCACGTTCTATCTCTATGTTTTGTTTCCTCTTGACGTAGCCCTAAGCACTGACTGGCGAGAAGCACTTACATGGAAAGGGGTTGCCAAGCTTCCAAAAATTACGAATCTCCAGAAATCTCAGCAAATATTTTTTCACCCAAACTGGATGATACTTTCAGGTAATGATCAGTACACTAAGGCGACTTGGTTCCCCAAATTTCGTTCTTCTATGATGAAGCGTTCATTTCCAGTAACAGTTTGAATTTTCAGGTTTCACTCTGTTTTCTCCTATATTGATAGATGTATTTGGAACTCTAAATCCAACACGGTTTGTGCTAGCTTCTTGAAACTTGACACAGTAAAGTAGTTTCACGTTCTATCTCTATGTTTTGTTTCCTCTTGATGTAGCCCTAAGCACTGACTGGCGAGAAACACTTTCATGGAAAGGGGTTGCGAAGCTTCCAAAAGTTACGAATCTCCAGAAATCTCAGCAAATATTTTTTCACCCAAACTGGATGATACTTTCAGGTAATGATCAGTACACGAAGGTGACTTGGTTCCCCAAATTTCGTGCTTCTATGTTGAAGCGTTCATTTCCAGTAACAGTTTGAATTTTTAGGTTTCAATCTGTTTTCTCCTATATTGATAGATGTATTTGGAACTCTAAATCGAACACGGTTTGTACTAGCTTCTTGAAACTTGACACAGTAAAGTAGTTTCACGTTCTATCTCTATGTTTTGTTTCCTCTTGATGTAGCCCTAAGCAGTGACTGGCGAGAAACACTTTCATGGAAAGGGGTTGCCAAGCTTCCAAAAATTACGAATCTCTAGAAATCTCAGCAAATATTTTTTCACCCAAACTGGATGATACTTTCAGGTAATGATCAGTACACTAAGGCGACTTGGTTCCCCAAATTTCGTTCTTCTATGTTGAAGCGTTCATTTCCAGTAACAGTTTGAATTTTGAGGTTTCACTCTGTTTTCTCCTATATTGATAGATGTATTTGGAACTCTAAATCCAACACGGTTTGTGCTAGCTTCTTGAAACTTGACACAGTAAAGTAGTTTCACGTTCTATCTCTATGTTTTGTTTCCTCTTGATGTAGCCCTATGCACTGACTGGCGAGAAACACTTTCATGGAAAGGGGTTGCCAAGCTTCTAAAAATTACGAATCTCCAGAAATCTCAGCAAATATTTTCTCACCCAAACTGGATGATACTTTCAGGTAATGATCAGTACACTAAGGCGACTTGGTTCCCCAAATTTCGTTCTTCTATGTTGAAGCGTTCATTTCCAGTAACAGTTTGAATTTTGACGTTTCACTCTGTTTTCTCCTATATTGATAGATGTATTTGGAACTCTAAATCGAACACGGTTTGTGCTAGGTTCTTGAAACTTGACACAGTAAAGTAGTTTCACGTTCTATCTCTATGTTTTGTTTCCTCTTGATGTAGCCCTAAGCAGTGACTGGCGAGAAGCACTTTCATGGAAAGGGGTTGCCAAGCTTCCAAAAATTACGAATCTCCAGAAATGTCAGCAAATATTTTTTCACCCAAACTGGATGATACTTTCAGGTAATGATCAGTACACTAAGGCGACTTGGTTCCCCAAATTTCGTTCTTCTATGTTGAAGCGTTCATTTCCAGTAACAGTTTGAATTTTGAGGTTTCACTCTGTTTTCTCCTATATTGATAGATGTATTTGGAACTCAAAATCCAACACGGTTTGTGCTAGCTTCTTGAAACTTGACACAGTAAAGTAGTTTCATGTTCTATCTCTAGGTTTTGTTTCCTCTTGATGTAGCCCTAAGCAGTGACTGGCGAGAAGCACTTTCATGGAAAGGGGTTGCCAAGCTTCCAAAAATTACGAATCTCCAGAAATGTCAGCCAATATTTTTTCACCCAAACTGGATGATACTTTCAGGTAATGATCAGTACACTAAGGCGACTTGGTTCCCCAAATTTCGTTCTTCTATGTTGAAGCGTTCATTTCCAGTAACAGTTTGAATTTTCAGGTTTCACTCTGTTTTCTCCTATATTGATAGATGTATTTGGAACTCTAAATCCAACACGGTTTGTGCTAGCTTCTTGAAACTTGACACAGTAAAGTAGTTTCACGTTCTATCTCTATGTTTTGTTTCCTCTTGATGTAGCCCTAAGCACTGACTGGCAAGAAGCACTTTCATGGAAAGGGTTTGCCTAGCTTCCAAAAATTATGAATCTCCAGAAAGGAAATATTTTTTCACCCAAACTGGATGATACTTTCAGGTAATGATCAGTACACTAAGGCGACTTGGTTCCCCAAATTTCGTTCTTCTATGTTGAAGCGTTCATTTCCAGTAACAGTTTGAATTTTGAGGTTTCACTCTGTTTTCTCCTATATTGATAGATGTATTTGGAACTCTAAATCCAACACGGTTTGTGCTAGCTTCTTGAAACTTGACACAGTAAAGTAGTTTCACGTTCTATCTCTATGTTTTGTTTCCTCTTGATGTAGCCCTAAGCAGTGACTGGTGAGAAACACTTTCATGGAAAGGGGTTGCGAAGCTTCCAAAAATTACGAATCTCCAGAAATCTCAGCAAATATTTTTTCACCCAAACTGGATGATACTTTCAGGTAATGATCAGTACACTAAGGCGACTTGGTTCCCCAAATTTCGTTCTTCTATGTTGAAGCGTTCATTTCCAGTAACAGTTTGAATTTTTAGGTATCACTCTGTTTTCTCCTATATTGATAGATGTATTTGGAACTCTAAATCGAACACGGTTTGTGCTAGCTTCTTGAAACTTGACACAGTAAAGTAGTTTCACGTTCTATCTCCAAGTTTTGTTTCCTCTTGATGTAGCCCTAAGCAGTGACTGGCGAGAAGCACTTTCATGGAAAGGGGTTGCCAAGCTTCCAAAAATTACGAATCTCCAGAAATCTCAGCAAATATTTTTTCACCCAAACTGGATGATACTTTCAGGTAATGATCAGTACACTAATGCGACTTGGTTCCCCAAATTTCATTCTTCTATGTTGAAGCGTTCATTTCCAGTAACAGTTTGAATTTTTAGGTTTCACTCTGTTTTCTTTTATATTGATAGATGTATTTGGAACTCTAAATCGAACACGGTTTGTGCTAGCTGCTTGAAACTTGACACAGTAAATAGTTTCACGTTCTATCTCTATGTTTTGTTTCCTCTTGATGTAGCCCTAAGCAGTGACTGGCGAGAAGCACTTTCATGGAAAGGGGTTGCCAAGCTTCCAAAAATTACGAATCTCCAGAAATGTCAGCCAATATTTTTTCACCCAAACTGGATGATACTTTCAGGTAATGATCAGTACACTAAGGCGACTTGGTTCCCCAAATTTCGTTCTTCTATGTTGAAGCGTTCATTTCCAGTAACAGTTTGAATTTTGAGGTTTCACTCTGTTTTCTCCTATATTGATAGATGTATTTGCAACTCTAAATCCAACACGGTTTGTCCTAGCTTCTTGAAACTTGACACAGTAAAGTAGTTTCACGTTCTATCTCTATGTTTTGTTTCCTCTTGATGTAGCCCTAAGCAGTGACTGGCGAGAAGCACTTTCATGGAAAGGGGTTGCCAAGCTTCCAAAAATTACGAATCTCCAGAAATGTCAGCCAATATTTTTTCACCCAAACTGGATGATACTTTCAGGTAATGATCAGTACACTAAGGCGACTTGGTTCCCCAAATTTCGTTCTTCTATATTGAAGCGTTCATTTCCAGTAACAGTTTGAATTTTTAGGTTTCACTCTGTTTTCTCCTATATTGATAGATGTATTTGGAACTCTAAATCGAACACGGTTTGTGCTAGCTTCTTGAAACTTTACACAGTAAAGTAGTTACACGTTCTATCTCTAAGTTTTGTTTCCTCTTGATGTAGCCCTAAGCAGTGACTGGCGAGAAGCACTTTCATGGAAAGGGGTTGCCAAGCTTCCAAAAATTACGAATCTCCAGAAATGTCAGCAAATATTTTTTCACCCAAACTGGATGATACTTTCAGGTAATGATCAGTACACTAAGGCGACTTGGTTCCCCAAATTTCGTTCTTCTATGTTGAAGTGTTCATTTCCAGTAACAGTTTGAATTTTTAGGTTTCACTCTGTTTTCTCCTATATTGATAGATGTATTTGGAACTCTAAATCGAACACGGTTTGTGCTAGCTGCTTGAAACTTGACACAGTGAAGTAGTTTCACGTTCTATCTCAATGTTTTGTTTCCTCTTGATGTAGCCCTAAGCACTGACTGGCGAGAAACACTTTCATGGAAAGGGGTTGCGAAGCTTCCAAAAATTACGAATCTCCAGAAATCTCAGCAAATATTTTTTCACCCAAACTGGATGATACTTTCAGGTAATGATCAGTACACTAAGGCGACTTGGTTCCCCAAATTTTGTTCTTCTATGTTGAAGCGTTCATTTCCAGTAACAGTTTGAATTTTGAGGTTTCACTCTGTTTTCTCCTATATTGATAGATGTGTTTGCAACTCTAAATCCAACACGGTTTGTGCTAGCTTCTTGAAACTTGACACAGTAAAGTAGTTTCACGTTCTATCTCTATGTTTTGTTTCCTCTTGATGTAGCCCTAAGCAGTGACTGGCGAGAAGCACTTACATGGAAAGGGGTTGCCAAGCTTCCAAAAATTACGAATCTCCAGAAATCTCAGCAAATATTTTTTCACCCAAACTGGATGATACTTTCAGGTAATGATCAGTACACTAAGGCGACTTGGTTCCCCAAATTTCGTTCTTCTATGATGAAGCGTTCATTTCCAGTAACAGTTTGAATTTTCAGGTTTCACTCTGTTTTCTCCTATATTGATAGATGTATTTGGAACTCTAAATCCAACACGGTTTGTGCTAGCTTCTTGAAACTTGACACAGTGAAGTAGTTTCACGTTCTATCTCTATGTTTTGTTTCCTCTTGATGTAGCCCTAAGCACTGACTGGCGAGAAACACTTTCATGGAAAGGGGTTGCGAAGCTTCCAAAAGTTACGAATCTCCAGAAATCTCAGCAAATATTTTTTCACCCAAACTGGATGATACTTTCAGGTAATGATCAGTACACGAAGGTGACTTGGTTCCCCAAATTTCGTGCTTCTATGTTGAAGCGTTCATTTCCAGTAACAGTTTGAATTTTTAGGTTTCAATCTGTTTTCTCCTATATTGATAGATGTATTTGGAACTCTAAATCGAACACGGTTTGTACTAGCTTCTTGAAACTTGACACAGTAAAGTAGTTTCACGTTCTATCTCTATGTTTTGTTTCCTCTTGATGTAGCCCTAAGCAGTGACTGGCGAGAAACACTTTCATGGAAAGGGGTTGCCAAGCTTCCAAAAATTACGAATCTCTAGAAATCTCAGCAAATATTTTTTCACCCAAACTGGATGATACTTTCAGGTAATGATCAGTACACTAAGGCGACTTGGTTCCCCAAATTTCGTTCTTCTATGTTGAAGTGTTCATTTCCAGTAACAGTTTGAATTTTTAGGTTTCACTCTGTTTTCTCCTATATTGATAGATGTATTTGGAACTCTAAATCGAACACGGTTTGTGCTAGCTGCTTGAAACTTGACACAGTGAAGTAGTTTCACGTTCTATCTCAATGTTTTGTTTCCTCTTGATGTAGCCCTAAGCACTGACTGGCGAGAAACACTTTCATGGAAAGGGGTTGCGAAGCTTCCAAAAATTACGAATCTCCAGAAATCTCAGCAAATATTTTTTCACCCAAACTGGATGATACTTTCAGGTAATGATCAGTACACTAAGGCGACTTGGTTCCCCAAATTTTGTTCTTCTATGTTGAAGCGTTCATTTCCAGTAACAGTTTGAATTTTGAGGTTTCACTCTGTTTTCTCCTATATTGATAGATGTGTTTGCAACTCTAAATCCAACACGGTTTGTGCTAGCTTCTTGAAACTTGACACAGTAAAGTAGTTTCACGTTCTATCTCTATGTTTTGTTTCCTCTTGATGTAGCCCTAAGCAGTGACTGGCGAGAAGCACTTACATGGAAAGGGGTTGCCAAGCTTCCAAAAATTACGAATCTCCAGAAATCTCAGCAAATATTTTTTCACCCAAACTGGATGATACTTTCAGGTAATGATCAGTACACTAAGGCGACTTGGTTCCCCAAATTTCGTTCTTCTATGATGAAGCGTTCATTTCCAGTAACAGTTTGAATTTTCAGGTTTCACTCTGTTTTCTCCTATATTGATAGATGTATTTGGAACTCTAAATCCAACACGGTTTGTGCTAGCTTCTTGAAACTTGACACAGTGAAGTAGTTTCACGTTCTATCTCTATGTTTTGTTTCCTCTTGATGTAGCCCTAAGCACTGACTGGCGAGAAACACTTTCATGGAAAGGGGTTGCGAAGCTTCCAAAAGTTACGAATCTCCAGAAATCTCAGCAAATATTTTTTCACCCAAACTGGATGATACTTTCAGGTAATGATCAGTACACGAAGGTGACTTGGTTCCCCAAATTTCGTGCTTCTATGTTGAAGCGTTCATTTCCAGTAACAGTTTGAATTTTTAGGTTTCAATCTGTTTTCTCCTATATTGATAGATGTATTTGGAACTCTAAATCGAACACGGTTTGTACTAGCTTCTTGAAACTTGACACAGTAAAGTAGTTTCACGTTCTATCTCTATGTTTTGTTTCCTCTTGATGTAGCCCTAAGCAGTGACTGGCGAGAAACACTTTCATGGAAAGGGGTTGCCAAGCTTCCAAAAATTACGAATCTCTAGAAATCTCAGCAAATATTTTTTCACCCAAACTGGATGATACTTTCAGGTAATGATCAGTACACTAAGGCGACTTGGTTCCCCAAATTTCGTTCTTCTATGTTGAAGCGTTCATTTCCAGTAACAGTTTGAATTTTGAGGTTTCACTCTGTTTTCTCCTATATTGATAGATGTATTTGGAACTCTAAATCCAACACGGTTTGTGCTAGCTTCTTGAAACTTGACACAGTAAAGTAGTTTCACGTTCTATATCTATGTTTTGTTTCCTCTTGATGTAGCCCTATGCACTGACTGGCGAGAAACACTTTCATGGAAAGGGGTTGCCAAGCTTCTAAAAATTACGAATCTCCAGAAATCTCAGCAAATATTTTCTCACCCAAACTGGATGATACTTTCAGGTAATGATCAGTACACTAAGGCGACTTGGTTCCCCAAATTTCGTTCTTCTATGTTGAAGCGTTCATTTCCAGTAACAGTTTGAATTTTGAGGTTTCACTCTGTTTTCTCCTATATTGATAGATGTATTTGGAACTCAAAATCCAACACGGTTTGTGCTAGCTTCTTGAAACTTGACACAGTAAAGTAGTTTCACGTTCTATCTCTAGGTTTTGTTTCCTCTTGATGTAGCCCTAAGCAGTGACTGGCGAGAAGCACTTTCATGGAAAGGGGTTGCCAAGCTTCCAAAAATTACGAATCTCCAGAAATGTCAGCCAATATTTTTTCACCCAAACTGGATGATACTTTCAGGTAATGATCAGTACACTAAGGCGACTTGGTTCCCCAAATTTCGTTCTTCTATGATGAAGCGTTCATTTCCAGTAACAGTTTGAATTTTCAGGTTTCACTCTGTTTTCTCCTATATTGATAGATGTATTTGGAACTCTAAATCCAACACGGTTTGTGCTAGCTTCTTGAAACTTGACACAGTGAAGTAGTTTCACGTTCTATCTCTATGTTTTGTTTCCTCTTGATGTAGCCCTAAGCACTGACTGGCGAGAAACACTTTCATGGAAAGGGGTTGCGAAGCTTCCAAAAGTTACGAATCTCCAGAAATCTCAGCAAATATTTTTTCACCCAAACTGGATGATACTTTCAGGTAATGATCAGTACACGAAGGTGACTTGGTTCCCCAAATTTCGTGCTTCTATGTTGAAGCGTTCATTTCCAGTAACAGTTTGAATTTTTAGGTTTCAATCTGTTTTCTCCTATATTGATAGATGTATTTGGAACTCTAAATCCAACACGGTTTGTGCTAGCTTTATGAAACTTGACACAGTAAAGTAGTTTCACGTTCTATGACTATGTTTTGTTTCCTCTTGATGTAGCAATAAGCAGTGACTGGCGAGAAACACTTTCATGGAAAGGGGTTGCCAAGCTTCCAAAAATTACGAATCTCCAGAAATCTCAGCAAATATTTTTTCACCCAAACTGGATGATACTTTCAGGTAATGATCAGTAAACGAAGGCGACTTGGTTCCCCAAATTTCGTTCTTCTATGTTGAAGCGTTCATTTCCAGTAACAGTTTGAATTTTTAGGTTTCACTCTGTTTTCTCCTATATTGATAGTTGTATTTGGAACTCTAAATCGAACACGGTTTGTGCTAGCTTCTTGAAACTTGACACAGTAAAGTAGTTTCACGTTCTATCTCTATGTTTTGTTTCCTCTTGATGTAGCCCTAAGCAGTGACTGGCGAGAAGCACTTTCATGGAAAGGGGTTGCCAAGCTTGCAAAAATTACGAATCTCCAGAAATGTCAGCAAATATTTTTTCACCCAAACTGGATGATACTTTCAGGTAATGATCAGTACACTAAGGTGACTTGGTTCCCCAAATTTCGTTCTTCTATGTTGAAGCGTTCATTTCCAGTAACAGTTTGAATTTTGAGGTTTCACTCTGTTTTCTCCTATATTGATAGATGTATTTGGAACTCTAAATCCAACACGGTTTGTGCTAGCTTCTTGAAACTTGACACAGTGAAGTAGTTTCACGTTCTATCTCTATGTTTTGTTTCCTCTTGATGTAGCCCTAAGCACTGACTGGCGAGAAACACTTTCATGGAAAGGGGTTGCCAAGCTTCCAAAAATTACGAATCTCCAGAAATGTCAGCAAATATTTTTTCACCCAAACTGGATGATACTTTCAGGTAATGATCAGTACACTAAGGCGACTTGGTTCCCCAATTTTTGTTCTTCTATGTTGAAGCGTTCATTTCCAGTAACAGTTTGAATTTTGAGGTTTCACTCTGTTTTCTCCTATATTGATAGATGTGTTTGCAACTCTAAATCCAACACGGTTTGTGCTAGCTTCTTGAAACTTGACACAGTAAAGTAGTTTCACGTTCTATCTCTATGTTTTGTTTCCTCTTGATGTAGCCCTAAGCAGTGACTGGCGAGAAGCACTTACATGGAAAGGGGTTGCCAAGCTTCCAAAAATTACGAATCTCCAGAAATCTCAGCAAATATTTTTTCACCCAAACTGGATGATACTTTCAGGTAATGATCAGTACACTAAGGCGACTTGGTTCCCCAAATTTCGTTCTTCTATGATGAAGCGTTCATTTCCAGTAACAGTTTGAATTTTCAGGTTTCACTCTGTTTTCTCCTATATTGATAGATGTATTTGGAACTCTAAATCCAACACGGTTTGTGCTAGCTTCTTGAAACTTGACACAGTGAAGTAGTTTCACGTTCTATCTCTATGTTTTGTTTCCTCTTGATGTAGCCCTAAGCACTGACTGGCGAGAAACACTTTCATGGAAAGGGGTTGCGAAGCTTCCAAAAGTTACGAATCTCCAGAAATCTCAGCAAATATTTTTTCACCCAAACTGGATGATACTTTCAGGTAATGATCAGTACACGAAGGTGACTTGGTTCCCCAAATTTCGTGCTTCTATGTTGAAGCGTTCATTTCCAGTAACAGTTTGAATTTTTAGGTTTCAATCTGTTTTCTCCTATATTGATAGATGTATTTGGAACTCTAAATCGAACACGGTTTGTACTAGCTTCTTGAAACTTGACACAGTAAAGTAGTTTCACGTTCTATCTCTATGTTTTGTTTCCTCTTGATGTAGCCCTAAGCAGTGACTGGCGAGAAACACTTTCATGGAAAGGGGTTGCCAAGCTTCCAAAAATTACGAATCTCTAGAAATCTCAGCAAATATTTTTTCACCCAAACTGGATGATACTTTCAGGTAATGATCAGTACACTAAGGCGACTTGGTTCCCCAAATTTCGTTCTTCTATGTTGAAGCGTTCATTTCCAGTAACAGTTTGAATTTTGAGGTTTCACTCTGTTTTCTCCTATATTGATAGATGTATTTGGAACTCTAAATCCAACACGGTTTGTGCTAGCTTCTTGAAACTTGACACAGTAAAGTAGTTTCACGTTCTATATCTATGTTTTGTTTCCTCTTGATGTAGCCCTATGCACTGACTGGCGAGAAACACTTTCATGGAAAGGGGTTGCCAAGCTTCTAAAAATTACGAATCTCCAGAAATCTCAGCAAATATTTTCTCACCCAAACTGGATGATACTTTCAGGTAATGATCAGTACACTAAGGCGACTTGGTTCCCCAAATTTCGTTCTTCTATGTTGAAGCGTTCATTTCCAGTAACAGTTTGAATTTTGACGTTTCACTCTGTTTTCTCCTATATTGATAGATGTATTTGGAACTCTAAATCGAACACGGTTTGTGCTAGGTTCTTGAAACTTGACACAGTAAAGTAGTTTCACGTTCTATCTCTATGTTTTGTTTCCTCTTGATGTAGCCCTAAGCAGTGACTGGCGAGAAGCACTTTCATGGAAAGGGGTTGCCAAGCTTCCAAAAATTACGAATCTCCAGAAATGTCAGCAAATATTTTTTCACCCAAACTGGATGATACTTTCAGGTAATGATCAGTACACTAAGGCGACTTGGTTCCCCAAATTTCGTTCTTCTATGTTGAAGCGTTCATTTCCAGTAACAGTTTGAATTTTGAGGTTTCACTCTGTTTTCTCCTATATTGATAGATGTATTTGGAACTCAAAATCCAACACGGTTTGTGCTAGCTTCTTGAAACTTGACACAGTAAAGTAGTTTCACGTTCTATCTCTAGGTTTTGTTTCCTCTTGATGTAGCCCTAAGCAGTGACTGGCGAGAAGCACTTTCATGGAAAGGGGTTGCCAAGCTTCCAAAAATTACGAATCTCCAGAAATGTCAGCCAATATTTTTTCACCCAAACTGGATGATACTTTCAGGTAATGATCAGTACACTAAGGCGACTTGGTTCCCCAAATTTCGTTCTTCTATGATGAAGCGTTCATTTCCAGTAACAGTTTGAATTTTCAGGTTTCACTCTGTTTTCTCCTATATTGATAGATGTATTTGGAACTCTAAATCCAACACGGTTTGTGCTAGCTTCTTGAAACTTGACACAGTGAAGTAGTTTCACGTTCTATCTCTATGTTTTGTTTCCTCTTGATGTAGCCCTAAGCACTGACTGGCGAGAAACACTTTCATGGAAAGGGGTTGCGAAGCTTCCAAAAGTTACGAATCTCCAGAAATCTCAGCAAATATTTTTTCACCCAAACTGGATGATACTTTCAGGTAATGATCAGTACACGAAGGTGACTTGGTTCCCCAAATTTCGTGCTTCTATGTTGAAGCGTTCATTTCCAGTAACAGTTTGAATTTTTAGGTTTCAATCTGTTTTCTCCTATATTGATAGATGTATTTGGAACTCTAAATCCAACACGGTTTGTGCTAGCTTTATGAAACTTGACACAGTAAAGTAGTTTCACGTTCTATGACTATGTTTTGTTTCCTCTTGATGTAGCCATAAGCAGTGACTGGCGAGAAACACTTTCATGGAAAGGGGTTGCCAAGCTTCCAAAAATTACGAATCTCCAGAAATCTCAGCAAATATTTTTTCACCCAAACTGGATGATACTTTCAGGTAATGATCAGTAAACGAAGGCGACTTGGTTCCCCAAATTTCGTTCTTCTATGTTGAAGCGTTCATTTCCAGTAACAGTTTGAATTTTTAGGTTTCACTCTGTTTTCTCCTATATTGATAGTTGTATTTGGAACTCTAAATCGAACACGGTTTGTGCTAGCTTCTTGAAACTTGACACAGTAAAGTAGTTTCACGTTCTATCTCTATGTTTTGTTTCCTCTTGATGTAGCCCTAAGCAGTGACTGGCGAGAAGCACTTTCATGGAAAGGGGTTGCCAAGCTTGCAAAAATTACGAATCTCCAGAAATGTCAGCAAATATTTTTTCACCCAAACTGGATGATACTTTCAGGTAATGATCAGTACACTAAGGTGACTTGGTTCCCCAAATTTCGTTCTTCTATGTTGAAGCGTTCATTTCCAGTAACAGTTTGAATTTTGAGGTTTCACTCTGTTTTCTCCTATATTGATAGATGTATTTGGAACTCTAAATCCAACACGGTTTGTGCTAGCTTCTTGAAACTTGACACAGTGAAGTAGTTTCACGTTCTATCTCTATGTTTTGTTTCCTCTTGATGTAGCCCTAAGCACTGACTGGCGAGAAACACTTTCATGGAAAGGGGTTGCCAAGCTTCCAAAAATTACGAATCTCCAGAAATGTCAGCAAATATTTTTTCACCCAAACTGGATGATACTTTCAGGTAATGATCAGTACACTAAGGCGACTTGGTTCCCCAATTTTTGTTCTTCTATGTTGAAGCGTTCATTTCCAGTAACAGTTTGAATTTTGAGGTTTCACTCTGTTTTCTCCTATATTGATAGATGTGTTTGCAACTCTAAATCCAACACGGTTTGTGCTAGCTTCTTGAAACTTGACACAGTAAAGTAGTTTCACGTTCTATCTCTATGTTTTGTTTCCTCTTGATGTAGCCCTAAGCAGTGACTGGCGAGAAGCACTTACATGGAAAGGGGTTGCCAAGCTTCCAAAAATTACGAATCTCCAGAAATCTCAGCAAATATTTTTTCACCCAAACTGGATGATACTTTCAGGTAATGATCAGTACACTAAGGCGACTTGGTTCCCCAAATTTCGTTCTTCTATGATGAAGCGTTCATTTCCAGTAACAGTTTGAATTTTCAGGTTTCACTCTGTTTTCTCCTATATTGATAGATGTATTTGGAACTCTAAATCCAACACGGTTTGTGCTAGCTTCTTGAAACTTGACACAGTGAAGTAGTTTCACGTTCTATCTCTATGTTTTGTTTCCTCTTGATGTAGCCCTAAGCACTGACTGGCGAGAAACACTTTCATGGAAAGGGGTTGCGAAGCTTCCAAAAGTTACGAATCTCCAGAAATCTCAGCAAATATTTTTTCACCCAAACTGGATGATACTTTCAGGTAATGATCAGTACACGAAGGTGACTTGGTTCCCCAAATTTCGTGCTTCTATGTTGAAGCGTTCATTTCCAGTAACAGTTTGAATTTTTAGGTTTCAATCTGTTTTCTCCTATATTGATAGATGTATTTGGAACTCTAAATCGAACACGGTTTGTACTAGCTTCTTGAAACTTGACACAGTAAAGTAGTTTCACGTTCTATCTCTATGTTTTGTTTCCTCTTGATGTAGCCCTAAGCAGTGACTGGCGAGAAACACTTTCATGGAAAGGGGTTGCCAAGCTTCCAAAAATTACGAATCTCTAGAAATCTCAGCAAATATTTTTTCACCCAAACTGGATGATACTTTCAGGTAATGATCAGTACACTAAGGCGACTTGGTTCCCCAAATTTCGTTCTTCTATGTTGAAGCGTTCATTTCCAGTAACAGTTTGAATTTTGAGGTTTCACTCTGTTTTCTCCTATATTGATAGATGTATTTGGAACTCTAAATCCAACACGGTTTGTGCTAGCTTCTTGAAACTTGACACAGTAAAGTAGTTTCACGTTCTATATCTATGTTTTGTTTCCTCTTGATGTAGCCCTATGCACTGACTGGCGAGAAACACTTTCATGGAAAGGGGTTGCCAAGCTTCTAAAAATTACGAATCTCCAGAAATCTCAGCAAATATTTTCTCACCCAAACTGGATGATACTTTCAGGTAATGATCAGTACACTAAGGCGACTTGGTTCCCCAAATTTCGTTCTTCTATGTTGAAGCGTTCATTTCCAGTAACAGTTTGAATTTTGACGTTTCACTCTGTTTTCTCCTATATTGATAGATGTATTTGGAACTCTAAATCGAACACGGTTTGTGCTAGGTTCTTGAAACTTGACACAGTAAAGTAGTTTCACGTTCTATCTCTATGTTTTGTTTCCTCTTGATGTAGCCCTAAGCAGTGACTGGCGAGAAGCACTTTCATGGAAAGGGGTTGCCAAGCTTCCAAAAATTACGAATCTCCAGAAATGTCAGCAAATATTTTTTCACCCAAACTGGATGATACTTTCAGGTAATGATCAGTACACTAAGGCGACTTGGTTCCCCAAATTTCGTTCTTCTATGTTGAAGCGTTCATTTCCAGTAACAGTTTGAATTTTGAGGTTTCACTCTGTTTTCTCCTATATTGATAGATGTATTTGGAACTCAAAATCCAACACGGTTTGTGCTAGCTTCTTGAAACTTGACACAGTAAAGTAGTTTCACGTTCTATCTCTAGGTTTTGTTTCCTCTTGATGTAGCCCTAAGCAGTGACTGGCGAGAAGCACTTTCATGGAAAGGGGTTGCCAAGCTTCCAAAAATTACGAATCTCCAGAAATGTCAGCCAATATTTTTTCACCCAAACTGGATGATACTTTCAGGTAATGATCAGTACACTAAGGCGACTTGGTTCCCCAAATTTCGTTCTTCTATGATGAAGCGTTCATTTCCAGTAACAGTTTGAATTTTCAGGTTTCACTCTGTTTTCTCCTATATTGATAGATGTATTTGGAACTCTAAATCCAACACGGTTTGTGCTAGCTTCTTGAAACTTGACACAGTGAAGTAGTTTCACGTTCTATCTCTATGTTTTGTTTCCTCTTGATGTAGCCCTAAGCACTGACTGGCGAGAAACACTTTCATGGAAAGGGGTTGCGAAGCTTCCAAAAGTTACGAATCTCCAGAAATCTCAGCAAATATTTTTTCACCCAAACTGGATGATACTTTCAGGTAATGATCAGTACACGAAGGTGACTTGGTTCCCCAAATTTCGTGCTTCTATGTTGAAGCGTTCATTTCCAGTAACAGTTTGAATTTTTAGGTTTCAATCTGTTTTCTCCTATATTGATAGATGTATTTGGAACTCTAAATCCAACACGGTTTGTGCTAGCTTTATGAAACTTGACACAGTAAAGTAGTTTCACGTTCTATGACTATGTTTTGTTTCCTCTTGATGTAGCCATAAGCAGTGACTGGCGAGAAACACTTTCATGGAAAGGGGTTGCCAAGCTTCCAAAAATTACGAATCTCCAGAAATCTCAGCAAATATTTTTTCACCCAAACTGGATGATACTTTCAGGTAATGATCAGTAAACGAAGGCGACTTGGTTCCCCAAATTTCGTTCTTCTATGTTGAAGCGTTCATTTCCAGTAACAGTTTGAATTTTTAGGTTTCACTCTGTTTTCTCCTATATTGATAGTTGTATTTGGAACTCTAAATCGAACACGGTTTGTGCTAGCTTCTTGAAACTTGACACAGTAAAGTAGTTTCACGTTCTATCTCTATGTTTTGTTTCCTCTTGATGTAGCCCTAAGCAGTGACTGGCGAGAAGCACTTTCATGGAAAGGGGTTGCCAAGCTTGCAAAAATTACGAATCTCCAGAAATGTCAGCAAATATTTTTTCACCCAAACTGGATGATACTTTCAGGTAATGATCAGTACACTAAGGCGACTTGGTTCCCCAAATTTCGTTCTTCTATGTTGAAGCGTTCATTTCCAGTAACAGTTTGAATTTTGAGGTTTCACTCTGTTTTCTCCTATATTGATAGATGTATTTGGAACTCTAAATCCAACACGGTTTGGCTAGCTTCTTGAAACTTGACACAGTAAAGTAGTTTCACGTTCTATCTCTAGGTTTTGTTTCCTCTTGTTGTAGCCCTAAGCACTGACTGGCGAGAAACACATTCATGGAAAGGGTTTGCCTAGCTTCCAAAAATTACTAATCTCCAGAAAGCAAATATTTTTTCACCCAAACTGGATGATACTTTCAGGTAATGATCAGTACACTAAGGCGACTTGGTTCCCCAAATTTCGTTCTTCTATGTTGAAGCGTTCATTTCCAGTAACAGTTTGAATTTTTAGGTTTCACTCTGTTTTCTCCTATATTGATAGATGTATTTGGAACTCTAAATCCAACACGGTTTGTGCTAGCTTCTTGAAACTTGACACAGTGAAGTAGTTTCACGTTCTATCTCTATGTTTTGTTTCCTCTTGATGTAGCCCTAAGCACTGACTGGCGAGAAACACTTTCATGGAAAGGGGTTGCCAAGCTTCCAAAAATTACGAATCTCCAGAAATGTCAGCAAATATTTTTTCACCCAAACTGGATGATACTTTCAGGTAATGATCAGTACACTAAGGCGACTTGGTTCCCCAAATTTCGTTCTTCTATGTTGAAGCGTTCATTTCCAGTAACAGTTTGAATTTTTAGGTTTCACTCTGTTTTCTCCTATATTGATAGATGTATTTGGAACTCTAAATCCAACACGGTTTGTGCTAGCTTCTTGAAACTTGACACAGTAAAGTAGTTTCACGTTCTATCTCTATGTTTTGTTTCCTCTTGATGTAGCCCTAAGCAGTGACTGGCGAGAAGCACTTTCATGGAAAGGGGTTGCCAAGCTTCCAAAAATTACGAATCTCCAGAAATCTCAGCAAATATTTTTTCACCCAAACTGGATGATACTTTCAGGTAATGATCAGTACACTAAGGCGACTTGGTTCCCCAAATTTCGTTCTTCTATGTTGAAGCGTTCATTTCCAGTAACAGTTTGAATTTTGAGGTTTCACTCTGTTTTCTCCTATATTGATAGATGTATTTGGAACTCTAAATCGAACACGGTTTGTGCTAGCTGCTTGTAACTTGACACAGTAAAGTAGTTTCACGTTCTATCTCAATGTTTTGTTTCCTCTTGATGTAGCCCTAAGCAGTGACTGGCGAGAAGCACTTTCATGGAAAGGGGTTGCCAAGCTTCCAAAAATTACGAATATCCAGAAATGTCAGCAAATATTTTTTCACCCAAACTGGATGATACTTTCAGGTAATGATCAGTACACTAAAGCGACTTGGTTCCCCAAATTTTGATCTTCTATATTGAAGCGTTCATTTCCAGTAACAGTTTGAATTTTTAGGTTCACTCTGTTTTCTCCTATATTGATTGATGTATTTGGAACTCTAAATCCAATACGGTTAGTGCTAGCTTCTTGAAACTTGACACAGTAAAGTAGTTTCACGTTCTATCTCTATGTTTTGTTTCCTCTTGATGTAGCCCTATGCACTGACTGGCGAGAAACACTTTCATGGAAAGGGGTTGCCAAGCTTCCAAAAATTACGAATCTCCAGAAATCTCAGCAAATATTTTCTCACCCAAACTGGATGATACTTTCAGGTAATGATCAGTACACTAAGGCGACTTGGTTCCCCAAATTTCGTTCTTCTATGTTGAAGCGTTCATTTCCAGTAACAGTTTGAATTTTGACGTTTCACTCTGTTTTCTCCTATATTGTTAGATGTATTTGGAACTCTAAATCGAACACGGTTTGTGCTAGGTTCTTGAAACTTGACACAGTAAAGTAGTTTCACGTTCTATCTCTACGTTTTGTTTGCTCTTGATGTAGCCCTAAGCAGTGACTGGCGAGAAGCACTTTCATGGAAAGGGGTTGCCAAGCTTCCAAAAATTATGAATCTCCAGAAATGTCAGCAAATATTTTTTCACCCAAACTGGATGATACTTTCAGGTAATGATCAGTACACTAAGGCGATTTGGTTCCCCAAATTTCGTTCTTCTATGTTGAAGCGTTCATTTCCAGTAACAGTTTGAATTTTGAGGTTTCACTCTGTTTTCTCCTATATTGATAGATGTATTTGGAACTCTAAATCCAACACGGTTTGTGCTAGCTTCTTGAAACTTGATACAGTAAAGTAGTTTCACGTTCTATCTCTATGTTTTGTTTCCTCTTGATGTAGCCCTAAGCAGTGACTGGCGAGAAGCACTTTCATGGAAAGGGGTTGCCAAGCTTCCAAAAATTACGAATCTCCAGAAATCTCAGCAAATATTTTTTCACCCAAACTGGATGATACTTTCAGGTAATGATCAGTACACTAAGGCGACTTTGTTCCCCAAATTTCGTTCTTCTATGTTGAAGCGTTCATTTCCAGTAACAGTTTGAATTTTGAGGTTTCACTCTGTTTTCTCCTATATTGATAGATGTATTTGGAACTCTAAATCCAACACGGTTTGTGCTAGCTTCTTGAAACTTGACACAGTAAAGTAGTTTCACGTTCTATCTCTATGTTTTGTTTCCTCTTGATGTAGCCCTATGCACTGACTGGCGAGAAACACTTTCATGGAAAGGGGTTGCCTAGCTTCCAAAAATTACGAATCTCCAGAAATCTCAGCAAATATTTTTTCACCCAAACTGGATGATACTTTCAGGTAATGATCAGTACACTAAGGCGACTTGGTTCCCCAAATTTCGTTCTTCTATGTTGAAGCGTTCATTTCCAGTAACAGTTTGAATTTTGACGTTTCACTCTGTTTTCTCCTATATTGATAGATGTATTTGGAACTCTAAATCGAACACGGTTTGTGCTAGGTTCTTGAAACTTGACACAGTAAAGTAGTTTCACGTTCTATCTCTATGTTGTGTTTCCTCTTGATGTAGCCCTAAGCAGTGACTGGCGAGAAGCACTTTCATGGAAAGGGGTTGCCAAGCTTCCAAAAATTACGAATCTCCAGAAATGTCAGCAAATATTTTTTCACCCAAACTGGATGATACTTTCAGGTAATGATCAGTACACTAAGGCGACTTGGTTCCCCAAATTTCGTTCCTCTATGTTGAAGCGTTCATTTCCAGTAAGAGTTTGAATTTTTAGGTTTCACTCTGTTTTCTCCTATATTGATAGATGTATTTGGAACTCTAAATCCAACACGGTTTGTGCTAGCTTCTTGAAACTTGACACAGTAAAGTAGTTTCACGTTCTATCTCTATGTTTTGTTTCCTCTTGATGTAGCCCTAAGCAGTGACTGGCGAGAAGCACTTTCATGGAAAGGGGTTGCCAAGCTTCCAAAAATTACGAATCTCCAGAAATCTCAGCCAATATTTTTTCACCCAAACTGGATGACACTTTCAGGGAATGATCAGTACACTAAGGCGACTTGGTTCCCCAAATTTCGTTCTTCTATGTTGAAGCGTTCATTTCCAGTAACAGTTTGAATTTTTAGGTTTCACTCTGTTTTCTCCTATATTGATAGATGTATTTGGAACTCTAAATCGAACACGGTTTGTGCTAGCTGCTTGAAACTTGACACAGTAAAGTAGTTTCACGTTCTATCTCAATGTTTTGTTTCCTCTTGATGTAGCCCTAAGCAGTGACTGGCGAGAAGCACTTTCATGGAAAGGGGTTGCCAAGCTTCCAAAAATTACGAATCTCCAGAAATCTCAGCAAATATTTTTTCACCCAAACTGGATGATACTTTCAGGTAATGATCAGTACACTAAGGCGACTTGGTTCCCCAAATTTCGTTCTTCTATGTTGAAGCGTTAATTTCCAGTAACAGTTTGAATTTTGAGGTTTCACTCTGTTTTCTCCTATGTTGATAGATGTGTTTGCAACTCTAAATCCAACACGGTTTGTGCTAGCTTCTTGAAACTTGACACAGTAAAGTAGTTTCACGTTCTATCTCTATGTTTTGTTTCCTCTTGATGTAGCCCTAAGCAGTGACTGGCGAGAAGCACTTTCATGGAAAGGGGTTGCCAAGCTTCCAAAAATTACGAATCTCCAGAAATGTCAGCCAATATTTTTTCACCCAAACTGGATGATACTTTCAGGTAATGATCAGTACACTAAGGCGACTTGGTTCCCCAAATTTCGTTCTTCTATGTTGAAGCGTTCATTTCCAGTAACAGTTTGAATTTTTAGGTTTCACTCTGTTTTCTCCTATATTGATAGATGTATTTGGAACTCTAAATCCAACACGGTTTGTGCTAGCTTCTTGAAACTTGACACAGTAAAGTAGTTTCACGTTCTATCTCTATGTTTTGTTTCCTCTTGATGTAGCCCTAAGCAGTGACTGGCGAGAAACACTTTCATGGAAAGGGGTTGCCAAGCTTCTAAAAATTACGAATCTCCAGAAATCTCAGCAAATATTTTCTCACCCAAACTGGATGATACTTTCAGGTAATGATCAGTACACTAAGGCGACTTGGTTCCCCAAATTTCGTTCTTCTATGTTGAAGCGTTCATTTCCAGTAACAGTTTGAATTTTGACGTTTCACTCTGTTTTCTCCTATATTGATAGATGTATTTGGAACTCTAAATCGAACACGGTTTGTGCTAGGTTCTTGAAACTTGACACAGTAAAGTAGTTTCACGTTCTATCTCTATGTTTTGTTTCCTCTTGATGTAGCCCTAAGCAGTGACTGGCGAGAAGCACTTTCATGGAAAGGGGTTGCCAAGCTTCCAAAAATTACGAATCTCCAGAAATGTCAGCCAATATTTTTTCACCCAAACTGGATGATACTTTCAGGTAATGATCAGTACACTAAGGCGACTTGGTTCCCCAAATTTCGTTCTTCTATGTTGAAGCGTTCATTTCCAGTAACAGTTTGAATTTTGAGGTTTCACTCTGTTTTCTCCTATATTGATAGATGTATTTGGAACTCTAAATCCAACACGGTTTGTGCTAGCTTCTTGAAACTTGACACAGTGAAGTAGTTTCACGTTCTATCTCTATGTTTTGTTTCCTCTTGATGTAGCCTTAAGCACTGACTGGCGAGAAACACTTTCATGGAAAGGGGTTGCGAAGCTTCCAAAAGTTACGAATCTCCAGAAATCTGAGCAAATATTTTTTCACCCAAACTGGATGATACTTTCAGGTAATGATCAGTACACGAAGGTGACTTGGTTCCCCAAATTTCGTGCTTCTATGTTGAAGCGTTCATTTCCAGTAACAGTTTGAATTTTTAGGTTTCAATCTGTTTTCTCCTATATTGATAGATGTATTTGGAACTCTAAATCCAACACGGTTTGTGCTAGCTTTATGAAACTTGACACAGTAAAGTAGTTTCACGTTCTATGACTATGTTTTGTTTCCTCTTGATGTAGCCATAAGCAGTGACTGGCGAGAAACACTTTCATGGAAAGGGGTTGCCAAGCTTCCAAAAATTACGAATCTCCAGAAATCTCAGCAAATATTTTTTCACCCAAACTGGATGATACTTTCAGGTAATGATCAGTAAACGAAGGCGACTTGGTTCCCAAAATTTCGTTCTTCTATGTTGAAGCGTTCATTTCCAGTAACAGTTTGAATTTTTAGGTTTCACTCTGTTTTCTCCTATATTGATAGTTGTATTTGGAACTCTAAATCGAACACGGTTTGTGCTAGCTTCTTGAAACTTGACACAGTAAAGTAGTTTCACGTTCTATCTCTATGTTTTGTTTCCTCTTGATGTAGCCCTAAGCAGTGACTGGCGAGAAGCACTTTCATGGAAAGGGGTTGCCAAGCTTGCAAAAATTACGAATCTCCAGAAATGTCAGCAAATATTTTTTCACCCAAACTGGATGATACTTTCAGGTAATGATCAGTACACTAAGGCGACTTGGTTCCCCAAATTTCGTTCTTCTATGTTGAAGCGTTCATTTCCAGTAACAGTTTGAATTTTGAGGTTTCACTCTGTTTTCTCCTATATTGATAGATGTATTTGGAACTCTAAATCCAACACGGTTTGGCTAGCTTCTTGAAACTTGACACAGTAAAGTAGTTTCACGTTCTATCTCTAGGTTTTGTTTCCTCTTGTTGTAGCCCTAAGCACTGACTGGCGAGAAACACTTTCATGGAAAGGGTTTGCCTAGCTTCCAAAAATTACTAATCTCCAGAAAGCAAATATTTTTTCACCCAAACTGGATGATACTTTCAGGTAATGATCAGTACACTAAGGCGACTTGGTTCCCCAAATTTCGTTCTTCTATGTTGAAGCGTTCATTTCCAGTAACAGTTTGAATTTTTAGGTTTCACTCTGTTTTCTCCTATATTGATAGATGTATTTGGAACTCTAAATCCAACACGGTTTGTGCTAGCTTCTTGAAACTTGACACAGTGAAGTAGTTTCACGTTCTATCTCTATGTTTTGTTTCCTCTTGATGTAGCCCTAAGCACTGACTGGCGAGAAACACTTTCATGGAAAGGGGTTGCCAAGCTTCCAAAAATTACGAATCTCCAGAAATGTCAGCAAATATTTTTTCACCCAAACTGGATGATACTTTCAGGTAATGATCAGTACACTAAGGCGACTTGGTTCCCCAAATTTCGTTCTTCTATGTTGAAGCGTTCATTTCCAGTAACAGTTTGAATTTTGAGGTTTCACTCTGTTTTCTCCTATATTGATAGATGTATTTGGAACTCTAAATCCAACACGGTTTGTGCTAGCTTCTTGAAACTTGACACAGTAAAGTAGTTTCACGTTCTATCTCTATGTTTTGTTTCCTCTTGATGTAGCCCTAAGCAGTGACTGGCGAGAAGCACTTTCATGGAAAGGGGTTGCCAAGCTTCCAAAAATTACGAATCTCCAGAAATCTCAGCAAATATTTTTTCACCCAAACTGGATGATACTTTCAGGTAATGATCAGTACACTAAGGCGACTTGGTTCCCCAAATTTCGTTCTTCTATGTTGAAGTGTTCATTTCCAGTAACAGTTTGAATTTTTAGGTTTCACTCTGTTTTCTCCTATATTGATAGATGTATTTGGAACTCTAAATCGAACACGGTTTGTGCTAGCTGCTTGAAACTTGACACAGTAAAGTAGTTTCACGTTCTATCTCAATGTTTTGTTTCCTCTTGATGTAGCCCTAAGCAGTGACTGGCGAGAAGCACTTTCATGGAAAGGGGTTGCCAAGCTTCCAAAAATTACGAATATCCAGAAATGTCAGCAAATATTTTTTCACCCAAACTGGATGATACTTTCAGGTAATGATCAGTACACTAAAGCGACTTGGTTCCCCAAATTTTGATCTTCTATATTGAAGCGTTCATTTCCAGTAACAGTTTGAATTTTTAGGTTCACTCTGTTTTCTCCTATATTGATTGATGTATTTGGAACTCTAAATCCAATACGGTTAGTGCTAGCTTCTTGAAACTTGACACAGTAAAGTAGTTTCACGTTCTATCTCTATGTTTTGTTTCCTCTTGATGTAGCCCTATGCACTGACTGGCGAGAAACACTTTCATGGAAAGGGGTTGCCAAGCTTCCAAAAATTACGAATCTCCAGAAATCTCAGCAAATATTTTCTCACCCAAACTGGATGATACTTTCAGGTAATGATCAGTACACTAAGGCGACTTGGTTCCCCAAATTTCGTTCTTCTATGTTGAAGCGTTCATTTCCAGTAACAGTTTGAATTTTGACGTTTCACTCTGTTTTCTCCTATATTGTTAGATGTATTTGGAACTCTAAATCGAACACGGTTTGTGCTAGGTTCTTGAAACTTGACACAGTAAAGTAGTTTCACGTTCTATCTCTCTGTTTTGTTTGCTCTTGATGTAGCCCTAAGCAGTGACTGGCGAGAAGCACTTTCATGGAAAGGGGTTGCCAAGCTTCCAAAAATTACGAATCTCCAGAAATGTCAGCAAATATTTTTTCACCCAAACTGGATGATACTTTCAGGTAATGATCAGTACACTAAGGCGATTTGGTTCCCCAAATTTCGTTCTTCTATGTTGAAGCGTTCATTTCCAGTAACAGTTTGAATTTTGAGGTTTCACTCTGTTTTCTCCTATATTGATAGATGTATTTGGAACTCTAAATCGAACACGGTTTGTGCTAGCTTCTTGAAACTTGACACAGTAAAGTAGTTTCACGTTCTATCTCTATGTTTTGTTTCCTCTTGATGTAGCCCTAAGCAGTGACTGGCGAGAAGCACTTTCATGGAAAGGGGTTGCCAAGCTTCCAAAAATTACGAATCTCCAGAAATCTCAGCAAATATTTTTTCACCCAAACTGGATGATACTTTCAGGTAATGATCAGTACACTAAGGCGACTTTGTTCCCCAAATTTCGTTCTTCTATGTTGAAGCGTTCATTTCCAGTAACAGTTTGAATTTTGAGGTTTCACTCTGTTTTCTCCTATATTGATAGATGTATTTGGAACTCTAAATCCAACACGGTTTGTGCTAGCTTCTTGAAACTTGACACAGTAAAGTAGTTTCACGTTCTATCTCTATGTTTTGTTTCCTCTTGATGTAGCCCTATGCACTGACTGGCGAGAAACACTTTCATGGAAAGGGGTTGCCAAGCTTCCAAAAATTACGAATCTCCAGAAATCTCAGCAAATATTTTTTCACCCAAACTGGATGATACTTTCAGGTAATGATCAGTACACTAAGGCGACTTGGTTCCCCAAATTTCGTTCTTCTATGTTGAAGCGTTCATTTCCAGTAACAGTTTGAATTTTGACGTTTCACTCTGTTTTCTCCTATATTGATAGATGTATTTGGAACTCTAAATCCAACACGGTTTGTGCTAGGTTCTTGAAACTTGACACAGTAAAGTAGTTTCACGTTCTATCTCTATGTTGTGTTTCCTCTTGATGTAGCCCTAAGCAGTGACTGGCGAGAAGCACTTTCATGGAAAGGGGTTGCCAAGCTTCCAAAAATTACGAATCTCCAGAAATGTCAGCAAATATTTTTTCACCCAAACTGGATGATACTTTCAGGTAATGATCAGTACACTAAGGCGACTTGGTTCCCCAAATTTCGTTCTTCTATGTTGAAGCGTTCATTTCCAGTAACAGTTTGAATTTTGAGGTTTCACTCTGTTTTCTCCTATATTGATAGATGTATTTGGAACTCTAAATCCAACACGGTTTGTGCTAGCTTCTTGAAACTTGACACAGTAAAGTAGTTTCACGTTCTATCTCTATGTTTTGTTTCCTCTTGATGTAGCCCTAAGCAGTGACTGGCGAGAAGCACTTTCATGGAAAGAGGTTGCCAAGCTTCCAAAAATTACGAATCTCCAGAAATCTCAGCCAATATTTTTTCACCCAAACTGGATGATACTTTCAGGGAATGATCAGTACACTAAGGCGACTTGGTTCCCCAAATTTCGTTCTTCTATGTTGAAGCGTTCATTTCCAGTAACAGTTTGAATTTTTAGGTTTCACTCTGTTTTCTCCTATATTGATAGATGTATTTGGAACTCTAAATCGAACACGGTTTGTGCTAGCTGCTTGAAACTTGACACAGTAAAGTAGTTTCACGTTCTATCTCAATGTTTTGTTTCCTCTTGATGTAGCCCTAAGCAGTGACTGGCGAGAAGCACTTTCATGGAAAGGGGTTGCCAAGCTTCCAAAAATTACGAATCTCCAGAAATGTCAGCCAATATTTTTTCACCCAAACTGGATGATACTTTCAGGTAATGATCAGTACACTAAGGCGACTTGGTTCCCCAAATTTCGTTCTTCTATGTTGAAGCGTTCATTTCCAGTAACAGTTTGAATTTTTAGGTTTCACTCTGTTTTCTCCTATATTGATAGATGTATTTGGAACTCTAAATCGAACACGGTTTGTGCTAGCTTCTTGAAACTTGACACAGTAAAGTAGTTTCACGTTCTATCTCTATGTTTTGTTTCCTCTTGATGTAGCCCTAAGCAGTGACTGGCGAGAAACACTTTCATGGAAAGGGGTTGCCAAGCTTCCAAAAATTACGATCTCCAGAAATCTCAGCAAATATTTTTTCACCCAAACTGGATGATACTTTCAGGTAATGATCAGTACACTAAGGCGACTTGGTTCCCCAAATTTCGTTCTTCTATGTTGAAGCGTTCATTTCCAGTAACAGTTTGAATTTTGAGGTTTCACTCTGTTTTCTCCTATATTGATAGATGTATTTGGAACTCTAAATCCAACACGGTTTGTGCTAGCTTCTTGAAACTTGACACAGTAAAGTAGTTTCACGTTCTATCTCTATGTTTTGTTTCCTCTTGATGTAGCCCTATGCACTGACTGGCGAGAAACACTTTCATGGAAAGGGGTTGCCAAGCTTCTAAAAATTACGAATCTCCAGAAATCTCAGCAAATATTTTCTCACCCAAACTGGATGATACTTTCAGGTAATGATCAGTACACTAAGGCGACTTGGTTCCCCAAATTTCGTTCTTCTATGTTGAAGCGTTCATTTCCAGTAACAGTTTGAATTTTGACGTTTCACTCTGTTTTCTCCTATATTGATAGATGTATTTGGAACTCTAAATCGAACACGGTTTGTGCTAGGTTCTTGAAACTTGACACAGTAAAGTAGTTTCACGTTCTATCTCTATGTTTTGTTTCCTCTTGATGTAGCCCTAAGCAGTGACTGGCGAGAAGCACTTTCATGGAAAGGGGTTGCCAAGCTTCCAAAAATTACGAATCTCCAGAAATGTCAGCAAATATTTTTTCACCCAAACTGGATGATACTTTCAGGTAATGATCAGTACACTAAGGCGACGGTTCCCCAAATTTCGTTCTTCTATGTTGAAGAGTTCATTTCCAGTAACAGTTTGAATTTTTAGGTTTCACTCTGTTTTCTCCTATATTGATAGATGTATTTGCAACTCTAAATCCAACATGGTTTGTGCTAGCTTCTTGAAACTTGACACAGTAAAGTAGTTTCACGTTCTATCTCTATGTTTTGTTTCCTCTTGATGTAGCCCTAAGCAGTGACTGGCGAGAAGCACTTTCATGGAAAGGGGTTGCCAAGCTTCCAAAAATTACGAATCTCCAGAAATGACAGCAAATATTTTTTCACCCAAACTGGATGATACTTTCAGGTAATGATCAGTACACTAAGGCGACTTGGTTCCCCAAATTTTGATCTTCTATATTGAAGCGTTCATTTCCAGTAACAGTTTGAATTTTTAGGTTCACTCTGTTTTCTCCTATATTGATTGATGTATTTGGAACTCTAAATCCAATACGGTTAGTGCTAGCTTCTTGAAACTTGACACAGTAAAGTTGTTTCACGTTCTATCTCTATGTTTTGTTTCCTCTTGATGTAGCCCTATGCACTGACTGGCGAGAAAAACTTTCATGGAAAGGGGTTGCCAAGCTTCCAAAAATTACGAATCTCCAGAAATCTCAGCAAATATTTTCTCACCCAAACTGGATGATACTTTCAGGTAATGATCAGTACACTAAGGCGACTTGGTTCCCCAAATTTCGTTCTTCTATGTTGAAGCGTTCATTTCCAGTAACAGTTTGAATTTTGACGTTTCACTCTGTTTTCTCCTATATTGATAGATGTATTTGGAACTCTAAATCGAACACGGTTTGTGCTGGGTTCTTGAAACTTGACACAGTAAAGTAGTTTCACGTTCTATCTCTATGTTTTGTTTCCTCTTGATGTAGCCCTAAGCAGTGACTGGCGAGAAGCACTTTCATGGAAAGGGGTTGCCAAGCTTCCAAAAATTACGAATCTCCAGAAATGTCAGCAAATATTTTTTCACCCAAACTGGATGATACTTTCAGGTAATGATCAGTACACTAAGGCGACTTGGTTCCCCAAATTTCGTTCTTCTGTATTGAAGCGTTCATTTCCAGTAACAGTTTGAATTTTTAGGTTTCACTCTGTTTTCTCCTATATTGATAGATGTATTTGGAACTCTAAATCGAACACGGTTTGTGCTAGCTTCTTGAAACTTGACACAGTAAAGTAGTTTCACGTTCTATCTCTATGTTTTGTTCACTCTTGATGTAGCCCTAAGCAGTGACTGGCGAGAAACACTTTCATGGAAAGGGGTTGCCAAGCTTCCAAAAATTACGAATCTCCAGAAATCTCAGCAAATATTTTTTCACCCAAACTGGATGATACTTTCAGGTAATGATCAGTACACTATGGCGACTTGGTTCCCCAAATTTCGTTCTTCTATGTTGAAGCGTTCATTTCCAGTAACAGTTTGAATTTTGAGGTTTCACTCTGTTTTCTCCTATATTGATAGATGTATTTGGAACTCTAAATCCAACACGGTTTGTGCTAGCTTCTTGAAACTTGACACAGTAAAGTAGTTTCACGTTCTATCTCTATGTTTTGTTTCCTCTTGACGTAGCCCTAAGCAGTGACTGGCGAGAAACACTTTCATGGAAAGGGGTTGCCAAGCTTCCAAAAATTACGAATCTCCAGAAATCTCAGCAAATATTTTTTCACCCAAACTGGATGATACTTTCAGGTAATGATCAGTACACTAAGGCGACTTGGTTCCCCAAATTTCGTTCTTCTATGTTGAAGCGTTAATTTCCAGTAACAGTTTGAATTTTGACGTTTCACTCTGTTTTCTCCTATATTGATAGATGTATTTGGAACTCTAAATCGAACACGGTTTGTGCTAGGTTCTTGAAACTTGACACAGTAAAGTAGTTTCACGTTCTATCTCTATGTTTTGTTTCCTCTTGATGTAGCCCTAGCAGTGACTGGCGAGAAGCACTTTCATGGAAAGGGGTTGCCAAGCTTCCAAAAATTACGAATCTCCAGAAATCTCAGCAAATATTTTTTCACCCAAACTGGATGATACTTTCAGGTAATGATCAGTACACTAAGGCGACTTGGTTCCCCAAATTTCGTTCTTCTATGTTGAAGCGTTCATTTCCAGTAACAGTTTGAATTTTTAGGTTTCACTCTGTTTTCTCCTATATTGATAGATGTATTTGGAACTCTAAATCGAACACGGTTTGTGCTAGCTGCTTGAAACTTGACACAGTAAAGTAGTTTCACGTTCTATCTCAATGTTTTTTTTCCTCTTGATGTAGCCCTAAGCAGTGACTGGCGAGAAGCACTTTCATGGAAAGGGGTTGCCAAGCTTCCAAAAATTACGAATCTCCAGAAATCTCAGCAAATATTTTTTCACCCAAACTGGATGATACTTTCAGGTAATGATCAGTACACTAAGGCGACTTGGTTCCCCAAATTTCGTTCTTCTATGTTGAAGCGTTCATTTCCAGTAACAGTTTGAATTTTTAGGTTTCACTCTGTTTTCTCCTATATTGATAGATGTATTTGGAACTCTAAATCGAACACGGTTTGTGCTAGCTTCTTGAAACTTGACACAGTAAAGTAGTTTCACGTTCTATCTCTATGTTTTGTTTCCTCTTGATGTAGCCCTAAGCAGTGACTGGCGAGAAGCACTTTCATGGAAAGGGGTTGCCAAGCTTCCAAAAATTACGAATCTCCAGAAATCTCAGCAAATATTTTTTCACCCAAACTGGATGATACTTTCAGGGAATGATCAGTACACTAAGGCGACTTGGTTCCCCAAATTTCGTTCTTCTATGTTGAAGCGTTCATTTCCAGTAACAGTTTGAATTTTGACGTTTCACTCTGTTTTCTCCTATATTGATAGATGTATTTGGAACTCTAAATCGAACACGGTTTGTGCTAGCTTCTTGAAACTTGACACAGTAAAGTAGTTTCACGTTCTATCTCTATGTTTTGTTTCCTCTTGATGTAGCCCTAAGCAGTGACTGGCAAGAAGCACTTTCATGGAAAGGGGTTGCCAAGCTTCCAAAAATTACGAATCTCCAGAAATCTCAGCAAATATTTTTTCACCCAAACTGGATGATACTTTCAGGTAATGATCAGTACACTAAGGCGACTTGGTTCCCCAAATTTCGTTCTTCTATGTTGAAGCATTCATTTCCAGTAACAGTTTGAATTTTTAGGTTTCACTCTGTTTTCTCCTATATTGATAGATGTATTTGGAACTCTAAATCGAACACGGTTTGTGCTAGCTTCTTGAAACTTGACACAGTAAAGTAGTTTCACGTTCTATCTCTATGTTTTGTTTCCTCTTGATGTAGCCCTAAGCAGTGACTGGCGAGAAGCACTTTCATGGAAAGGGGTTGCCAAGCTTCCAAAAATTACGAATCTCCAGAAATGTCAGCAAATATTTTTTCATCCAAACTGGATGATACTTTCAGGTAATGATCAGTACACTAAGGCGACTTGGTTCCCCAAATTTCGTTCTTCTATGTTGAAGCGTTCATTTCCAGTAACAGTTGAATTTTTAGGTTTCACTCTGTTTTCTCCTATATTGATAGATGTATTTGGAACTCTAAATCGAACACGGTTTGTGCTAGCTTCTTCAAACTTGGCACAGTAAAGTAGTTTCACGTTCTATCTCTATGTTTTGTTTCCTCTTGATGTAGCCCTAAGCAGTGACTGGCGAGAAGCACTTTCATGGAAAGGGGTTGCCAAGCTTCCAAAAATTACGAATCTCCAGAAATCTCAGCTAATATTTTTTCACCCAAACTGGATGATACTTTCAGGTAATGATCAGTACACTAAGGCGACTTGGTTCCCCAAATTTCGTTCTTCTATGTTGAAGCGTTCATTTCCAGTAACAGTTTGAATTTTTAGGTTTCACTCTGTTTTCTCCTATATTGATAGATGTATTTGGAACTCTAAATCCAACACGGTTTGTGCTAGCTTCTTGAAACTTGACACAGTAAAGTAGTTTCACGTTCTATCTCTATGTTTTGTTTCCTCTTGATGTAGCCCTATGCACTGACTGGCGAGAAACACTTTCATGGAAAGGGGTTGCCAAGCTTCCAAAAATTACGAATCTCCAGAAATGTCAGCAAATATTTTTTCACCCAAACTGGATGATACGTTCAGGTAATGATCAGTACACTAAGGCGACTTGGTTCCCCAAATTTCGTTCTTCTATGTTGAAGCGTTCATTTCCAGTAACAGTTTGAATTTTGAGGTTTCACTCTGTTTTCTCCTATATTGATAGATGTGTTTGGAACTCTAAATCGAACACGGTTTGTGCTAGCTTCTTGAAACTTGACACAGTAAAGTAGTTTCACGTTCTATCTCTATGTTTTGTTTCCTCTTGATGTAGCCCTAAGCAGTGACTGGCGAGAAGCACTTTCATGGAAAGGGGTTGCCAAGCTTCCAAAAATTACGAATCTCCAGAAATGTCAGCAAATATTTTTTCACCCAAACTGGATGATACTTTCAGGTAATGATCAGTACACTAAGGCGACTTGGTTCCCCAAATTTCGTTCTTCTATGTTGAAGCGTTCATTTCCAGTAACAGTTTGAATTTTTAGGTTTCACTCTGTTTTCTCCTATATTGATAGATGTATTTGCAACTCTAAATCCAACACGGTTTGTGCTAGCTTCTTGAAACTTGACACAGTAAAGTAGTTTCACGTTCTCTCTCTATGTTTTGTTTCCTCTTGATGTAGCCCTAAGCAGTGACTGGCGAGAAACACTTTCATGGAAAGGGGTTGCCAAGCTTCCAAAAATTACGAATCTCCAGAAATCTCAGCAAATATTTTTTCACCCAAACTGGATGATACTTTCAGGTAATGATCAGAACACTAAGGCGACTTGGTTCCCCAAATTTCGTTCTTCTATGTTGAAGCGTTCATTTCCAGTAACAGTTTGAATTTTTAGGTTTCACTGTTTTCTCCTATATTGATAGTTGTATTTGGAACTCTAAATCGAACACGGTTTGTGCTAGCAGCTTGAAACTTGACACAGTAAAGTAGTTTCACGTTCTCTCTCTATGTTTTGTTTCCTCTTGATGTAGCCCTATGCACTGACTGGCGAGAAACACTTTCATGGAAAGGGGTTGCCAAGCTTCCAAAAATTACGAATCTCCAGAAATGTCAGCAGATATTTTTTCACCCAAACTGGATGATACGTTCAGGTAATGATCAGTACACTAAGGCGACTTGGTTCCCCAAATTTCGTTCTTCTATGTTGAAGCGTTCATTTCCAGTAACAGTTTGAATTTTGACGTTTCACTCTGTTTTCTCCTATATTGATAGATGTATTGGAACTCTAAATCGAACACGGTTTGTGCTAGCTTCTTGAAACTTGACACAGTAAAGTAGTTTCACGTTCTATCTCTATGTTTTGTTTCCTCTTGATGTAGCCCTAAGCAGTGACTGGCGAGAAGCACTTTCATGGAAAGGGGTTGCCAAGCTTCCAAAAATTACGAATCTCCAGAAATCTCAGCAAATATTTTTTCACCCAAACTGGATGATACTTTCAGGTAATGATCAGTACACTAAGGCGACTTGGTTCCCCAAATTTCGTTCTTCTATGTTGAAGCGTTCATTTCCAGTAACAGTTTGAATTTTGAGGTTTCACTCTGTTTTCTCCTATATTGATAGATGTGTTTGCAACTCTAAATCCAACACGGTTTGTGCTAGCTTCTTGAAACTTGACACAGTAAAGTAGTTTCACGTTCTATCTCTATGTTTTGTTTCCTCTTGATGTAGCCCTATGCACTGACTGGCGAGAAACACTTTCATGGAAAGGGGTTGCCAAGCTTCCAAAAATTACGAATCTCCAGAAATGTCAGCAAATATTTTTTCACCCAAACTGGATGATACATTCAGGTAATGATCAGTACACTAAGGCGACTTGGTTCCCCAAATTTCGTTCTTCTATGTTGAAGCGTTCATTTCCAGTAACAGTTTGAATTTTGACGTTTCACTCTGTTTTCTCCTATATTGATAGATGTATTTGGAACTCTAAATCGAACACGGTTTGTGCTAGCTTCTTGAAACTTGACACAGTAAAGTAGTTTCACGTTCTATCTCTATGTTTTGTTTCCTCTTGATGTAGCCCTAAGCAGTGACTGGCGAGAAGCACTTTCATGGAAAGAAGTTGCCAAGCTTCCAAAAATTACGAATCTCCAGAAATGTCAGCAAATATTTTTTCACCCAAACTGGATGATACTTTCAGGTAAAGATCAGTACACTAAGGCGACTTGGTTCCCCAAATTTCGTTCTTCTATGTTGAAGCGTTCATTTCCAGTAACAGTTTGAATTTTTAGGTTTCACACTGTTTTCTCCTATATTGATAGATGTATTTGGAACTCTAAATCCAACACGGTTTGTGCTAGCTTCTTGAAACTTGACACAGTAAAGTAGTTTCACGTTCTATCTCTATGTTTTGTTTCCTCTTGATGTAGCCCTAAGTAGTGACTGGCGAGAAACACTTTCATGGAAAGGGGTTGCCAAGCTTCCAAAAATTACGAATCTCCAGAAATCTCAGCAAATATTTTTTCACCCAAACTGGATGATACTTTCAGGTAATGATCAGTACACTAAGGCGACTTGGTTCCCCAAATTTCGTTCTTCTATGTTGAAGCGTTCATTTCCAGTAACAGTTTGAATTTTTAGGTTTCACTCTGTTTTCTCCTATATTGATAGATGTATTTGGATCTCTAAATCGAACACGGTTTGTGCTAGCTGCTTGAAACTTGACACAGTAAAGTAGTTTCACGTTCTATCTCTATGTTTTGTTTCCTCTTGATGTAGCCCTAAGCAGTGACTGGCGAGAAGCACTTTCATGGAAAGGGGTTGCCAAGCTTCCAAAAATTACGAATCTCCAGAAATCTCAGCAAATATTTTTTCACCCAAACTGGATGATACTTTCAGGTAATGATCAGTACACTAAGGCGACTTGGTTCCCCAAATTTTGTTCTTCTATGTTGAAGCGTTCATTTCCAGTAACAGTTTGAATTTTGAGGTTTCACTCTGTTTTCTCCTATATTGATAGATGTGTTTGGAACTCTAAATCGAACACGGTTTGTGCTAGCTTCTTGAAACTTGACACAGTAAAGTAGTTTCACGTTCTATCTCTATGTTTTGTTTCCTCTTGATGTAGCCCTAAGCAGTGACTGGCGAGAAGCACTTTCATGGAAAGGGGTTGCCAAGCTTCCAAAAATTACGAATCTCCAGAAATCTCAGCAAATATTTTTTCACCCAAACTGGATGATACTTTCAGGTAATGATCAGTACACTAAGGCGACTTGGTTCCCCAAATTTCGTTCTTCTATGTTGAAGCGTTCATTTCCAGTAACAGTTTGAATTTTTAGGTTTCACTCTGTTTTCTCCTATATTGATAGATGTATTTGCAACTCTAAATCGAACACGGTTTGTGCTAGCTTCTTGAAACTTGACACAGTAAAGTAGTTTCACGTTCTATCTCTATGTTTTGTTTCCTCTTGATGTAGCCCTAAGCAGTGACTGGCAAGAAGCACTTTCATGGAAAGGGGTTGCCAAGCTTCCAAAAATTACGAATCTCCAGAAATCTCAGCAAATATTTTTTCACCCAAACTGGATGATACTTTCAGGTAATGATCAGTACACTAAGGCGACTTGGTTCCCCAAATTTCGTTCTTCTATATTGAAGCGTTCATTTCCAGTAACAGTTTGAATTTTGAGGTTTCACTCTGTTTTCTCCTATATTGATAGATGTATTTGGAACTCTAAATCCAACACGGTTTGTGCTAGCTTCTTGAAACTTGACACAGTAAAGTAGTTTCACGTTCTATCTCTATGTTTTGTTTCCTCTTGATGTAGCCCTAAGCAGTGACTGGCGAGAAACACTTTCAAGGAAAAAGGTTGCCAAGCTTCCAAAAATTACGAATCTCCAGAAATCTCAGCAAATATTTTTTCACCCAAACTGGATGATACTTTCAGGTAATGATCAGTACACTAAGGCGACTTGGTTCCCCAAATTTCGTTCTTCTATGTTGAAGCGTTCATTTCCAGTAACAGTTTGAATTTTGAGGTTTCACTCTGTTTTCTCCTATATTGATAGATGTGTTTGCAACTCTAAATCCAACACGGTTTGTGGTAGCTGCTTGAAACTTGACACAGTAAAGTAGTTTCACGTTCTATCTCTATGTTTTGTTTCCTCTTGATGTAGCCCTAAGCAGTGACTGGCGAGAAGCACTTTCATGGAAAGGGTTTGTCTAGCTTCCAAAAATTACGAATCTCCAGAAATCTCAGCAAATATTTTTTCACCCAAACTGGATGATACTTTCAGGTAATGATCAGTACACTAAGGCGACTTGGTTCCCCAAATTTCGTTCTTCTATGTTGAAGCGTTCATTTCCAGTAACAGTTTGAATTTTTAGGTTTCACTCTGTTTTCTCCTATATTGATAGATGTATTTGCAACTCTAAATCCAACACGGTTTGTGCTAGCTGCTTGAAACTTGACACAGTAAAGTAGTTTCACGTTCTATCTCTATGTTTTGTTTCCTCTTGATGTAGCCCTAAGCAGTGACTGGCGAGAAGCACTTTCATGGAAAGGGGTTGCCAAGCTTCCAAAAATTACGAATCTCCAGAAATGTCAGCAAATATTTTTTCACCCAAACTGGATGATACTTTCAGGTAATGATCAGTACACTAAGGCGACTTGGTTCCCCAAATTTCGTTCTTCTATGTTGAAGCGTTCATTTCCAGTAACAGTTTGAATTTTGAGGTTTCACTCTGTTTTCTCCTATATTGATAGATGTATTTGCAACTCTAAATCCAACACGGTTTGTGCTAGCTTCTTGAAACTTGACACAGTAAAGTAGTTTCACGTTCTCTCTCTATGTTTTGTTTCCTCTTGATGTAGCCCTATGCACTGACTGGCGAGAAGCACTTTCATGGAAAGGGGTTGCCAAGCTTCCAAAAATTACGAATCTCCAGAAATCTCAGCAAATATTTTTTCATCCAAACTGGATGATACTTTCAGGTAATGATCAGTACACTAAGGCGACTTGGTTCCCCAAATTTCATTCTTCTATGTTGAAGCGTTCATTTCCAGTAACAGTTTGAATTTTTAGGTTTCACTCTGTTTTCTCCTATATTGATAGATGTATTTGGAACTCTAAATCGAACACGGTTTGTGCTAGCTTCTTGAAACTTGACACAGTAAAGTAGTTTCACGTTCTATCTCTATGTTTTGTTTCCTCTTGATGTAGCCCTAAGCAGTGACTGGCAAGAAGCACTTTCATGGAAAGGGGTTGCCAAGCTTCCAAAAATTACGAATCTCCAGAAATCTCAGCAAATATTTTTTCACCCAAACTGGATGATACTTTCAGGTAATGATCAGTACACTAAGGCGACTTGGTTCCCCAAATTTCGTTCTTCTATGTTGAAGCATTCATTTCCAGTAACAGTTTGAATTTTTAGGTTTCACTCTGTTTTCTCCTATATTGATAGATGTATTTGGAACTCTAAATCGAACACGGTTTGTGCTAGCTTCTTGAAACTTGACACAGTAAAGTAGTTTCACGTTCTATCTCTATGTTTTGTTTCCTCTTGATGTAGCCCTAAGCAGTGACTGGCGAGAAGCACTTTCATGGAAAGGGGTTGCCAAGCTTCCAAAAATTACGAATCTCCAGAAATTTCAGCAAATATTTTTTCATCCAAACTGGATGATACTTTCAGGTAATGATCAGTACACTAAGGCGACTTGGTTCCCCAAATTTCGTTCTTCTATGTTGAAGCGTTCATTTCCAGTAACAGTTGAATTTTTAGGTTTCACTCTGTTTTCTCCTATATTGATAGATGTATTTGGAACTCTAAATCGAACACGGTTTGTGCTAGCTTCTTCAAACTTGGCACAGTAAAGTAGTTTCACGTTCTATCTCTATGTTTTGTTTCCTCTTGATGTAGCCCTAAGCAGTGACTGGCGAGAAGCACTTTCATGGAAAGGGGTTGCCAAGCTTCCAAAAATTACGAATCTCCAGAAATCTCAGCTAATATTTTTTCACCCAAACTGGATGATACTTTCAGGTAATGATCAGTACACTAAGGCGACTTGGTTCCCCAAATTTCGTTCTTCTATGTTGAAGCGTTCATTTCCAGTAACAGTTTGAATTTTTAGGTTTCACTCTGTTTTCTCCTATATTGATAGATGTATTTGGAACTCTAAATCCAACACGGTTTGTGCTAGCTTCTTGAAACTTGACACAGTAAAGTAGTTTCACGTTCTATCTCTATGTTTTGTTTCCTCTTGATGTAGCCCTATGCACTGACTGGCGAGAAACACTTTCATGGAAAGGGGTTGCCAAGCTTCCAAAAATTACGAATCTCCAGAAATGTCAGCAAATATTTTTTCACCCAAACTGGATGATACGTTCAGGTAATGATCAGTACACTAAGGCGACTTGGTTCCCCAAATTTCGTTCTTCTATGTTGAAGCGTTCATTTCCAGTAACAGTTTGAATTTTGACGTTTCACTCTGTTTTCTCCTATATTGATAGATGTATTTGGAACTCTAAATCGAACACGGTTTGTGCTAGCTTCTTGAAACTTGACACAGTAAAGTAGTTTCACGTTCTATCTCTATGTTTTGTTTCCTCTTGATGTAGCCCTAAGCAGTGACTGGCGAGAAGCACTTTCATGGAAAGAAGTTGCCAAGCTTCCAAAAATTACGAATCTCCAGAAATGTCAGCAAATATTTTTTCACCCAAACTGGATGATACTTTCAGGTAAAGATCAGTACACTAAGGCGACTTGGTTCCCCAAATTTCGTTCTTCTATGTTGAAGCGTTCATTTCCAGTAACAGTTTGAATTTTTAGGTTTCACACTGTTTTCTCCTATATTGATAGATGTATTTGGAACTCTAAATCCAACACGGTTTATGCTAGCTTCTTGAAACTTGACACAGTAAAGTAGTTTCACGTTCTATCTCTATGTTTTGTTTCCTCTTGATGTAGCCCTAAGTAGTGACTGGCGAGAAGCACTTTCATGGAAAGGGGTTGCCAAGCTTCCAAAAATTATGAATCTCCAGAAATCTCAGCAAATATTTTTTCACCCAAACTGGATGATACTTTCAGGTAATGATCAGTACACTAAGGCGACTTGGTTCCCCAAATTTAGTTCTTCTATGTTGAAGCGTTCATTTCCAGTAACAGTTTGAATTTTTAGGTTTCACTCTGTTTTCTCCTATATTGATAGATGTATTTGGAACTCTAAATCGAACACGGTTTGTGCTAGCTGCTTGAAACTTGACACAGTAAAGTAGTTTCACGTTCTATCTCTATGTTTTGTTTCCTCTTGATGTAGCCCTAAGCAGTGACTGGCGAGAAGCACTTTCATGGAAAGGGGTTGCCAAGCTTCCAAAAATTACGAATCTCCAGAAATGTCAGCAAATATTTTTTCACCCAAACTGGATGATACTTTCAGGTAATGATCAGTACACTAAGGCGACTTGGTTCCCCAAATTCGTTCTTCTATATTGAAGCGTTCATTTCCAGTAACAGTTTGAATTTTGAGGTTTCACTCTGTTTTCTCCTATATTGATAGATGTATTTGGAACTCTAAATCGAACACGGTTTGTGCTACCTTCTTGAAACTTGACACAGTAAAGTAGTTTCACGTTCTATCTCTATGTATTGTTTCCTCTTGATGTAGCCCTAAGCAGTGACTGGCGAGAAACACTTTCATGGAAAGGGGTTGCCAAGCTTCCAAAAATTACGAATCTCCAGAAATCTCAGCAAATATTTTTTCACCCAAACTGGATGATACTTTCAGGTAATGATCAGTACACTAAGGCGACTTGGTTCCCCAAATTTCGTTCTTCTATGTTGACGCGTTCATTTCCAGTAACAGTTTGAATTTTGAGGTTTCACTCTGTTTTCTCCTATATTGATAGATGTATTTGGAACTCTAAATCGAACACGGTTTGTGCTAGCTTCTTGAAACTTGACACAGTAAAGTAGTTTCACGTTCTATCTCTATGTTTTGTTTCCTCTTGATTTAGCCCTAAGCAGTGACTGGCGAGAAGCACTTTCATGGAAAGGGGTTGCCAAGCTTCCAAAAATTACGAATCTCCAGAAATGTCAGCAAATATTTTTTCACCCAAACTGGATGATACTTTCAGGTAATGATCAGAACACTAAGGCGACTTGGTTCCCCAAATTTCGTTCTTCTATGTTGAAGCGTTCATTTCCAGTAACAGTTTGAATTTTTAGGTTTCACTCTGTTTTCTCCTATATTGATAGTTGTATTTGGAACTCTAAATCGAACACGGTTTGTGCTAGCTGCTTGAAACTTGACACAGTAAAGTAGTTTCACGTTCTCTCTCTATGTTTTGTTTCCTCTTGATGTAGCCCTATGCACTGACTGGCGAGAAACACTTTCATGGAAAGGGGTTGCCAAGCTTCCAAAAATTACGAATCTCCAGAAATGTCAGCAAATATTTTTTCACCCAAACTGGATGATACGTTCAGGTAATGATCAGTACACTAAGGCGACTTGGTTCCCCAAATTTCGTTCTTCTATGTTGAAGCGTTCATTTCCAGTAACAGTTTGAATTTTGAGGTTTCACTCTGTTTTCTCCTATATTGATAGATGTATTTGGAACTCTAAATCGAACACGGTTTGTGCTAGCTTCTTGAAACTTGACACAGTAAAGTAGTTTCACGTTCTATCTCTATGTTTTGTTTCCTCTTGATGTAGCCCTAAGCAGTGACTGGCGAGAAGTACTTTCATGGAAAGGGGTTGCCAAGCTTCCAAAAATTACGAATCTCCAGAAATCTCAGCAAATATTTTTTCACCCAAACTGGATGATACTTTCAGGTAATGATCAGTACACTAAGGCGACTTGGTTCCCCAAATTTCGTTCTTCTATGTTGAAGCGTTCATTTCCAGTAACAGTTTGAATTTTGAGGTTTCACTCTGTTTTCTCCTATATTGATAGATGTGTTTGCAACTCTAAATCCAACTCGGTTTGTGCTAGCTTCTTGAAACTTGACACAGTAAAGTAGTTTCACGTTCTATCTCTATGTTTTGTTTCCTCTTGATGTAGCCCTATGCACTGACTGGCGAGAAACACTTTCATGGAAAGGGGTTGCCAAGCTTCCAAAAATTACGAATCTCCAGAAATGTCAGCAAATATTTTTTCACCCAAACTGGATGATACGTTCAGGTAATGATCAGTACACTAAGACGACTTGGTTCCCCAAATTTCGTTCTTCTATGTTGAAGCGTTCATTTCCAGTAACAGTTTGAATTTTGACGTTTCACTCTGTTTTCTCCTATATTGATAGATGTATTTGGAACTCTAAATCGAACACGGTTTGTGCTAGCTTCTTGAAACTTGACACAGTAAAGTAGTTTCACGTTCTATCTCTATGTTTTGTTTCCTCTTGATGTAGCCCTAAGCAGTGACTGGCGAGAAGCACTTTCATGGAAAGAAGTTGCCAAGCTTCCAAAAATTACGAATCTCCAGAAATGTCAGCAAATATTTTTTCACCCAAACTGGATGATACTTTCAGGTAAAGATCAGTACAGTAAGGCGACTTGGTTCCCCAAATTTCGTTCTTCTATGTTGAAGCGTTCATTTCCAGTAACAGTTTGAATTTTTAGGTTTCACACTGTTTTCTCCTATATTGATAGATGTATTTGGAACTCTAAATCCAACACGGTTTGTGCTAGCTTCTTGAAACTTGACACAGTAAAGTAGTTTCACGTTCTATCTCTATGTTTTGTTTCCTCTTGATGTAGCCCTAAGTAGTGACTGGCGAGAAGCACTTTCATGGAAAGGGGTTGCCAAGCTTCCAAAAATTACGAATCTCCAGAAATCTCAGCAAATATTTTTTCACCCAAACTGGATGATACTTTCAGGTAATGATCAGTACACTAAGGCGACTTGGTTCCCCAAATTTCGTTCTTCTATGTTGAAGCGTTCATTTCCAGTAACAGTTTGAATTTTTAGGTTTCACTCTGTTTTCTCCTATATTGATAGATGTATTTGGAACTCTAAATCGAACACGGTTTGTGCTAGCTGCTTGAAACTTGACACAGTAAAGTAGTTTCACGTTCTATCTCTATGTTTTGTTTCCTCTTGATGTAGCCCTAAGCAGTGACTGGCGAGAAGCACTTTCATGGAAAGGGGTTGCCAAGCTTCCAAAAATTACGAATCTCCAGAAATCTCAGCAAATATTTTTTCACCCAAACTGGATGATACTTTCAGGTAATGATCAGTACACTAAGGCGACTTGGTTCCCCAAATTTCGTTCTTCTATGTTGAAGCGTTCATTTCCAGTAACAGTTTGAATTTTGAGGTTTCACTCTGTTTTCTCCTATATTGATAGTTGTGTTTGCAACTCTAAATCCAACACGGTTTGTGCTAGCTTCTTGAAACTTGACACAGTAAAGTAGTTTCACGTTCTATCTCTATGTTTTGTTTCCTCTTGATGTAGCCCTAAGCAGTGACTGGCGAGAAGCACTTTCATGGAAAGGGGTTGCCAAGCTTCCAAAAATTACGAATCTCCAGAAATGTCAGCAAATATTTTTTCACCCAAACTGGATGATACTTTCAGGTAATGATCAGTACACTAAGGCGACTTGGTTCCCCAAATTTCGTTCTTCTATATTGAAGCGTTCATTTCCAGTAACAATTTGAATTTTGAGGTTTCACTCTGTTTTCTCCTATATTGATAGATGTATTTGGAACTCTAAATCGAACACGGTTTGTGCTAGCTTCTTGAAACTTGACACAGTAAAGTAGTTTCACGTTCTATCTCTATGTATTGTTTCCTCTTGATGTAGCCCTAAGCAGTGACTGGCGAGAAACACTTTCATGGAAAGGGGTTGCCAAGCTTCCAAAAATTACGAATCTCCAGAAATCTCAGCAAATATTTTTTCACCCAAACTGGATGATACTTTCAGGTAATGATCAGTACACTAAGGCGACTTGGTTCCCCAAATTCGTTCTTCTATATTGAAGCGTTCATTTCCAGTAACAGTTTGAATTTTGAGGTTTCACTCTGTTTTCTCCTATATTGATAGATGTATTTGGAACTCTAAATCCAACACGGTTTGTGCTAGCTTCTTGAAACTTGACACAGTAAAGTAGTTTCACGTTCTATCTCTATGTATTGTTTCCTCTTGATGTAGCCCTAAGCAGTGACTGGCGAGAAACACTTTCATGGAAAGGGGTTGCCAAGCTTCCAAAAATTACGAATCTCCAGAAATCTCAGCAAATATTTTTTCACCCAAACTGGATGATACTTTCAGGTAATGATCAGTACACTAAGGCGACTTGGTTCCCCAAATTTCGTTCTTCTATGTTGACGCGTTCATTTCCAGTAACAGTTTGAATTTTGAGGTTTCACTCTGTTTTCTCCTATATTGATAGATGTATTTGGAACTCTAAATCGAACACGGTTTGTGCTAGCTTCTTGAAACTTGACACAGTAAAGTAGTTTCACGTTCTATCTCTATGTTTTGTTTCCTCTTGATGTAGCCCTAAGCAGTGACTGGCGAGAAGCACTTTCATGGAAAGGGGTTGCCAAGCTTCCAAAAATTACGAATCTCCAGAAATGTCAGCAAATATTTTTTCACCCAAACTGGATGATACTTTCAGGTAATGATCAGAACACTAAGGCGACTTGGTTCCCCAAATTTCGTTCTTCTATGTTGAAGCGTTAATTTCCAGTAACAGTTTGAATTTTTAGGTTTCACTCTGTTTTCTCCTATATTGATAGTTGTATTTGGCACTCTAAATCGAACACGGTTTGTGCTAGCTGCTTGAAACTTGACACAGTAAAGTAGTTTCACGTTCTCTCTCTATGTTTTGTTTCCTCTTGATGTAGCCCTAAGTAGTGACTGGCGAGAAGCACTTTCATGGAAAGGGGTTGCCAAGCTTCCAAAAATTACGAATCTCCAGAAATCTCAGCAAATATTTTTTCACCCAAACTGGATGATACTTTCAGGTAATGATCAGTACACTAAGGCGACTTGGTTCCCCAAATTTCGTTCTTCTATGTTGAAGCGTTCATTTCCAGTAACAGTTTGAATTTTTAGGTTTCACTCTGTTTTCTCCTATATTGATAGATGTATTTGGAACTCTAAATCGAACACGGTTTGTGCTAGCTGCTTGAAACTTGACACAGTAAAGTAGGTTCACGTTCTATCTCTATGTTTTGTTTCCTCTTGATGTAGCCCTAAGCAGTGACTGGCGAGAAGCACTTTCATGGAAAGGGGTTGCCAAGCTTCCAAAAATTACGAATCTCCAGAAATCTCAGCAAATATTTTTTCACCCAAACTGGATGATACTTTCAGGTAATGATCAGTACACTAAGGCGACTTGGTTCCCCAAATTTCGTTCTTCTATGTTGAAGCGTTCATTTCCAGTAACAGTTTGAATTTTGAGGTTTCACTCTGTTTTCTCCTATATTGATAGATGTGTTTGCAACTCTAAATCCAACACGGTTTGTGCTAGCTTCTTGAAACTTGACACAGTAAAGTAGTTTCACGTTCTATCTCTATGTTTTGTTTCCTCTTGATGTAGCCCTAAGCAGTGACTGGCGAGAAGCACTTTCATGGAAAGGGGTTGCCAAGCTTCCAAAAATTACGAATCTCCAGAAATGTCAGCAAATATTTTTTCACCCAAACTGGATGATACTTTCAGGTAATGATCAGTACACTAAGGCGACTTGGTTCCCCAAATTTCGTTCTTCTATATTGAAGCGTTCATTTCCAGTAACAGTTTGAATTTTGAGGTTTCACTCTGTTTTCTCCTATATTGATAGATGTATTTGGAACTCTAAATCGAACACGGTTTGTGCTAGCTTCTTGAAACTTGACACAGTAAAGTAGTTTCACGTTCTATCTCTATGTATTGTTTCCTCTTGATGTAGCCCTAAGCAGTGACTGGCGAGAAACACTTTCATGGAAAGGGGTTGCCAAGCTTCCAAAAATTACGAATCTCCAGAAATCTCAGCAAATATTTTTTCACCCAAACTGGATGATACTTTCAGGTAATGATCAGTACACTAAGGCGACTTGGTTCCCCAAATTTCGTTCTTCTATGTTGAAGCGTTCATTTCCAGTAACAGTTTGAATTTTGAGGTTTCACTCTGTTTTCTCCTATATTGATAGATGTATTTGGAACTCTAAATCGAACACGGTTTGTGCTAGCTTCTTGAAACTTGACACAGTAAAGTAGTTTCACGTTCTATCTCTATGTTTTGTTTCCTCTTGATGTAGCCCTAAGCAGTGACTGGCGAGAAGCACTTTCATGGAAAGGGGTTGCCAAGCTTCCAAAAATTACGAATCTCCAGAAATGTCAGCAAATATTTTTTCACCCAAACTGGATGATACTTTCAGGTAATGATCAGTACACTAAGGCGACTTGGTTCCCCAAATTTCGTTCTTCTATGTTGAAGCGTTCATTTCCAGTAACAGTTTGAATTTTTAGGTTTCACTCTGTTTTCTCCTATATTGATAGATGTATTTGGAACTCTAAATCCAACACGGTTTGTGCTAGCTTCTTGAAACTTGACACAGTAAAGTAGTTTCACGTTCTATCTCTATGTTTTGTTTCCTCTTGATGTAGCCCTAAGCAGTGACTGGCGAGAAACACTTTCAAGGAAAGGGGTTGCCAAGCTTCCAAAAATTACGAATCTCCAGAAATCTCAGCAAATATTTTTTCACCCAAACTGGATGATAATTTCAGGTAATGATCAGTACACTAAGGCGACTTGGTTCCCCAAATTTCGTTCTTCTATGTTGAAGCGTTCATTTCCAGTAACAGTTTGAATTTTGAGGTTTCACTCTGTTTTCTCCTATATTGATAGATGTGTTTGCAACTCTAAATCCAACACGGTTTGTGGTAGCTGCTTGAAACTTGACACAGTAAAGTAGTTTCACGTTCTATCTCTATGTTTTGTTTCCTCTTGATGTAGCCCTAAGCAGTGACTGGCGAGAAGCACTTTCATGGAAAGGGGTTGCGAAGCTTCCAAAAATTACGAATCTCCAGAAATCTCAGCAAATATTTTTTCACCCAAACTGGATGATACTTTCAGGTAATGATCAGTACACTAAGGCGACTTGGTTCCCCAAATTTCGTTCTTCTATGTTGAAGCGTTCATTTCCAGTAACAGTTTGAATTTTGAGGTTTCACTCTGTTTTCTCCTATATTGATAGATGTATTTGCAACTCTAAATCGAACACGGTTTGTGCTAGGTTCTTGAAACTTGACACAGTAAAGTAGTTTCACGTTCTATCTCGATGTTGTGTTTCCTCTTGATGTAGCCCTAAGCAGTGACTGGCGAGAAGCACTTTCATGGAAAGGGGTTGCCAAGCTTCCAAAAATTACGAATCTCCAGAAATGTCAGCAAATATTTTTTCACCCAAACTGGATGATACTTTCAGGTAATGATCAGTACACTAAGGCGACTTGGTTCCCCAAATTTCGTTCTTCTATGTTGAAGCGTTCATTTCCAGTAACAGTTTGAATTTTTAGGTTTCACTCTGTTTTCTCCTATATTGATAGATGTATTTGGAACTCTAAATCGAACACGGTTTGTGCTAGCTGCTTGAAACTTGACACAGTAAAGTAGTTTCACGTTCTATCTCAATGTTTTGTTTCCTCTTGATGTAGCCCTAAGCAGTGACTGGCGAGAAGCACTTTCATGGAAAGGGGTTGCCAAGCTTCCAAAAATTACGAATCTCCAGAAATCTCAGCAAATATTTTTTCACCCAAACTGGATGATACTTTCAGGTAATGATCAGTACACTAAGGCGACTTGGTTCCCCAAATTTCGTTCTTCTATGTTGAAGCGTTCATTTCCAGTAACAGTTTGAATTTAGAGGTTTCACTCTGTTTTCTCCTATATTGATAGATGTATTTGGAACTCTAAATCGAACACGGTTTGTGCTAGCTTCTTGAAACTTGACACAGTAAAGTAGTTTCACGTTCTATCTCTATATTTTGTTTCCTCTTGATGTAGCCCTAAGCAGTGACTGGCGAGAAGCACTTTCATGGAAAGGGGTTGCCAAGATTCCAAAAATTACGAATCTCCAGAAATCTCAGCAAATATTTTTTCACCCAAACTGTATGATACTTTCAGGTAATGATCAGTACACTAAGGCGACTTGGTTCCCCAAATTTCGTTCTTCTATGTTGAAGCGTTCATTTCCAGTAACAGTTTGAATTTTGAGGTTTCACTCTGTTTTCTCCTATATTGATAGATGTATTTGCAACTCTAAATCCAACACGGTTTGTGCTAGCTTCTTGAAACTTGACACAGTAAAGTAGTTTCACGTTCTATCTCTATATTTTGTTTCCTCTTGATGTAGCCCTAAGCAGTGACTGGCGAGAAGCACTTTCATGGAAAGGGGTTGCCAAGCTTCCAAAAATTAGGAATCTCCAGAAATCTCAGCAAATATTTTTTCACCCAAACTGGATGATACTTTCAGGTAATGATCAGTACACTAAGGCGACTTGGTTCCCCAAATTTCGTTCTTCTATGTTGAAGCGTTCACTTCCAGTAACAGTTTGAATTTTTAGGTTTCACTCTGTTTTCTCCTATATTGATAGATGTATTTGGAACTCTAAATCGAACACGGTTTGTGCTAGCTTCTTGAAACTTGACACAGTAAAGTAGTTTCACGTTCTATCCCTATGTTTTGTTTCCTCTTGATGTAGCCCTAAGCAGTGACTGGCGAGAAGCACTTTCATGGAAAGGGGTTGCCAAGCTTCCAAAAATTACGAATCTCCAGAAATCTCAGCAAATATTTTTTCACCCAAACTGGATGATACTTTCAGGTAATGATCAGTACACTAAGGCGACTTGGTTCCCCAAATTTCGTTCTTCTATGTTGAAGCGTTCATTTCCAGTAACAGTTTGAATTTTGAGGTTTCACTCTGTTTTCTCCTATATTGATAGATGTATTTGGAACTCTAAATCCAACACGGTTTGTGCTAGCTTCTTGAAACTTGACACAGTAAAGTAGTTTCACGTTCTATCTCTATGTTTTGTTTCCTCTTGATGTAGCCCTAAGCAGTGACTGGCGAGAAGCACTTTCATGGAAAGGGGTTGCCAAGCTTCCAAAAATTACGAATCTCCAGAAATCTCAGCAAATATTTTTTCACCCAAACTGGATGATACTTTCAGGTAATGATCAGTACACTAAGGCGACTTGGTTCCCCAAATTTCGTTCTTCTATGTTGAAGCGTTCATTTCCAGTAACAGTTTGAATTTTGAGGTTTCACTCTGTTTTCTCCTATATTGATAGATGTATTTGGAACTCTAAATCGAACACGGTTTGTGCTAGCTCCTTGAAACTTGACACAGTAAAGTAGTTTCACGTTCTATCTCTATGTTTTGTTTCCTCTTGATGTAGCCCTAAGCAGTGACTGGCGAGAAGCACTTTCATGGAAAGGGGTTGCCAAGCTTCCAAAAATTACGTATCTCCAGAAATCTCAGCAAATATTTTTTCACCCAAACTGGATGATACTTTCAGGTAATGATCAGTACACTAAGGCGACTTGGTTCCCCAAATTTCGTTCTTCTATGTTGAAGCGTTCATTTCCAGTAACAGTTTGAATTTTTAGGTTTCACTCTGTTTTCTCCTATATTGATAGATGTATTTGCAACTCTAAATCCAACACGGTTTGTGCTAGCTTCTTGAAACTTGACACAGTAAAGAAGTTTCACGTTCTATCTCTATGTTTTGTTTCCTCTTGATGTAGCCCTAAGCAGTGACTGGCGAGAAACACTTTCATGGAAAGGGGTTGCCAAGCTTCCAAAAATTACGAATCTCCAGAAATCTCAGCAAATATTTTTTCACCCAAACTGGATGATACTTTCAGGTAATGATCAGTACACTAAGGCGACTTGGTTCCCCAAATTTCGTTCTTCTATGTTGAAGCGTTCATTTCCAGTAACAGTTTGAATTTTGAGGTTTCACTCTGTTTTCTCCTATATTGATAGTTGTGTTTGCAACTCTAAATCCAACACGGTTTGTGCTAGCTTCTTGAAACTTGACACAGTAAAGTAGTTTCACGTTCTATCTCTATGTTTTGTTTCCTCTTGATGTAGCCCTAAGCAGTGACTGGCGAGAAGCACTTTCATGGAAAGGGGTTGCCAAGCTTCCAAAAATTACGAATCTCCAGAAATGTCAGCAAATATTTTTTCACCCAAACTGGATGATACTTTCAGGTAATGATCAGTACACTAAGGCGACTTGGTTCCCCAAATTTCGTTCTTCTATATTGAAGCGTTCATTTCCAGTAACAATTTGAATTTTGAGGTTTCACTCTGTTTTCTCCTATATTGATAGATGTATTTGGAACTCTAAATCGAACACGGTTTGTGCTAGCTTCTTGAAACTTGACACAGTAAAGTAGTTTCACGTTCTATCTCTATGTATTGTTTCCTCTTGATGTAGCCCTAAGCAGTGACTGGCGAGAAACACTTTCATGGAAAGGGGTTGCGAAGCTTCCAAAAATTACGAATCTCCAGAAATCTCAGCAAATATTTTTTCACCCAAACTGGATGATACTTTCAGGTAATGATCAGTACACTAAGGCGACTTGGTTCCCCAAATTCGTTCTTCTATATTGAAGCGTTCATTTCCAGTAACAGTTTGAATTTTGAGGTTTCACTCTGTTTTCTCCTATATTGATAGATGTATTTGGAACTCTAAATCGAACACGGTTTGTGCTAGCTTCTTGAAACTTGACACAGTAAAGTAGTTTCACGTTCTATCTCTATGTATTGTTTCCTCTTGATGTAGCCCTAAGCAGTGACTGGCGAGAAACACTTTCATGGAAAGGGGTTGCCAAGCTTCCAAAAATTACGAATCTCCAGAAATCTCAGCAAATATTTTTTCACCCAAACTGGATGATACTTTCAGGTAATGATCAGTACACTAAGGCGACTTGGTTCCCCAAATTTCGTTCTTCTATGTTGACGCGTTCATTTCCAGTAACAGTTTGAATTTTGAGGTTTCACTCTGTTTTCTCCTATATTGATAGATGTATTTGGAACTCTAAATCGAACACGGTTTGTGCTAGCTTCTTGAAACTTGACACAGTAAAGTAGTTTCACGTTCTATCTCTATGTTTTGTTTCCTCTTGATGTAGCCCTAAGCAGTGACTGGCGAGAAGCACTTTCATGGAAAGGGGTTGCCAAGCTTCCAAAAATTACGAATCTCCAGAAATGTCAGCAAATATTTTTTCACCCAAACTGGATGATACTTTCAGGTAATGATCAGAACACTAAGGCGACTTGGTTCCCCAAATTTCGTTCTTCTATGTTGAAGCGTTCATTTCCAGTAACAGTTTGAATTTTTAGGTTTCACTCTGTTTTCTCCTATATTGATAGTTGTATTTGGCACTCTAAATCGAACACGGTTTGTGCTAGCTGCTTGAAACTTGACACAGTAAAGTAGTTTCACGTTCTCTCTCTATGTTTTGTTTCCTCTTGATGTAGCCCTAAGTAGTGACTGGCGAGAAGCACTTTCATGGAAAGGGGTTGCCAAGCTTCCAAAAATTACGAATCTCCAGAAATCTCAGCAAATATTTTTTCACCCAAACTGGATGATACTTTCAGGTAATGATCAGTACACTAAGGCGACTTGGTTCCCCAAATTTCGTTCTTCTATGTTGAAGCGTTCATTTCCAGTAACAGTTTGAATTTTTAGGTTTCACTCTGTTTTCTCCTATATTGATAGATGTATTTGGAACTCTAAATCGAACACGGTTTGTGCTAGCTGCTTGAAACTTGACACAGTAAAGTAGGTTCACGTTCTATCTCTATGTTTTGTTTCCTCTTGATGTAGCCCTAAGCAGTGACTGGCGAGAAGCACTTTCATGGAAAGGGGTTGCCAAGCTTCCAAAAATTACGAATCTCCAGAAATCTCAGCAAATATTTTTTCACCCAAACTGGATGATACTTTCAGGTAATGATCAGTACACTAAGGCGACTTGGTTCCCCAAATTTCGTTCTTCTATGTTGAAGCGTTCATTTCCAGTAACAGTTTGAATTTTGAGGTTTCACTCTGTTTTCTCCTATATTGATAGATGTGTTTGCAACTCTAAATCCAACACGGTTTGTGCTAGCTTCTTGAAACTTGACACAGTAAAGTAGTTTCACGTTCTATCTCTATGTTTTGTTTCCTCTTGATGTAGCCCTAAGCAGTGACTGGCGAGAAGCACTTTCATGGAAAGGGGTTGCCAAGCTTCCAAAAATTACGAATCTCCAGAAATGTCAGCAAATATTTTTTCACCCAAACTGGATGATACTTTCAGGTAATGATCAGTACACTAAGGCGACTTGGTTCCCCAAATTTCGTTCTTCTATATTGAAGCGTTCATTTCCAGTAACAGTTTGAATTTTGAGGTTTCACTCTGTTTTCTCCTATATTGATAGATGTATTTGGAACTCTAAATCGAACACGGTTTGTGCTAGCTTCTTGAAACTTGACACAGTAAAGTAGTTTCACGTTCTATCTCTATGTATTGTTTCCTCTTGATGTAGCCCTAAGCAGTGACTGGCGAGAAACACTTTCATGGAAAGGGGTTGCCAAGCTTCCAAAAATTACGAATCTCCAGAAATCTCAGCAAATATTTTTTCACCCAAACTGGATGATACTTTCAGGTAATGATCAGTACACTAAGGCGACTTGGTTCCCCAAATTTCGTTCTTCTATGTTGAAGCGTTCATTTCCAGTAACAGTTTGAATTTTTAGGTTTCACTCTGTTTTCTCCTATATTGATAGATGTATTTGCAACTCTAAATCCAACACGGTTTGTGCTAGCTTCTTGAAACTTGACACAGTAAAGAAGTTTCACGTTCTATCTCTATGTTTTGTTTCCTCTTGATGTAGCCCTAAGCAGTGACTGGCGAGAAACACTTTCATGGAAAGGGGTTGCCAAGCTTCCAAAAATTACGAATCTCCAGAAATCTCAGCAAATATTTTTTCACCCAAACTGGATGATACTTTCAGGTAATGATCAGTACACTAAGGCGACTTGGTTCCCCAAATTTCGTTCTTCTATGTTGAAGCGTTCATTTCCAGTAACAGTTTGAATTTTGAGGTTTCACTCTGTTTTCTCCTATATTGATAGTTGTGTTTGCAACTCTAAATCCAACACGGTTTGTGCTAGCTTCTTGAAACTTGACACAGTAAAGTAGTTTCACGTTCTATCTCTATGTTTTGTTTCCTCTTGATGTAGCCCTAAGCAGTGACTGGCGAGAAGCACTTTCATGGAAAGGGGTTGCCAAGCTTCCAAAAATTACGAATCTCCAGAAATGTCAGCAAATATTTTTTCACCCAAACTGGATGATACTTTCAGGTAATGATCAGTACACTAAGGCGACTTGGTTCCCCAAATTTCGTTCTTCTATATTGAAGCGTTCATTTCCAGTAACAATTTGAATTTTGAGGTTTCACTCTGTTTTCTCCTATATTGATAGATGTATTTGGAACTCTAAATCGAACACGGTTTGTGCTAGCTTCTTGAAACTTGACACAGTAAAGTAGTTTCACGTTCTATCTCTATGTATTGTTTCCTCTTGATGTAGCCCTAAGCAGTGACTGGCGAGAAACACTTTCATGGAAAGGGGTTGCCAAGCTTCCAAAAATTACGAATCTCCAGAAATCTCAGCAAATATTTTTTCACCCAAACTGGATGATACTTTCAGGTAATGATCAGTACACTAAGGCGACTTGGTTCCCCAAATTCGTTCTTCTATATTGAAGCGTTCATTTCCAGTAACAGTTTGAATTTTGAGGTTTCACTCTGTTTTCTCCTATATTGATAGATGTATTTGGAACTCTAAATCGAACACGGTTTGTGCTAGCTTCTTGAAACTTGACACAGTAAAGTAGTTTCACGTTCTATCTCTATGTATTGTTTCCTCTTGATGTAGCCCTAAGCAGTGACTGGCGAGAAACACTTTCATGGAAAGGGGTTGCCAAGCTTCCAAAAATTACGAATCTCCAGAAATCTCAGCAAATATTTTTTCACCCAAACTGGATGATACTTTCAGGTAATGATCAGTACACTAAGGCGACTTGGTTCCCCAAATTTCGTTCTTCTATGTTGACGCGTTCATTTCCAGTAACAGTTTGAATTTTGAGGTTTCACTCTGTTTTCTCCTATATTGATAGATGTATTTGGAACTCTAAATCGAACACGGTTTGTGCTAGCTTCTTGAAACTTGACACAGTAAAGTAGTTTCACGTTCTATCTCTATGTTTTGTTTCCTCTTGATGTAGCCCTAAGCAGTGACTGGCGAGAAGCACTTTCATGGAAAGGGGTTGCCAAGCTTCCAAAAATTACGAATCTCCAGAAATGTCAGCAAATATTTTTTCACCCAAACTGGATGATACTTTCAGGTAATGATCAGAACACTAAGGCGACTTGGTTCCCCAAATTTCGTTCTTCTATGTTGAAGCGTTCATTTCCAGTAACAGTTTGAATTTTTAGGTTTCACTCTGTTTTCTCCTATATTGATAGTTGTATTTGGCACTCTAAATCGAACACGGTTTGTGCTAGCTGCTTGAAACTTGACACAGTAAAGTAGTTTCACGTTCTCTCTCTATGTTTTGTTTCCTCTTGATGTAGCCCTAAGTAGTGACTGGCGAGAAGCACTTTCATGGAAAGGGGTTGCCAAGCTTCCAAAAATTACGAATCTCCAGAAATCTCAGCAAATATTTTTTCACCCAAACTGGATGATACTTTCAGGTAATGATCAGTACACTAAGGCGACTTGGTTCCCCAAATTTCGTTCTTCTATGTTGAAGCGTTCATTTCCAGTAACAGTTTGAATTTTGAGGTTTCACTCTGTTTTCTCCTATATTGATAGATGTATTTGGAACTCTAAATCGAACACGGTTTGTGCTAGCTGCTTGAAACTTGACACAGTAAAGTAGGTTCACGTTCTATCTCTATGTTTTGTTTCCTCTTGATGTAGCCCTAAGCAGTGACTGGCGAGAAGCACTTTCATGGAAAGGGGTTGCCAAGCTTCCAAAAATTACGAATCTCCAGAAATCTCAGCAAATATTTTTTCACCCAAACTGGATGATACTTTCAGGTAATGATCAGTACACTAAGGCGACTTGGTTCCCCAAATTTCGTTCTTCTATGTTGAAGCGTTCATTTCCAGTAACAGTTTGAATTTTGAGGTTTCACTCTGTTTTCTCCTATATTGATAGATGTGTTTGCAACTCTAAATCCAACACGGTTTGTGCTAGCTTCTTGAAACTTGACACAGTAAAGTAGTTTCACGTTCTATCTCTATGTTTTGTTTCCTCTTGATGTAGCCCTAAGCAGTGACTGGCGAGAAGCACTTTCATGGAAAGGGGTTGCCAAGCTTCCAAAAATTACGAATCTCCAGAAATGTCAGCAAATATTTTTTCACCCAAACTGGATGATACTTTCAGGTAATGATCAGTACACTAAGGCGACTTGGTTCCCCAAATTTCGTTCTTCTATATTGAAGCGTTCATTTCCAGTAACAGTTTGAATTTTGAGGTTTCACTCTGTTTTCTCCTATATTGATAGATGTATTTGGAACTCTAAATCGAACACGGTTTGTGCTAGCTTCTTGAAACTTGACACAGTAAAGTAGTTTCACGTTCTATCTCTATGTATTGTTTCCTCTTGATGTAGCCCTAAGCAGTGACTGGCGAGAAACACTTTCATGGAAAGGGGTTGCCAAGCTTCCAAAAATTACGAATCTCCAGAAATCTCAGCAAATATTTTTTCACCCAAACTGGATGATACTTTCAGGTAATGATCAGTACACTAAGGCGACTTGGTTCCCCAAATTTCGTTCTTCTATGTTGAAGCGTTCATTTCCAGTAACAGTTTGAATTTTGAGGTTTCACTCTGTTTTCTCCTATATTGATAGATGTATTTGGAACTCTAAATCGAACACGGTTTGTGCTAGCTTCTTGAAACTTGACACAGTAAAGTAGTTTCACGTTCTATCTCTATGTTTTGTTTCCTCTTGATGTAGCCCTAAGCAGTGACTGGCGAGAAGCACTTTCATGGAAAGGGGTTGCCAAGCTTCCAAAAATTACGAATCTCCAGAAATGTCAGCAAATATTTTTTCACCCAAACTGGATGATACTTTCAGGTAATGATCAGTACACTAAGGCGACTTGGTTCCCCAAATTTCGTTCTTCTATGTTGAAGCGTTCATTTCCAGTAACAGTTTGAATTTTTAGGTTTCACTCTGTTTTCTCCTATATTGATAGATGTATTTGGAACTCTAAATCCAACACGGTTTGTGCTAGCTTCTTGAAACTTGACACAGTAAAGTAGTTTCACGTTCTATCTCTATGTTTTGTTTCCTCTTGATGTAGCCCTAAGCAGTGACTGGCGAGAAACACTTTCAAGGAAAGGGGTTGCCAAGCTTCCAAAAATTACGAATCTCCAGAAATCTCAGCAAATATTTTTTCACCCAAACTGGATGATAATTTCAGGTAATGATCAGTACACTAAGGCGACTTGGTTCCCCAAATTTCGTTCTTCTATGTTGAAGCGTTCATTTCCAGTAACAGTTTGAATTTTGAGGTTTCACTCTGTTTTCTCCTATATTGATAGATGTGTTTGCAACTCTAAATCCAACACGGTTTGTGGTAGCTGCTTGAAACTTGACACAGTAAAGTAGTTTCACGTTCTATCTCTATGTTTTGTTTCCTCTTGATGTAGCCCTAAGCAGTGACTGGCGAGAAGCACTTTCATGGAAAGGGGTTGCGAAGCTTCCAAAAATTACGAATCTCCAGAAATCTCAGCAAATATTTTTTCACCCAAACTGGATGATACTTTCAGGTAATGATCAGTACACTAAGGCGACTTGGTTCCCCAAATTTCGTTCTTCTATGTTGAAGCGTTCATTTCCAGTAACAGTTTGAATTTTGAGGTTTCACTCTGTTTTCTCCTATATTGATAGATGTATTTGCAACTCTAAATCGAACACGGTTTGTGCTAGGTTCTTGAAACTTGACACAGTAAAGTAGTTTCACGTTCTATCTCGATGTTGTGTTTCCTCTTGATGTAGCCCTAAGCAGTGACTGGCGAGAAGCACTTTCATGGAAAGGGGTTGCCAAGCTTCCAAAAATTACGAATCTCCAGAAATGTCAGCAAATATTTTTTCACCCAAACTGGATGATACTTTCAGGTAATGATCAGTACACTAAGGCGACTTGGTTCCCCAAATTTCGTTCTTCTATGTTGAAGCGTTCATTTCCAGTAACAGTTTGAATTTTTAGGTTTCACTCTGTTTTCTCCTATATTGATAGATGTATTTGGAACTCTAAATCGAACACGGTTTGTGCTAGCTGCTTGAAACTTGACACAGTAAAGTAGTTTCACGTTCTATCTCAATGTTTTGTTTCCTCTTGATGTAGCCCTAAGCAGTGACTGGCGAGAAGCACTTTCATGGAAAGGGGTTGCCAAGCTTCCAAAAATTACGAATCTCCAGAAATCTCAGCAAATATTTTTTCACCCAAACTGGATGATACTTTCAGGTAATGATCAGTACACTAAGGCGACTTGGTTCCCCAAATTTCGTTCTTCTATGTTGAAGCGTTCATTTCCAGTAACAGTTTGAATTTAGAGGTTTCACTCTGTTTTCTCCTATATTGATAGATGTATTTGGAACTCTAAATCGAACACGGTTTGTGCTAGCTTCTTGAAACTTGACACAGTAAAGTAGTTTCACGTTCTATCTCTATATTTTGTTTCCTCTTGATGTAGCCCTAAGCAGTGACTGGCGAGAAGCACTTTCATGGAAAGGGGTTGCCAAGATTCCAAAAATTACGAATCTCCAGAAATCTCAGCAAATATTTTTTCACCCAAACTGTATGATACTTTCAGGTAATGATCAGTACACTAAGGCGACTTGGTTCCCCAAATTTCGTTCTTCTATGTTGAAGCGTTCATTTCCAGTAACAGTTTGAATTTTGAGGTTTCACTCTGTTTTCTCCTATATTGATAGATGTATTTGCAACTCTAAATCCAACACGGTTTGTGCTAGCTTCTTGAAACTTGACACAGTAAAGTAGTTTCACGTTCTATCTCTATATTTTGTTTCCTCTTGATGTAGCCCTAAGCAGTGACTGGCGAGAAGCACTTTCATGGAAAGGGGTTGCCAAGCTTCCAAAAATTAGGAATCTCCAGAAATCTCAGCAAATATTTTTTCACCCAAACTGGATGATACTTTCAGGTAATGATCAGTACACTAAGGCGACTTGGTTCCCCAAATTTCGTTCTTCTATGTTGAAGCGTTCACTTCCAGTAACAGTTTGAATTTTTAGGTTTCACTCTGTTTTCTCCTATATTGATAGATGTATTTGGAACTCTAAATCGAACACGGTTTGTGCTAGCTTCTTGAAACTTGACACAGTAAAGTAGTTTCACGTTCTATCCCTATGTTTTGTTTCCTCTTGATGTAGCCCTAAGCAGTGACTGGCGAGAAGCACTTTCATGGAAAGGGGTTGCCAAGCTTCCAAAAATTACGAATCTCCAGAAATGTCAGCAAATATTTTTTCACCCAAACTGGATGATACTTTCAGGTAATGATCAGTACACTAAGGCGACTTGGTTCCCCAAATTTCGTTCTTCTATGTTGAAGCGTTCATTTCCAGTAACAGTTTGAATTTTTAGGTTTCACTCTGTTTTCTCCTATATTGATAGATGTATTTGGAACTCTAAATCCAACACGGTTTGTGCTAGCTTCTTGAAACTTGACACAGTAAAGTAGTTTCACGTTCTATCTCTATGTTTTGTTTCCTCTTGATGTAGCCCTAAGCAGTGACTGGCGAGAAACACTTTCAAGGAAAGGGGTTGCCAAGCTTCCAAAAATTACGAATCTCCAGAAATCTCAGCAAATATTTTTTCACCCAAACTGGATGATAATTTCAGGTAATGATCAGTACACTAAGGCGACTTGGTTCCCCAAATTTCGTTCTTCTATGTTGAAGCGTTCATTTCCAGTAACAGTTTGAATTTTGAGGTTTCACTCTGTTTTCTCCTATATTGATAGATGTGTTTGCAACTCTAAATCCAACACGGTTTGTGGTAGCTGCTTGAAACTTGACACAGTAAAGTAGTTTCACGTTCTATCTCTATGTTTTGTTTCCTCTTGATGTAGCCCTAAGCAGTGACTGGCGAGAAGCACTTTCATGGAAAGGGGTTGCGAAGCTTCCAAAAATTACGAATCTCCAGAAATCTCAGCAAATATTTTTTCACCCAAACTGGATGATACTTTCAGGTAATGATCAGTACACTAAGGCGACTTGGTTCCCCAAATTTCGTTCTTCTATGTTGAAGCGTTCATTTCCAGTAACAGTTTGAATTTTGAGGTTTCACTCTGTTTTCTCCTATATTGATAGATGTATTTGCAACTCTAAATCGAACACGGTTTGTGCTAGGTTCTTGAAACTTGACACAGTAAAGTAGTTTCACGTTCTATCTCGATGTTGTGTTTCCTCTTGATGTAGCCCTAAGCAGTGACTGGCGAGAAGCACTTTCATGGAAAGGGGTTGCCAAGCTTCCAAAAATTACGAATCTCCAGAAATGTCAGCAAATATTTTTTCACCCAAACTGGATGATACTTTCAGGTAATGATCAGTACACTAAGGCGACTTGGTTCCCCAAATTTCGTTCTTCTATGTTGAAGCGTTCATTTCCAGTAACAGTTTGAATTTTTAGGTTTCACTCTGTTTTCTCCTATATTGATAGATGTATTTGGAACTCTAAATCGAACACGGTTTGTGCTAGCTGCTTGAAACTTGACACAGTAAAGTAGTTTCACGTTCTATCTCAATGTTTTGTTTCCTCTTGATGTAGCCCTAAGCAGTGACTGGCGAGAAGCACTTTCATGGAAAGGGGTTGCCAAGCTTCCAAAAATTACGAATCTCCAGAAATCTCAGCAAATATTTTTTCACCCAAACTGGATGATACTTTCAGGTAATGATCAGTACACTAAGGCGACTTGGTTCCCCAAATTTCGTTCTTCTATGTTGAAGCGTTCATTTCCAGTAACAGTTTGAATTTAGAGGTTTCACTCTGTTTTCTCCTATATTGATAGATGTATTTGGAACTCTAAATCGAACACGGTTTGTGCTAGCTTCTTGAAACTTGACACAGTAAAGTAGTTTCACGTTCTATCTCTATATTTTGTTTCCTCTTGATGTAGCCCTAAGCAGTGACTGGCGAGAAGCACTTTCATGGAAAGGGGTTGCCAAGATTCCAAAAATTACGAATCTCCAGAAATCTCAGCAAATATTTTTTCACCCAAACTGTATGATACTTTCAGGTAATGATCAGTACACTAAGGCGACTTGGTTCCCCAAATTTCGTTCTTCTATGTTGAAGCGTTCATTTCCAGTAACAGTTTGAATTTTGAGGTTTCACTCTGTTTTCTCCTATATTGATAGATGTATTTGCAACTCTAAATCCAACACGGTTTGTGCTAGCTTCTTGAAACTTGACACAGTAAAGTAGTTTCACGTTCTATCTCTATATTTTGTTTCCTCTTGATGTAGCCCTAAGCAGTGACTGGCGAGAAGCACTTTCATGGAAAGGGGTTGCCAAGCTTCCAAAAATTAGGAATCTCCAGAAATCTCAGCAAATATTTTTTCACCCAAACTGGATGATACTTTCAGGTAATGATCAGTACACTAAGGCGACTTGGTTCCCCAAATTTCGTTCTTCTATGTTGAAGCGTTCACTTCCAGTAACAGTTTGAATTTTTAGGTTTCACTCTGTTTTCTCCTATATTGATAGATGTATTTGGAACTCTAAATCGAACACGGTTTGTGCTAGCTTCTTGAAACTTGACACAGTAAAGTAGTTTCACGTTCTATCCCTATGTTTTGTTTCCTCTTGATGTAGCCCTAAGCAGTGACTGGCGAGAAGCACTTTCATGGAAAGGGGTTGCCAAGCTTCCAAAAATTACGAATCTCCAGAAATCTCAGCAAATATTTTTTCACCCAAACTGGATGATACTTTCAGGTAATGATCAGTACACTAAGGCGACTTGGTTCCCCAAATTTCGTTCTTCTATGTTGAAGCGTTCATTTCCAGTAACAGTTTGAATTTTGAGGTTTCACTCTGTTTTCTCCTATATTGATAGATGTATTTGGAACTCTAAATCCAACACGGTTTGTGCTAGCTTCTTGAAACTTGACACAGTAAAGTAGTTTCACGTTCTATCTCTATGTTTTGTTTCCTCTTGATGTAGCCCTAAGCAGTGACTGGCGAGAAGCACTTTCATGGAAAGGGGTTGCCAAGCTTCCAAAAATTACGAATCTCCAGAAATCTCAGCAAATATTTTTTCACCCAAACTGGATGATACTTTCAGGTAATGATCAGTACACTAAGGCGACTTGGTTCCCCAAATTTCGTTATTCTATGTTGAAGCGTTCACTTCCAGTAACAGTTTGAATTTTTAGGTTTCACTCTGTTTTCTCCTATATTGATAGATGTATTTGGAACTCTAAATCGAACACGGTTTGTGCTAGCTCCTTGAAACTTGACACAGTAAAGTAGTTTCACGTTCTATCTCTATGTTTTGTTTCCTCTTGATGTAGCCCTAAGCAGTGACTGGCGAGAAGCGCTTTCATGGAAAGGGGTTGCCAAGCTTCCAAAAATTACGAATCTCCAGAAATCTCAGCAAATATTTTTTCACCCAAACTGGATGATACTTTCAGGTAATGATCAGTACACTAAGGCGACTTGGTTCCCCAAATTTCGTTCTTCTATGTTGAAGCGTTCATTTCCAGTAACAGTTTGAATTTTGAGGTTTCACTCTGTTTTCTCCTATATTGATAGATGTATTTGGAACTCTAAATCGAACACGGTTTGTGCTAGCTCCTTGAAACTTGACACAGTAAAGTAGTTTCACGTTCTATCTCTATGTTTTGTTTCCTCTTGATGTAGCCCTAAGCAGTGACTGGCGAGAAGCACTTTCATGGAAAGGGGTTGCCAAGCTTCCAAAAATTACGTATCTCCAGAAATCTCAGCAAATATTTTTTCACCCAAACTGGATGATACTTTCAGGTAATGATCAGTACACTAAGGCGACTTGGTTCCCCAAATTTCGTTCTTCTATGTTGAAGCGTTCATTTCCAGTAACAGTTTGAATTTTTAGGTTTCACTCTGTTTTCTCCTATATTGATAGATGTATTTGCAACTCTAAATCCAACACGGTTTGTGCTAGCTTCTTGAAACTTGACACAGTAAAGAAGTTTCACGTTCTATCTCTATGTTTTGTTTCCTCTTGATGTAGCCCTAAGCAGTGACTGGCGAGAAACACTTTCATGGAAAGGGGTTGCCAAGCTTCCAAAAATTACGAATCTCCAGAAATCTCAGCAAATATTTTTTCACCCAAACTGGATGATACTTTCAGGTAATGATCAGTACACTAAGGCGACTTGGTTCCCCAAATTTCGTTCTTCTATGTTGAAGCGTTCATTTCCAGTAACAGTTTGAATTTTTAGGTTTCACTCTGTTTTCTCCTATATTGATAGATGTATTTGGAACTCTAAATTGAACACGGTTTGTGCTAGCTGCTTGAAACTTGACACAGTAAAGTAGTTTCACGTTCTCTCTCTATGTTTTGTTTCCTCTTGATGTAGCCCTATGCACTGACTGGCGAGAAGCACTTTCATGGAAAGGGGTTGCCAAGCTTCCAAAAATTACGAATCTCCAGAAATGTCAGCAAATATTTTTTTCATCCAAACTGGATGATACTTTCAGGTAATGATCAGTACACTAAGGCGACTTGGTTCCCCAAATTTCGTTCTTCTATGTTGAAGCGTTCATTTCCAGTAACAGTTTGAATTTTGAGGTTTCACTCTGTTTTCTCCTATATTGATAGATGTGTTTGCAACTCTAAATCCAACACGGTTTGTGCTAGCTTCTTGAAACTTGACACAGTAAAGTAGTTTCACGTTCTATCTCTATGTTTTGTTTCCTCTTGATGTAGCCCTAAGCAGTGACTGGCGAGAAGCACTTTCATGGAAAGGGGTTGCCAAGCTTCCAAAAATTACGAATCTCCAGAAATGTCAGCAAATATTTTTTCACCCAAACTGGATGATACTTTCAGGTAATGATCAGTACACTAAGGCGACTTGGTTCCCCAAATTTCGTTCTTCTATATTGAAGCGTTCATTTCCAGTAACAGTTTGAATTTTGAGGTTTCACTCTGTTTTCTCCTATATTGATAGATGTATTTGGAACTCTAAATCGAACACGGTTTGTGCTAGCTTCTTGAAACTTGACACAGTAACGTAGTTTCACGTTCTATCTCTATGTATTGTTTCCTCTTGATGTAGCCCTAAGCAGTGACTGGCGAGAAACACTTTCATGGAAAGGGGTTGCCAAGCTTCCAAAAATTACGAATCTCCAGAAATCTCAGCAAATATTTTTTCACCCAAACTGGATGATACTTTCAGGTAATGATCAGTACACTAAGGCGACTTGGTTCCCCAAATTTCGTTCTTCTATGTTGAAGCGTTCATTTCCAGTAACAGTTTGAAATTTGAGGTTTCACTCTGTTTTCTCCTATATTGATAGATGTATTTGGAACTCTAAATCGAACACGGTTTGTGCTAGCTTCTTGAAACTTGACACAGTAAAGTAGTTTCACGTTCTATCTCTATGTTTTGTTTCCTCTTGATGTAGCCCTAAGCAGTGACTGGCGAGAAACACTTTCATGGAAAGGGGTTGCCAAGCTTCCAAAAATTACGAATCTCCAGAAATCTCAGCAAATATTTTTTCACCCAAACTGGATGATACTTTCAGGTAATGATCAGAACACTAAGGCGACTTGGTTCCCCCAATTTCGTTCTTCTATGTTGAAGCGTTCATTTCCAGTAACAGTTTGAATTTTTAGGTTTCACTCTGTTTTCTCCTATATTGATAGTTGTATTTGGAACTCTAAATTGAACACGGTTTGTGCTAGCTGCTTGAAACTTGACACAGTAAAGTAGTTTCACGTTCTCTCTCTATGTTTTGTTTCCTCTTGATGTAGCCCTATGCACTGACTGGCGAGAAGCACTTTCATGGAAAGGGGTTGCCAAGCTTCCAAAAATTACGAATCTCCAGAAATGTCAGCAAATATTTTTTCATCCAAACTGGATGATACTTTCAGGTAATGATCAGTACACTAAGGCGACTTGGTTCCCCAAATTTCGTTCTTCTATGTTGAAGCGTTCATTTCCAGTAACAGTTTGAATTTTTAGGTTTCACTCTGTTTTCTCCTATATTGATAGATGTATTTGGAACTCTAAATCCAACACGGTTTGTGCTAGCTTCTTGAAACTTGACACAGTAAAGTAGTTTCACGTTCTATCTCTATGTTTTGTTTCCTCTTGATGTAGCCCTAAGCAGTGACTGGCAAGAAGCACTTTCATGGAAAGGGGTTGCCAAGCTTCCAAAAATTACGAATCTCCAGAAATCTCAGCAAATATTTTTTCACCCAAACTGGATGATACTTTCAGGTAATGATCAGTACACTAAGGTGACTTGGTTCCCCAAATTTCGTTCTTCTATATTGAAGCGTTCATTACCAGTAACAGTTTGAATTTTGAGGTTTCACTCTGTTTTCTCCTATATTGATAGATGTATTTGGAACTCTAAATCCAACACGGTTTGTGCTAGCTTCTTGAAACTTGACACAGTAAAGTAGTTTCACGTTCTATCTCTATGTTTTGTTTCCTCTTGATGTAGCCCTAAGCAGTGACTGGCAAGAAACACTTTCATGGAAAGGGGTTGCCAAGCTTCCAAAAATTACGAATCTCCAGAAATCTCAGCAAATATTTTTTCACCCAAACTGGATGATACTTTCAGGTAATGATCAGTACACTAAGGCGACTTGGTTCCCCAAATTTCGTTCTTCTATGTTGAAGCGTTCATTTCCAGTAACAGTTTGAATTTTGAGGTTTCACTCTGTTTTCTCCTATATTGATAGATGTGTTTGCAACTCTAAATCCAACACGGTTTGTGGTAGCTGCTTGAAACTTGACACAGTAAAGTAGTTTCACGTTCTATCTCTATGTTTTGTTTCCTCTTGATGTAGCCCTAAGCAGTGACTGGCGAGAAGCACTTTCATGGAAAGGGGTTGCCAAGCTTCCAAAAATTACGAATCTCCAGAAATCTCAGCAAATATTTTTTCACCCAAACTGGATGATACTTTCAGGTAATGATCAGTACACTAAGGCGACTTGGTTCCCCAAATTTCGTTCTTCTATGTTGAAGCGTTCATTTCAAGTAACAGTTTGAATTTTTAGGTTTCACTCTGTTTTCTCCTATATTGATAGATGTATTTGCAACTCTAAATCCAACACGGTTTGTGCTAGCTTCTTGAAACTTGACACAGTAAAGTAGTTTCACGTTCTATCTCTATGTTTTGTTTCCTCTTGATGTAGCCCTAAGCAGTGACTGGCGAGAAACACTTTCATGAAAAGGGGTTGCCAAGCTTCCAAAAATTACGAATCTCCAGAAATCTCAGCAAATATTTTTTCACCCAAACTGGATGATACTTTCAGGTAATGATCAGAACACTAAGGCGACTTGGTTCCCCAAATTTCGTTCTTCTATGTTGAAGCGTTCATTTCCAGTAACAGTTTGAATTTTTAGGTTTCACTCTGTTTTCTCCTATATTGATAGATGTATTTGGAACTCTAAATCGAACACGGTTTGTGCTAGCTGCTTGAAACTTGACACAGTAAAGTAGTTTCACGTTCTCTCTCTATTTTTTGTTTCCTCTTGATGTAGCCCTATGCACTGACTGGCGAGAAGCACTTTCATGGAAAGGGGTTGCCAAGCTTCCAAAAATTACGAATCTCCAGAAATGTCAGCAAATATTTTTTCATTCAAACTGGATGATACTTTCAGGTAATGATCAGTACACTAAGGCGACTTGGTTCCCCAAATTTCGTTCTTCTATGTTGAAGCGTTCATTTCCAGTAACAGTTTGAATTTTTAGGTTTCACTCTGTTTTCTCCTATATTGATAGATGTATTTGGAACTCTAAATCGAACACGGTTTGTGCTAGCTGCTTGAAACTTGACACAGTAAAGTAGTTTCACGTTCTCTCTCTATGTTTTGTTTCCTCTTGATGTAGCCCTATGCACTGACTGGCGAGAAGCACTTTCATGGAAAGGGGTTGCCAAGCTTCCAAAAATTACGAATCTCCAGAAATGTCAGCAAATATTTTTTCATCCAAACTGGATGATACTTTCAGGTAATGATCAGTACACTAAGGCGACTTGGTTCCCCAAATTTCGTTCTTCTATGTTGAAGCGTTCATTTCCAGTAACAGTTTGAATTTTTAGGTTTCACTCTGTTTTCTCCTATATTGATAGATGTATTTGGAACTCTAAATCGAACACGGTTTGTGCTAGCTTCTTGAAACTTGACACAGTAAAGTAGTTTCACGTTCTATCTCTATGTTTTGTTTCCTCTTGATGTAGCCCTAAGCAGTGACTGGCAAGAAGCACTTTCATGGAAACGGGTTGCCAAGCTTCCAAAAATTACGAATCTCCAGAAATCTCAGCAAATATTTTTTCACCCAAACTGGATGATACTTTCAGGTAATGATCAGTACACTAAGGCGACTTGGTTCCCCAAATTTCGTTCTTCTATGTTGAAGCGTTCATTTCCAGTAACAGTTTGAATTTTGAGGTTTCACTCTGTTTTCTCCTATATTGATAGATGTATTTGCAACTCTAAATCCAACACGGTTTGTGGTAGCTGCTTGAAACTTGACACAGTAAAGTAGTTTCACGTTCTATCTCTATGTTTTGTTTCCTCTTGATGTAGCCCTAAGCAGTGACTGGCGAGAAGCACTTTCATGGAAAGGGGTTGCCAAGCTTCCAAAAATTACGAATCTCCAGAAATCTCAGCAAATATTTTTTCACCCAAACTGGATGATACTTTCAGGTAATGATCAGTACACTAAGGTGACTTGGTTCCCCAAATTTCGTTCTTCTATATTGAAGCGTTCATTTCCAGTAACAGTTTGAATTTTGAGGTTTCACTCTGTTTTCTCCTATATTGATAGTTGTATTTGGAACTCTAAATCGAACACGGTTTGTGCTAGCTGCTTGAAACTTGACACAGTAAAGTAGTTTCACGTTCTCTCTCTATGTTTTGTTTCCTCTTGATGTAGCCCTATGCACTGACTGGCGAGAAGCACTTTCATGGAAAGGGGTTGCCAAGCTTCCAAAAATTACGAATCTCCAGAAATGTCAGCAAATATTTTTTCATCCAAACTGGATGATACTTTCAGGTAATGATCAGTACACTAAGGCGACTTGGTTCCCCAAATTTCGTTCTTCTATGTTGAAGCGTTCATTTCCAGTAACAGTTTGAATTTTTAGGTTTCACTCTGTTTTCTCCTATATTGATAGATGTATTTGGAACTCTAAATCGAACACGGTTTGTGCTAGCTTCTTGAAACTTGACACAGTAAAGTAGTTTCACGTTCTATCTCTATGTTTTGTTTCCTCTTGATGTAGCCCTAAGCAGTGACTGGCAAGAAGCACTTTCATGGAAAGGGGTTGCCAAGCTTCCAAAAATTACGAATCTCCAGAAATCTCAGCAAATATTTTTTCACCCAAACTGGATGATACTTTCAGGTAATGATCAGCACACTAAGGTGACTTGGTTCCCCAAATTTCGTTCTTCTATATTGAAGCGTTCATTTCCAGTAACAGTTTGAATTTTGAGGTTTCACTCTGTTTTCTCCTATATTGATAGATGTATTTGGAACTCTAAATCCAACACGGTTTGTGCTAGCTTCTTGAAACTTGACACAGTAAAGTAGTTTCACGTTCTATCTCTATGTTTTGTTTCCTCTTGATGTAGCCCTAAGCAGTGACTGGCGAGAAACACTTTCATGGAAAGGGGTTGCCAAGCTTCCAAAAATTACGAATCTCCAGAAATCTCAGCAAATATTTTTTCACCCAAACTGGATGATACTTTCAGGTAATGATCAGAACACTAAGGCGACTTGGTTCCCCAAATTTCGTTCTTCTATGTTGAAGCGTTCATTTCCAGTAACAGTTTGAATTTTTAGGTTTCACTCTGTTTTCTCCTATATTGATAGATGTATTTGGAACTCTAAATCGAACACGGTTTGTGCTAGCTGCTTGAAACTTGACACAGTAAAGTAGTTTCACGTTCTCTCTCTATGTTTTGTTTCCTCTTGATGTAGCCCTATGCACTGACTGGCGAGAAGCACTTTCATGGAAAGGGGTTGCCAAGCTTCCAAAAATTACGAATCTCCAGAAATGTCAGCAAATATTTTTTCATTCAAACTGGATGATACTTTCAGGTAATGATCAGAACACTAAGGCGACTTGGTTCCCCCAATTTCGTTCTTCTATGTTGAAGCGTTCATTTCCAGTAACAGTTTGAATTTTTAGGTTTCACTCTGTTTTCTCCTATATTGATAGTTGTATTTGGAACTCTAAATCGAACACGGTTTGTGCTAGCTGCTTGAAACTTGACACAGTAAAGTAGTTTCACGTTCTCTCTCTATGTTTTGTTTCCTCTTGATGTAGCCCTATGCACTGACTGGCGAGAAGCACTTTCATGGAAAGGGGTTGCCAAGCTTCCAAAAATTACGAATCTCCAGAAATGTCAGCAAATATTTTTTCATCCAAACTGGATGATACTTTCAGGTAATGATCAGTACACTAAGGCGACTTGGTTCCCCAAATTTCGTTCTTCTATGTTGAAGCGTTCATTTCCAGTAACAGTTTGAATTTTTAGGTTTCACTCTGTTTTCTCCTATATTGATAGATGTATTTGGAACTCTAAATCGAACACGGTTTGTGCTAGCTTCTTGAAACTTGACACAGTAAAGTAGTTTCACGTTCTATCTCTATGTTTTGTTTCCTCTTGATGTAGCCCTAAGCAGTGACTGGCAAGAAGCACTTTCATGGAAAGGGGTTGCCAAGCTTCCAAAAATTACGAATCTCCAGAAATCTCAGCAAATATTTTTTCACCCAAACTGGATGATACTTTCAGGTAATGATCAGTACACTAAGGTGACTTGGTTCCCCAAATTTCGTTCTTCTATATTGAAGCGTTCATTTCCAGTAACAGTTTGAATTTTGAGGTTTCACTCTGTTTTCTCCTATATTGATAGATGTATTTGGAACTCTAAATCCAACACGGTTTGTGCTAGCTTCTTGAAACTTGACACAGTAAAGTAGTTTCACGTTCTATCTCTATGTTTTGTTTCCTCTTGATGTAGCCCTAAGCAGTGACTGGCGAGAAACACTTTCATGGAAAGGGGTTGCCAAGCTTCCAAAAATTACGAATCTCCAGAAATCTCAGCAAATATTTTTTCACCCAAACTGGATGATACTTTCAGGTAATGATCAGTACACTAAGGCGACTTGGTTCCCCAAATTTCGTTCTTCTATGTTGAAGCGTTCATTTCCAGTAACAGTTTGAATTTTGAGGTTTCAGTCTGTTTTCTCCTATATTGATAGATGTGTTTGCAACTCTAAATCCAACACGGTTTGTGGTAGCTGCTTGAAACTTGACACAGTAAAGTAGTTTCACGTTCTATCTCTATGTTTTGTTTCCTCTTGATGTAGCCCTAAGCAGTGACTGGCGAGAAGCACTTTCATGGAAAGGGGTTGCCAAGCTTCCAAAAATTACGAATCTCCAGAAATCTCAGCAAATATTTTTTCACCCAAACTGGATGATACTTTCAGGTAATGATCAGTACACTAAGGCGACTTGGTTCCCCAAATTTCGTTCTTCTATGTTGAAGCGTTCATTTCCAGTAACAGTTTGAATTTTTAGGTTTCACTCTGTTTTCTCCTATATTGATAGATGTATTTGCAACTCTCAATCCAACACGGTTTGTGCTAGCTTCTTGAAACTTGACACAGTAAAGTAGTTTCACGTTCTATCTCTATGTTTTGTTTCCTCTTGATGTAGCCCTAAGCAGTGACTGGCGAGAAACACTTTCATGGAAAGGGGTTGCCAAGCTTCCAAAAATTACGAATCTCCAGAAATCTCAGCAAATATTTTTTCACCCAAACTGGATGATACTTTCAGGTAATGATCAGAACACTAAGGCGACTTGGTTCCCCAAATTTCGTTCTTCTATGTTGAAGCGTTCATTTCCAGTAACAGTTTGAATTTTTAGGTTTCACTCTGTTTTCTCCTATATTGATAGATGTATTTGGAACTCTAAATCGAACACGGTTTGTGCTAGCTGCTTGAAACTTGACACAGTAAAGTAGTTTCACGTTCTCTCTCTATGTTTTGTTTCCTCTTGATGTAGCCCTATGCACTGACTGGCGAGAAGCACTTTCATGGAAAGGGGTTGCCAAGCTTCCAAAAATTACGAATCTCCAGAAATGTCAGCAAATATTTTTTCATTCAAACTGGATGATACTTTCAGGTAATGATCAGAACACTAAGGCGACTTGGTTCCCCCAATTTCGTTCTTCTATGTTGAAGCGTTCATTTCCAGTAACAGTTTGAATTTTTAGGTTTCACTCTGTTTTCTCCTATATTGATAGTTGTATTTGGAACTCTAAATCGAACACGGTTTGTGCTAGCTGCTTGAAACTTGACACAGTAAAGTAGTTTCACGTTCTCTCTCTATGTTTTGTTTCCTCTTGATGTAGCCCTATGCACTGACTGGCGAGAAGCACTTTCATGGAAAGGGGTTGCCAAGCTTCCAAAAATTACGAATCTCCAGAAATGTCAGCAAATATTTTTTCATCCAAACTGGATGATACTTTCAGGTAATGATCAGTACACTAAGGCGACTTGGTTCCCCAAATTTCGTTCTTCTATGTTGAAGCGTTCATTTCCAGTAACAGTTTGAATTTTTAGGTTTCACTCTGTTTTCTCCTATATTGATAGATGTATTTGGAACTCTAAATCGAACACGGTTTGTGCTAGCTTCTTGAAACTTGACACAGTAAAGTAGTTTCACGTTCTATCTCTATGTTTTGTTTCCTCTTGATGTAGCCCTAAGCAGTGACTGGCAAGAAGCACTTTCATGGAAAGGGGTTGCCAAGCTTCCAAAAATTACGAATCTCCAGAAATCTCAGCAAATATTTTTTCACCCAAACTGGATGATACTTTCAGGTAATGATCAGTACACTAAGGTGACTTGGTTCCCCAAATTTCGTTCTTCTATATTGAAGCGTTCATTTCCAGTAACAGTTTGAATTTTGAGGTTTCACTCTGTTTTCTCCTATATTGATAGATGTATTTGGAACTCTAAATCCAACACGGTTTGTGCTAGCTTCTTGAAACTTGACACAGTAAAGTAGTTTCACGTTCTATCTCTATGTTTTGTTTCCTCTTGATGTAGCCCTAAGCAGTGACTGGCGAGAAACACTTTCATGGAAAGGGGTTGCCAAGCTTCCAAAAATTACGAATCTCCAGAAATCTCAGCAAATATTTTTTCACCCAAACTGGATGATACTTTCAGGTAATGATCAGTACACTAAGGCGACTTGGTTCCCCAAATTTCGTTCTTCTATGTTGAAGCGTTCATTTCCAGTAACAGTTTGAATTTTGAGGTTTCACTCTGTTTTCTCCTATATTGATAGATGTGTTTGCAACTCTAAATCCAACACGGTTTGTGGTAGCTGCTTGAAACTTGACACAGTAAAGTAGTTTCACGTTCTATCTCTATGTTTTGTTTCCTCTTGATGTAGCCCTAAGCAGTGACTGGCGAGAAGCACTTTCATGGAAAGGGGTTGCCAAGCTTCCAAAAATTACGAATCTCCAGAAATCTCAGCAAATATTTTTTCACCCAAACTGGATGATACTTTCAGGTAATGATCAGTACACTAAGGCGACTTGGTTCCCCAAATTTCGTTCTTCTATGTTGAAGCGTTCATTTCCAGTAACAGTTTGAATTTTTAGGTTTCACTCTGTTTTCTCCTATATTGATAGATGTATTTGCAACTCTAAATCCAACACGGTTTGTGCTAGCTTCTTGAAACTTGACACAGTAAAGTAGTTTCACGTTCTATCTCTATGTTTTGTTTCCTCTTGATGTAGCCCTAAGCAGTGACTGGCGAGAAACACTTTCATGAAAAGGGGTTGCCAAGCTTCCAAAAATTACGAATCTCCAGAAATCTCAGCAAATATTTTTTCACCCAAACTGGATGATACTTTCAGGTAATGATCAGAACACTAAGGCGACTTGGTTCCCCAAATTTCGTTCTTCTATGTTGAAGCGTTCATTTCCAGTAACAGTTTGAATTTTTAGGTTTCACTCTGTTTTCTCCTATATTGATAGATGTATTTGGAACTCTAAATCGAACACGGTTTGTGCTAGCTGCTTGAAACTTGACACAGTAAAGTAGTTTCACGTTCTCTCTCTATGTTTTGTTTCCTCTTGATGTAGCCCTATGCACTGACTGGCGAGAAACACTTTCATGGAAAGGGGTTGCCAAGCTTCCAAAAATTACGAATCTCCAGAAATGTCAGCAAATATTTTTTCATTCAAACTGGATGATACTTTCAGGTAATGATCAGTACACTAAGGCGACTTGGTTCCCCAAATTTCGTTCTTCTATGTTGAAGCGTTCATTTCCAGTAACAGTTTGAATTTTTAGGTTTCACTCTGTTTTCTCCTATATTGATAGATGTATTTGGAACTCTAAATCGAACACGGTTTGTGCTAGCTGCTTGAAACTTTACACAGTAAAGTAGTTTCACGTTCTCTCTCTATGTTTTGTTTCCTCTTGATGTAGCCCTATGCACTGACTGGCGAGAAGCACTTTCATGGAAAGGGGTTGCCAAGCTTCCAAAAATTACGAATCTCCAGAAATGTCAGCAAATATTTTTTCATCCAAACTGGATGATACTTTCAGGTAATGATCAGTACACTAAGGCGACTTGGTTCCCCAAATTTCGTTCTTCTATGTTGAAGCGTTCATTTCCAGTAACAGTTTGAATTTTTAGGTTTCACTCTGTTTTCTCCTATATTGATAGATGTATTTGGAACTCTAAATCGAACACGGTTTGTGCTAGCTTCTTGAAACTTGACACAGTAAAGTAGTTTCACGTTCTATCTCTATGTTTTGTTTCCTCTTGATGTAGCCCTAAGCAGTGACTGGCAAGAAGCACTTTCATGGAAACGGGTTGCCAAGCTTCCAAAAATTACGAATCTCCAGAAATCTCAGCAAATATTTTTTCACCCAAACTGGATGATACTTTCAGGTAATGATCAGTACACTAAGGCGACTTGGTTCCCCAAATTTCGTTCTTCTATGTTGAAGCGTTCATTTCCAGTAACAGTTTGAATTTTGAGGTTTCACTCTGTTTTCTCCTATATTGATAGATGTATTTGCAACTCTAAATCCAACACGGTTTGTGGTAGCTGCTTGAAACTTGACACAGTAAAGTAGTTTCACGTTCTATCTCTATGTTTTGTTTCCTCTTGATGTAGCCCTAAGCAGTGACTGGCGAGAAGCACTTTCATGGAAAGGGGTTGCCAAGCTTCCAAAAATTACGAATCTCCAGATATCTCAGCAAATATTTTTTCACCCAAACTGGATGATACTTTCAGGTAATGATCAGTACACTAAGGTGACTTGGTTCCCCAAATTTCGTTCTTCTATATTGAAGCGTTCATTTCCAGTAACAGTTTGAATTTTGAGGTTTCACTCTGTTTTCTCCTATATTGATAGTTGTATTTGGAACTCTAAATCGAACACGGTTTGTGCTAGCTGCTTGAAACTTGACACAGTAAAGTAGTTTCACGTTCTCTCTCTATGTTTTGTTTCCTCTTGATGTAGCCCTATGCACTGACTGGCGAGAAGCGCTTTCATGGAAAGGGGTTGCCAAGCTTCCAAAAATTACGAATCTCCAGAAATGTCAGCAAATATTTTTTCATCCAAACTGGATGATACTTTCAGGTAATGATCAGTACACTAAGGCGACTTGGTTCCCCAAATTTCGTTCTTCTATGTTGAAGCGTTCATTTCCAGTAACAGTTTGAATTTTTAGGTTTCACTCTGTTTTCTCCTATATTGATAGATGTATTTGGAACTCTAAATCGAACACGGTTTGTGCTAGCTTCTTGAAACTTGACACAGTAAAGTAGTTTCACGTTCTATCTCTATGTTTTGTTTCCTCTTGATGTAGCCCTAAGCAGTGACTGGCAAGAAGCACTTTCATGGAAAGGGGTTGCCAAGCTTCCAAAAATTACGAATCTCCAGAAATCTCAGCAAATATTTTTTCACCCAAACTGGATGATACTTTCAGGTAATGATCAGTACACTAAGGCGACTTGGTTCCCCAAATTTCGTTCTTCTATGTTGAAGCGTTCATTTCCAGTAACAGTTTGAATTTTGAGGTTTCACTCTGTTTTCTCCTATATTGATAGATGTATTTGCAACTCTAAATCCAACACGGTTTGTGGTAGCTGCTTGAAACTTGACACAGTAAAGTAGTTTCACGTTCTATCTCTATGTTTTGTTTCCTCTTGATGTAGCCCTAAGCAGTGACTGGCGAGAAGCACTTTCATGGAAAGGGGTTGCCAAGCTTCCAAAAATTACGAATCTCCAGAAATCTCAGCAAATATTTTTTTCACCCAAACTGGATGATACTTTCAGGTAATGATCAGTACACTAAGGCGACTTGGTTCCCCAAATTTCGTTCTTCTATGTTGAAGCGTTCATTTCCAGTAACAGTTTGAATTTTTAGGTTTCACTCTGTTTTCTCCTATATTGATAGATGTATTTGCAACTCTAAATCCAACACGGTTTGTGCTAGCTTCTTGAAACTTGACACAGTAAAGTAGTTTCACGTTCTATCTCTATGTTTTGTTTCCTCTTGATGTAGCCCTAAGCAGTGACTGGCGAGAAACACTTTCATGAAAAGGGGTTGCCAAGCTTCCAAAAATTACGAATCTCCAGAAATCTCAGCAAATATTTTTTCACCCAAACTGGATGATACTTTCAGGTAATGATCAGAACACTAAGGCGACTTGGTTCCCCAAATTTCGTTCTTCTATGTTGAAGCGTTCATTTCCAGTAACAGTTTGAATTTTTAGGTTTCACTCTGTTTTCTCCTATATTGATAGATGTATTTGGAACTCTAAATCGAACACGGTTTGTGCTAGCTGCTTGAAACTTGACACAGTAAAGTAGTTTCACGTTCTCTCTCTATGTTTTGTTTCCTCTTGATGTAGCCCTATGCACTGACTGGCGAGAAGCACTTTCATGGAAAGGGGTTGCCAAGCTTCCAAAAATTACGATTCTCCAGAAATGTCAGCAAATATTTTTTCATTCAAACTGGATGATACTTTCAGGTAATGATCATTACACTAAGGCGACTTGGTTCCCCAAATTTCGTTCTTCTATGTTGAAGCGTTCATTTCCAGTAACAGTTTGAATTTTTAGGTTTCACTCTGTTTTCTCCTATATTGATAGATGTATTTGGAACTCTAAATCGAACACGGTTTGTGCTAGCTTCTTGAAACTTGACACAGTAAAGTAGTTTCACGTTCTATCTCTATGTTTTGTTTCCTCTTGATGTAGCCCTAAGCAGTGACTGGCAAGAAGCACTTTCATGGAAAGGGGTTGCCAAGCTTCCAAAAATTACGAATCTCCAGAAATCTCAGCAAATATTTTTTCACCCAAACTGGATGATACTTTCAGGTAATGATCAGTACACTAAGGCGACTTGGTTCCCCAAATTTCGTTCTTCTATGTTGAAGCATTCATTTCCAGTAACAGTTTGAATTTTGAGGTTTCACTCTGTTTTCTCCTATATTGATAGATGTATTTGCAACTCTAAATCCAACACGGTTTGTGCTAGCTTCTTGAAACTTGACACAGTAAAGTAGTTTCACGTTCTATCTCTATGTTTTGTTTCCTCTTGATGTAGCCCTAAGCAGTGACTGGCGAGAAGCACTTTCATGGAAAGGGGTTGCCAAGCTTCCAAAAATTACGAATCTCCAGAAATCTCAGCAAATATTTTTTCACCCAAACTGGATGATACTTTCAGGTAATGATCAGTACACTAAGGCGACTTGGTTCCCCAAATTTCGTTCTTCTATATTGAAGCGTTCATTTCCAGTAACAGTTTGAATTTTTAGGTTTCACTCTGTTTTCTCCTATATTGATAGATGTATTTGGAACTCTAAATCCAACACGGTTTGTGCTAGCTTCTTGAAACTTGACACAGTAAAGTAGTTTCACGTTCTATCTCTATGTTTTGTTTCCTCTTGATGTAGCCCTAAGCAGTGACTGGCGAGAAACACTTTCATGGAAAGGGGTTGCCAAGCTTCCAAAAATTACGAATCTCCAGAAATGTCAGCAAATATTTTTTCACCCAAACTGGATGATACTTTCAGGTAATGATCAGTACACTAAGGCGACTTGGTTCCCCAAATTTCGTTCTTCTATGTTGAAGCGTTCATTTCCAGTAACAGTTTCAATTTTTAGGTTTCACTCTGTTTTCTCCTATATTGATAGATGTATTTGGAACTCTAAATCCAACACGGTTTGTGCTAGCTTCTTGAAACTTGACACAGTAAAGTAGTTTCACGTTCTATCTCTATGTTTTGTTTCCTCTTGATGTAGCCCTAAGCAGTGACTGGCGAGAAGCACTTTCATGGAAAGGGGTTGCCAAGCTTCCAAAAATTACGAATCTCCAGAAATCTCAGCAAATATTTTTTCACCCAAACTTGATGATACTTTCAGGTAATGATCAGTACACTAAGGCGACTTGGTTCCCCAAATTTCGTTCTTCTATGTTGAAGCGTTCATTTCCAGTAACAGTTTGAATTTTTAGGTTTCACTCTGTTTTCTCCTATATTGATAGATGTATTTGGAACTCTAAATCGAACACGGTTTGTGCTAGCTTCGTGAAACTTGACACAGTAAAGTAGTTTCACGTTCTATCTCTATATTTTGTTTCCTCTTGATGTAGCCCTAAGCAGTGACTGGCGAGAAGCACTTTCATGGAAAGGGGTTGCCAAGCTTCCAAAAATTACGAATCTCCAGAAATCTCAGCAAATATTTTTTCACCCAAACTGGATGATACTTTCAGGTAATGATCAGTACACTAAGGCGACTTGGTTCCCCAAATTTCGTTCTTCTATGTTGAAGCGTTCATTTCCAGTAACAGTTTGAATTTTGAGGTTTCACTCTGTTTTCTCCTATATTGATAGATGTATTTGGAACTCTACATCGAACACGGTTTGTGCTAGCTTCTTGAAACTTGGCACAGTAAAGTAGTTTCACGTTCTATCTCTATGTTTTGTTTCCTCTTGATGTAGCCCTAAGCAGTGACTGGCGAGAAGCACTTTCATGGAAAGGGGTTGCCAAGCTTCCAAAAATTACGAATCTCCAGAAATGTCAGCAAATATTTTTTCACCCAAACTGGATGATACTTTCAGGTAATGATCAGTACACTAAGGCGACTTGGTTCCCCAAATTTCGTTCTTCTATGTTGAAGCGTTCATTTCCAGTAAGAGTTTGAATTTTGAGGTTTCACTCTGTTTTCTCCTATATTGATAGATGTATTTGCAACTCTAAATCCAACACGGTTTGTGCTAGCTTCTTGAAACTTGACACAGTAAAGTAGTTTCACGTTCTATCTCTATATTTTGTTTCCTCTTGATGTAGCCCTAAGCAGTGACTGGCGAGAAGCACTTTCATGGAAAGGGGTTGCCAAGCTTCCAAAAATTAGGAATCTCCAGAAATCTCAGCAAATATTTTTTCACCCAAACTGGATGATACTTTCAGGTAATGATCAGTACACTAAGGCGACTTGGTTCCCCAAATTTCGTTCTTCTATGTTGAAGCGTTCACTTCCAGTAACAGTTTGAATTTTTAGGTTTCACTCTGTTTTCTCCTATATTGATAGATGTATTTGGAACTCTAAATCGAACACGGTTTGTGCTAGCTTCTTGAAACTTGACACAGTAAAGTAGTTTCACGTTCTATCCCTATGTTTTGTTTCCTCTTGATGTAGCCCTAAGCAGTGACTGGCGAGAAGCACTTTCATGGAAAGGGGTTGCCAAGCTTCCAAAAATTACGAATCTCCAGAAATCTCAGCAAATATTTTTTCACCCAAACTGGATGATACTTTCAGGTAATGATCAGTACACTAAGGCGACTTGGTTCCCCAAATTTCGTTCTTCTATGTTGAAGCGTTCATTTCCAGTAACAGTTTGAATTTTGAGGTTTCACTCTGTTTTCTCCTATATTGATAGATGTATTTGGAACTCTAAATCCAACACGGTTTGTGCTAGCTTCTTGAAACTTGACACAGTAAAGTAGTTTCACGTTCTATCTCTATGTTTTGTTTCCTCTTGATGTAGCCCTAAGCAGTGACTGGCGAGAAGCACTTTCATGGATAGGGGTTGCCAAGCTTCCAAAAATTACGAATCTCCAGAAATCTCAGCAAATATTTTTTCACCCAAACTGGATGATACTTTCAGGTAATGATCAGTACACTAAGGCGACTTGGTTCCCCAAATTTCGTTCTTCTATGTTGAAGCGTTCATTTCCAGTAACAGTTTGAATTTTGAGGTTTCACTCTGTTTTCTCCTATATTGATAGATGTATTTGGAACTCTAAATCGAACACGGTTTGTGCTAGCTGCTTGAAACTTGACACAGTAAAGTAGTTTCACGTTCTATCTCTATGTTTTGTTTCCTCTTGATGTAGCCCTAAGCAGTGACTGGCGAGAAGCACTTTCATGGAAAGGGGTTGCCAAGCTTCCAAAAATTACGAATCTCCAGAAATCTCAGCAAATATTTTTTCACCCAAACTGGATGATACTTTCAGGTAATGATCAGTACACTAAGGCGACTTGGTTCCCCAAATTTCGTTCTTCTATGTTGAAGCGTTCATTTCCAGTAACAGTTTGAATTTTGAGGTTTCACTCTGTTTTCTCCTATATTGATAGATGTATTTGCAACTCTAAATCCAACACGGTTTGTGCTAGCTTCTTGAAACTTGACACAGTAAAGAAGTTTCACGTTCTATCTCTATATTTTGTTTCCTCTTGATGTAGCCCTAAGCAGTGACTGGCGAGAAACACTTTCATGGAAAGGGGTTGCCAAGCTTCCAAAAATTACGAATCTCCAGAAATCTCAGCAAATATTTTTTCACCCAAACTGGATGATACTTTCAGGTAATGATCAGTACACTAAGGCGACTTGGTTCCCCAAATTTCGTACTTCTATGTTGAAGCGTTCATTTCCAGTAACAGTTTGAATTTTTAGGTTTCACTCTGTTTTCTCCTATATTGATAGATGTATTTGGAACTCTAAATTGAACACGGTTTGTGCTAGCTGCTTGAAACTTGACACAGTAAAGTAGTTTCACGTTCTCTCTCTATGTTTTGTTTCCTCTTGATGTAGCCCTATGCACTGACTGGCGAGAAGCACTTTCATGGAAAGGGGTTGCCAAGCTTCCAAAAATTACGAATCTCCAGAAATGTCAGCAAATATTTTTTTCATCCAAACTGGATGATACTTTCAGGTAATGATCAGTACACTAAGGCGACTTGGTTCCCCAAATTTCGTTCTTCTATGTTGAAGCATTCATTTCCAGTAACAGTTTGAATTTTGAGGTTTCACTCTGTTTTCTCCTATATTGATAGATGTATTTGGAACTCTAAATCGAACACGGTTTGTGCTAGCTTCTTGAAACTTGACACAGTAAAGTAGTCTCACGTTCTATCTCTATGTTTTGTTTCCTCTTGATGTAGCCCTAAGCAGTGACTGGCAAGAAGCACTTTCATGGAAAGGGGTTGCCAAGCTTCCAAAAATTACGAATCTCCAGAAATCTCAGCAAATATTTTTTCACCCAAACTGGATGATACTTTCAGGTAATGATCAGTACACTAAGGCGACTTGGTTCCCCAAATTTCGTTCTTCTATGTTGAAGCGTTCATTTCCAGTAACAGTTTGAATTTTGAGGTTTCACTCTGTTTTCTCCTATATTGATAGATGTATTTGCAACTCTAAATCCAACACGGTTTGTGCTAGCTTCTTGAAACTTGACACAGTAAAGTAGTTTCACGTTCTATCTCTATGTTTTGTTTCCTCTTGATGTAGCCCTAAGCAGTGACTGGCGAGAAACACTTTCATGGAAAGGGGTTGCCAAGCTTCCAAAAATTACGAATCTCCAGAAATGTCAGCAAATATTTTTTCACCCAAACTGGATGATACTTTCAGGTAATGATCAGTACACTAAGGCGACTTGGTTCCCCAAATTTCGTTCTTCTATGTTGAAGCGTTCATTTCCAGTAACAGTTTGAATTTTTAGGTTTCACTCTGTTTTCTCCTATATTGATAGATGTATTTGGAACTCTAAATCCAACACGGTTTGTGCTAGCTTCTTGAAACTTGACACAGTAAAGTAGTTTCACGTTCTATCTCTATGTTTTGTTTCCTCTTGATGTAGCCCTAAGCAGTGACTGGCGAGAAACACTTTCATGGAAAGGGGTTGCCAAGCTTCCAAAAATTACGAATCTCCAGAAATGTCAGCAAATATTTTTTCACCCAAACTGGATGATACTTTCAGGTAATGATCAGTACACTAAGGCGACTTGGTTCCCCAAATTTCATTCTTCTATGTTGAAGCGTTCATTTCCAGTAACAGTTTCAATTTTTAGGTTTCACTCTGTTTTCTCCTATATTGATAGATGTATTTGGAACTCTAAATCCAACACGGTTTGTGCTAGCTTCTTGAAACTTGACACAGTAAAGTAGTTTCACGTTCTATCTCTATGTTTTGTTTCCTCTTGATGTAGCCCTAAGCAGTGACTGGCGAGAAGCACTTTCATGGAAAGGGGTTGCCAAGCTTCCAAAAATTACGAATCTCCAGAAATCTCAGCAAATATTTTTTCACCCAAACTGGATGATACTTTCAGGTAATGATCAGTACACTAAGGCGACTTGGTTCCCCAAATTTCGTTCTTCTATGTTGAAGCGTTCATTTCCAGTAACAGTTTGAATTTTTAGGTTTCACTCTGTTTTCTCCTATATTGATAGATGTATTTGGAACTCTAAATCGAACACGGTTTGTGCTAGCTTCGTGAAACTTGACACAGTAAAGTAGTTTCACGTTCTATCTCTATATTTTGTTTCCTCTTGATGTAGCCCTAAGCAGTGACTGGCGAGAAGCACTTTCATGGAAAGGGGTTGCCAAGCTTCCAAAAATTACGAATCTCCAGAAATCTCAGCAAATATTTTTTCACCCAAACTGGATGATACTTTCAGGTAATGATCAGTACACTAAGGCGACTTGGTTCCCCAAATTTCGTTCTTCTATGTTGAAGCGTTCATTTCCAGTAACAGTTTGAATTTTGAGGTTTCACTCTGTTTTCTCCTATATTGATAGATGTATTTGGAACTCTACATCGAACACGGTATGTGCTAGCTTCTTGAAACTTGGCACAGTAAAGTAGTTTCACGTTCTATCTCTATGTTTTGTTTCCTCTTGATGTAGCCCTAAGCAGTGACTGGCGAGAAGCACTTTCATGGAAAGGGGTTGCCAAGCTTCCAAAAATTACGAATCTCCAGAAATGTCAGCAAATATTTTTTCACCCAAACTGGATGATACTTTCAGGTAATGATCAGTACACTAAGGCGACTTGGTTCCCCAAATTTCGTTCTTCTATGTTGAAGCGTTCATTTCCAGTAACAGTTTGAATTTAGAGGTTTCACTCTGTTTTCTCCTATATTGATAGATGTATTTGGAACTCTAAATCGAACACGGTTTGTGCTAGCTTCTTGAAACTTGACACAGTAAAGTAGTTTCACGTTCTATCTCTATATTTTGTTTCCTCTTGATGTAGCCCTAAGCAGTGACTGGCGAGAAGCACTTTCATGGAAAGGGGTTGCCAAGATTCCAAAAATTACGAATCTCCAGAAATCTCAGCAAATATTTTTTCACCCAAACTGGATGATACTTTCAGGTAATGATCAGTACACTAAGGCGACTTGGTTCCCCAAATTTCGTTCTTCTATGTTGAAGCGTTCATTTCCAGTAAGAGTTTGAATTTTGAGGTTTCACTCTGTTTTCTCCTATATTGATAGATGTATTTGCAACTCTAAATCCAACACGGTTTGTGCTAGCTTCTTGAAACTTGACACAGTAAAGTAGTTTCACGTTCTATCTCTGTATTTTGTTTCCTCTTGATGTAGCCCTAAGCAGTGACTGGCGAGAAGCACTTTCATGGAAAGGGGTTGCCAAGCTTCCAAAAATTAGGAATCTCCAGAAATCTCAGCAAATATTTTTTCACCCAAACTGGATGATACTTTCAGGTAATGATCAGTACACTAAGGCGACTTGGTTCCCCAAATTTCGTTCTTCTATGTTGAAGCGTTCACTTCCAGTAACAGTTTGAATTTTTAGGTTTCACTCTGTTTTCTCCTATATTGATAGATGTATTTGGAACTCTAAATCGAACACGGTTTGTGCTAGCTTCTTGAAACTTGACACAGTAAAGTAGTTTCACGTTCTATCCCTATGTTTTGTTTCCTCTTGATGTAGCCCTAAGCAGTGACTGGCGAGAAGCACTTTCATGGAAAGGGGTTGCCAAGCTTCCAAAAATTACGAATCTCCAGAAATCTCAGCAAATATTTTTTCACCCAAACTGGATGATACTTTCAGGTAATGATCAGTACACTAAGGCGACTTGGTTCCCCAAATTTCGTTCTTCTATGTTGAAGCGTTCATTTCCAGTAACAGTTTGAATTTTGAGGTTTCACTCTGTTTTCTCCTATATTGATAGATGTATTTGGAACTCTAAATCCAACACGGTTTGTGCTAGCTTCTTGAAACTTGACACAGTAAAGTAGTTTCACGTTCTATCTCTATGTTTTGTTTCCTCTTGATGTAGCCCTAAGCAGTGACTGGCGAGAAGCACTTTCATGGAAAGGGGTTGCCAAGCTTCCAAAAATTACGAATCTCCAGAAATCTCAGCAAATATTTTTTCACCCAAACTGGATGATACTTTCAGGTAATGATCAGTACACTAAGGCGACTTGGTTCCCCAAATTTCGTTCTTCTATGTTGAAGCGTTCATTTCCAGTAACAGTTTGAATTTTGAGGTTTCACTCTGTTTTCTCCTATATTGATAGATGTATTTGGAACTCTAAATCGAACACGGTTTGTGCTAGCTGCTTGAAACTTGACACAGTAAAGTAGTTTCACGTTCTATCTCTATGTTTTGTTTCCTCTTGATGTAGCCCTAAGCAGTGACTGGCGAGAAGCACTTTCATGGAAAGGGGTTGCCAAGCTTCCAAAAATTACGAATCTCCAGAAATCTCAGCAAATATTTTTTCACCCAAACTGGATGATACTTTCAGGTAATGATCAGTACACTAAGGCGACTTGGTTCCCCAAATTTCGTTCTTCTATGTTGAAGCGTTCATTTCCAGTAACAGTTTGAATTTTGAGGTTTCACTCTGTTTTCTCCTATATTGATAGATGTATTTGCAACTCTAAATCCAACACGGTTTGTGCTAGCTTCTTGAAACTTGACACAGTAAAGAAGTTTCACGTTCTATCTCTATGTTTTGTTTCCTCTTGATGTAGCCCTAAGCAGTGACTGGCGAGAAACACTTTCATGGAAAGGGGTTGCCAAGCTTCCAAAAATTACGAATCTCCAGAAATCTCAGCAAATATTTTTTCACCCAAACTGGATGATACTTTCAGGTAATGATCAGTACACTAAGGCGACTTGGTTCCCCAAATTTCGTACTTCTATGTTGAAGCGTTCATTTCCAGTAACAGTTTGAATTTTTAGGTTTCACTCTGTTTTCTCCTATATTGATAGATGTATTTGGAACTCTAAATTGAACACGGTTTGTGCTAGCTGCTTGAAACTTGACACAGTAAAGTAGTTTCACGTTCTCTCTCTATGTTTTGTTTCCTCTTGATGTAGCCCTATGCACTGACTGGCGAGAAGCACTTTCATGGAAAGGGGTTGCCAAGCTTCCAAAAATTACGAATCTCCAGAAATGTCAGCAAATATTTTTTTCATCCAAACTGGATGATACTTTCAGGTAATGATCAGTACACTAAGGCGACTTGGTTCCCCAAATTTCGTTCTTCTATGTTGAAGCATTCATTTCCAGTAACAGTTTGAATTTTGAGGTTTCACTCTGTTTTCTCCTATATTGATAGATGTATTTGGAACTCTAAATCGAACACGGTTTGTGCTAGCTTCTTGAAACTTGACACAGTAAAGTAGTCTCACGTTCTATCTCTATGTTTTGTTTCCTCTTGATGTAGCCCTAAGCAGTGACTGGCAAGAAGCACTTTCATGGAAAGGGGTTGCCAAGCTTCCAAAAATTACGAATCTCCAGAAATCTCAGCAAATATTTTTTCACCCAAACTGGATGATACTTTCAGGTAATGATCAGTACACTAAGGCGACTTGGTTCCCCAAATTTCGTTCTTCTATGTTGAAGCGTTCATTTCCAGTAACAGTTTGAATTTTTAGGTTTCACTCTGTTTTCTCCTATATTGATAGATGTATTTGGAACTCTAAATCGAACACGGTTTGTGCTAGCTTCTTGAAACTTGACACAGTTTAGTAGTTTCACGTTCTATCTCTATGTTTTGTTTCCTCTTGATGTAGCCCTAAGCAGTGACTGGCGAGAAGCACTTTCATGGAAAGGGGTTGCCAAGCTTCCAAAAATTACGAATCTCCAGAAATCTCAGCAAATATTTTTTCACCCAAACTGGATGATACTTTCAGGTAATGATCAGTACACTAAGGCGACTTGGTTCCCCAAATTTCGTTCGTCTATGTTGAAGCGTTCATTTCCAGTAACAGTTTGAATTTTCAGGATTCACTCTGTTTTCTCCTATATTGATAGATGTATTTGCAACTCTAAATCCAACACGGTTTGTGGTAGCTGCTTGAAACTTGAAACAGTAAAGTAGTTTCACGTTCTATCTCTATGTGTTGTTTCCTCTTGATGTAGCCCTAAGCAGTGACTGGCGAGAAGCACTTTCATGGAAAGGGGTTGCCAAGCTTCCAAAAATTACGAATCTCCAGAAATCTCAGCAAATATTTTTTCACCCAAACTGGATGATACTTTCAGGTAATGATCAGTACACTAAGGCGACTTGGTTCCCCAAATTTCGTTCTTCTATGTTGAAGCGTTCATTTCCAGTAACAGTTTGAATTTTGAGGTTTCACTCTGTTTTCTCCTATATTGATAGATGTATTTGGAACTCTACATCGAACACGGTTTGTGCTAGCTTCTTGAAACTTGACACAGTAAAGTAGTTTCACGTTCTATCTCTATGTTTTGTTTCCTCTTGATGTAGCCCTAAGCAGTGACTGGCGAGAAGCACTTTCATGGAAAGGGGTTGCCAAGCTTCCAAAAATTACGAATCTCCAGAAATCTCAGCAAATATTTTTTCACCCAAACTGGATGATACTTTCAGGTAATGATCAGTACACTAAGGCGACTTGGTTCCCCAAATTTCGTTCTTCTATGTTGAAGCGTTCATTTCCAGTAACAGTTTGAATTTTGAGGTTTCACTCTGTTTTCTCCTATATTGATAGATGTATTTGGAACTCTAAATCGAACACGGTTTGTGCTAGCTTCTTGAAACTTGACACAGTAAAGTAGTTTCACGTTCTATCTCTATATTTTGTTTAATCTTGATGTAGCCCTAAGCAGTGACTGGCGAGAAGCACTTTCATGGAAAGGGGTTGCCAAGCTTCCAAAAATTACGAATCTCCAGAAATCTCAGCAAATATTTTTTCACCCAAACTGGATGATACTTTCAGGTAATGATCAGTACACTAAAGCGACTTGGTTCCCCAAATTTCGTTCTTCTATATTGAAGCGTTCATTTCCAGTAACAGTTTGAATTTTTAGGTTTCACTCTGTTTTCTCCTATATTGATAGATGTATTTGGAACTCTAAATCCAACACGGTTTGTGCTAGCTTCTTGAAACTTCACACAGTAAAGTAGTTTCACGTTCTATCTCTATGTTTTGTTTCCTCTTGATGTAGCCCTAAGCAGTGACTGGCGAGAAACACTTTCATGGAAAGGGGTTGCCAAGCTTCCAAAAATTACGAATCTCCAGAAATCTCAGCAAATATTTTTTCACCCAAACTGGATGATACTTTCAGGTAATGATCAGTACACTAAGGCGACTTGGTTCCCCAAATTTCGTTCTTCTATGTTGAAGCGTTCATTTCCAGTAACAGTTTGAATTTTTAGGTTTCACTCTGTTTTCTCCTATATTGATAGATGTATTTGGAACTCTAAATCCAACACGGTTTGTGCTAGCTTCTTGAAACTTCACACAGTAAAGTAGTTTCACGTTCTATCTCTATGTTTTGTTTCCTCTTGATGTAGCCCTAAGCAGTGACTGGCGAGAAACACTTTCATGGAAAGGGGTTGCCAAGCTTCCAAAAATTACGAATCTCCAGAAATCTCAGCAAATATTTTTTCACCCAAACTGGATGATACTTTCAGGTATTGATCAGTACACTATGGCGACTTGGTTCCCCAAATTTCGTTCTTCTATGTTGAAGCGTTCATTTCCAGTAACAGTTTGAATTTTTAGGTTTCACTCTGTTTTCTCCTATATTGATAGATGTATTTGGAACTCTAAATCGAACACGGTTTGTGCTAGCTCCTTGAAACTTGAAACAGTAAAGTAGTTTCACGTTCTATCTCTATGTTTTGTTTCCTCTTGATGTAGCCCTAAGCAGTGACTGGCGAGAAGCACTTTCATGGAAAGGGGTTGCCAAGCTTCCAAAAATTACGTATCTCCAGAAATCTCAGCAAATATTTTTTCACCCAAACTGGATGATACTTTCAGGTAATGATCAGTACACTAAGGCGACTTGGTTCCCCAAATTTCGTTCTTCTATGTTGAAGCGTTCATTTCCAGTAACAGTTTGAATTTTGAGGTTTCACTCTGTTTTCTCCTATATTGATAGATGTATTTGGAACTCTAAATCGAACACGGTTTGTGCTAGCTTCTTGAAACTTGACACAGTAAAGTAGTTTCACGTTCTATCTCTATATTTTGTTTAATCTTGATGTAGCCCTAAGCAGTGACTGGCGAGAAGCACTTTCATGGAAAGGGGTTGCCAAGCTTCCAAAAATTACGAATCTCCAGAAATCTCAGCAAATATTTTTTCACCCAAACTGGATGATACTTTCAGGTAATGATCAGTACACTAAAGCGACTTGGTTCCCCAAATTTCGTTCTTCTATATTGAAGCGTTCATTTCCAGTAACAGTTTGAATTTTTAGGTTTCACTCTGTTTTCTCCTATATTGATAGATGTATTTGGAACTCTAAATCCAACACGGTTTGTGCTAGCTTCTTGAAACTTCACACAGTAAAGTAGTTTCACGTTCTATCTCTATGTTTTGTTTCCTCTTGATGTAGCCCTAAGCAGTGACTGGCGAGAAACACTTTCATGGAAAGGGGTTGCCAAGCTTCCAAAAATTACGAATCTCCAGAAATCTCAGCAAATATTTTTTCACCCAAACTGGATGATACTTTCAGGTAATGATCAGTACACTAAGGCGACTTGGTTCCCCAAATTTCGTTCTTCTATGTTGAAGCGTTCATTTCCAGTAACAGTTTGAATTTTTAGGTTTCACTCTGTTTTCTCCTATATTGATAGATGTATTTGGAACTCTAAATCCAACACGGTTTGTGCTAGCTTCTTGAAACTTCACACAGTAAAGTAGTTTCACGTTCTATCTCTATGTTTTGTTTCCTCTTGATGTAGCCCTAAGCAGTGACTGGCGAGAAACACTTTCATGGAAAGGGGTTGCCAAGATTCCAAAAATTACAAATCTCCAGAAATGTCAGCAAATATTTTTTCACCCAAACTGGATGATACTTTCAGGTAATGATCAGTACACTAAGGCGACTTGGTTCCCCAAATTTCGTTCTTCTATGTTGAAGCGTTCATTTCCAGTAACAGTTTGAATTTTGAGGTTTCACTCTGTTTTCTCCTATATTGATAGATGTATTTGCAACTCTAAATCCAACACGGTTTGTGGTAGCTGCTTGAAACTTGACACAGTAAAGTAGTTTCACATTCTATCTCTATGTATTGTTTCCTCTTGATGTAGCCCTAAGCAGTGACTGGCGAGAAGCACTTTCATGGAAAGGGGTTGCCAAGCTTCCAAAAATTACGAATCTCCAGAAATCTCAGCAAATATTTTTTCACCCAAACTGGATGATACTTTCAGGTAATGATCAGTACACTAAGGCGACTTGGTTCCCCAAATTTCGTTCTTCTATGTTGAAGCGTTCATTTCCAGTAACAGTTTGAATTTTTAGGTTTCACTCTGTTTTCTCCTATATTGATAGATGTATTTGGAACTCTAAATCAAACACGGTTTGTGCTAGCTTCGTGAAACTTGACACAGTAAAGTAGTTTCACGTTCTATCTCTATATTTTGTTTCCTCTTGATGTAGCCCTAAGCAGTGACTGGCGAGAAGCACTTTCATGGAAAGGGGTTGCCAAGCTTCCAAAAAATAGGAATCTCCAGAAATCTCAGCAAATATTTTTTCACCCAAACTGGATGATACTTTCAGGTAATGATCAGTACACTAAGGCGACTTGGTTCCCCAAATTTCGTTCTTCTATGTTGAAGCGTTCACTTCCAGTAACAGTTTGAATTTTTAGGTTTCACTCTGTTTTCTCCTATATTGATAGATGTATTTGGAACTCTAAATCGAACACGGTTTGTGCTAGCTTCTTGAAACTTGACACAGTAAAGTAGTTTCACGTTCTATCTCTATGTTTTGTTTCCTCTTGATGTAGCCCTAAGCAGTGACTGGCGAGAAGCACTTTCATGGAAAGGGGTTGCCAAGCTTCCAAAAATTACGAATCTCCAGAAATCTCAGCAAATATTTTTTCACCCAAACTGGATGATACTTTCAGGTAATGATCAGTACACTAAGGCGACTTGGTTCCCCAAATTTCGTTCTTCTATGTTGAAGCGTTCATTTCCAGTAACAGTTTGAATTTTGAGGTTTCACTCTGTTTTCTCCTATATTGATAGATGTATTTGGAACTCTAAATCCAACACGGTTTGTGCTAGCTTCTTGAAACTTGACACAGTAAAGTAGTTTCACGTTCTATCTCTATGTTTTGTTTCCTCTTGATGTAGCCCTAAGCAGTGACTGGCGAGAAGCACTTTCATGGAAAGTGGTTGCCAAGCTTCCAAAAATTACGAATCTCCAGAAATGTCAGCAAATATTTTTTCACCCAAACTGGATGATACTTTCAGGTAATGATCAGTACACTAAGGCGACTTGGTTCCCCAAATTTCGTTCTTCTATGTTGAAGCGTTCATTTCCAGTAACAGTTTGAATTTTGAGGTTTCACTCTGTTTTCTCCTATATTGATAGATGTATTTGGAACTCTAAATCGAACACGGTTTGTGCTAGCTCCTTGAAACTTGAAACAGTAAAGTAGTTTCACGTTCTATCTCTATGTTTTGTTTCCTCTTGATGTAGCCCTAAGCAGTGACTGGCGAGAAGCACTTTCATGGAAAGGGGTTGCCAAGCTTCCAAAAATTACGTATCTCCAGAAATCTCAGCAAATATTTTTTCACCCAAACTGGATGATACTTTCAGGTAATGATCAGTACACTAAGGCGACTTGGTTCCCCAAATTTCGTTCTTCTATGTTGAAGCGTTCATTTCCAGTAACAGTTTGAATTTTGAGGTTTCACTCTGTTTTCTCCTATATTGATAGATGTATTTGCAACTCTAAATCCAACACGGTTTGTGCTAGCTTCTTGAAACTTGACACAGTAAAGTAGTTTCACGTTCTATCTCTATATTTTGTTTCCTCTTGATGTTGCCCTAAGCAGTGACTGGCGAGAAGCACTTTCATGGAAAGGGGTTGCCAAGATTCCAAAAATTACGAATCTCCAGAAATCTCAGCAAATATTTTTTCACCCAAACTGGATGATACTTTCAGGTAATGATCAGTACACTAAGGCGACTTGGTTCCCCAAATTTCGTTATTCTATGTTGAAGCGTTCACTTCCAGTAACAGTTTGAATTTTTAGGTTTCACTCTGTTTTCTCCTATATTGATAGATGTATTTGGAACTCTAAATCGAACACGGTTTGTGCTAGCTCCTTGAAACTTGACACAGTAAAGTAGTTTCACGTTCTATCTCTATGTTTTGTTTCCTCTTGATGTAGCCCTAAGCAGTGACTTGCGAGAAGCACTTTCATGGAAAGGGGTTGCCAAGCTTCCAAAAATTACGAATCTCCAGAAATCTCAGCAAATATTTTTTCACCCAAACTGGATGATACTTTCAGGTAATGATCAGTACACTAAGGCGACTTGGTTCCCCAAATTTCGTTCTTCTATGTTGAAGCGTTCATTTCCAGTAACAGTTTGAATTTTGAGGTTTCACTCTGTTTTCTCCTATATTGATAGATGTATTTGGAACTCTAAATCGAACACGGTTTGTGCTAGCTCCTTGAAACTTGACACAGTAAAGTAGTTTCACGTTCTATCTCTATGTTTTGTTTCCTCTTGATGTAGCCCTAAGCAGTGACTGGCGAGAAGAACTTTCATGGAAAGGGGTTGCCAAGCTTCCAAAAATTACGTATCTCCAGAAATCTCAGCAAATATTTTTTCACCCAAACTGGATGATACTTTCAGGTAATGATCAGTACACTAAGGCGACTTGGTTCCCCAAATTTCGTTCTTCTATGTTGAAGCGTTCATTTCCAGTAACAGTTTGAATTTTTAGGTTTCACTCTGTTTTCTCCTATATTGATAGATGTATTTGCAACTCTAAATCCAACACGGTTTGTGCTAGCGTCTTGAAACTTGACACAGTAAAGTAGTTTCACGTTCTATCTCTATGTTTTGTTTCCTCTTGATGTAGCCCTAAGCAGTGACTGGCGAGAAACACTTTCATGGAAAGGGGTTGCCAAGCTTCCAAAAATTACGAATCTCCAGAAATCTCAGCAAATATTTTTTCACCCAAACTGGATGATACTTTCAGGTAATGATCAGTACACTAAGGCGACTTGGTTCCCCAAATTTCGTTCTTCTATGTTGAAGCGTTCACTTCCAGTAACAGTTTGAATTTTTAGGTTTCACTCTGTTTTCTCCTATATTGATAGATGTATTTGGAACTCTAAATCGAACACGGTTTGTGCTAGCTTCTTGAAACTTGACACAGTAAAGTAGTTTCACGTTCTATCCCTATGTTTTGTTTCCTCTTGATGTAGCCCTAAGCAGTGACTGGCGAGAAGCACTTTCATGGAAAGGGGTTGCCAAGCTTCCAAAAATTACGAATCTCCAGAAATCTCAGCAAATATTTTTTCACCCAAACTGGATGATACTTTCAGGTAATGATCAGTACACTAAGGCGACTTGGTTCCCCAAATTTCGTTCTTCTATGTTGAAGTGTTCATTTCCAGTAACAGTTTGAATTTTGAGGTTTCACTCTGTTTTCTCCTATATTGATAGATGTATTTGGAACTCTAAATCCAACACGGTTTGTGCTAGCTTCTTGAAACTTGACACAGTAAAGTAGTTTCACGTTCTATCTCTATGTTTTGTTTCCTCTTGATGTAGCCCTAAGCAGTGACTGGCGAGAAGCACTTTCATGGAAAGGGGTTGCCAAGCTTCCAAAAATTACGAATCTCCAGAAATCTCAGCAAATATTTTTTCACCCAAACTGGATGATACTTTCAGGTAATGATCAGTACACTAAGGCGACTTGGTTCCCCAAATTTCGTTCTTCTATGTTGAAGCGTTCATTTCCAGTAACAGTTTGAATTTTGAGGTTTCACTCTGTTTTCTCCTATATTGATAGATGTATTTGGAACTCTAAATCGAACACGGTTTGTGCTAGCTGCTTGAAACTTGACACAGTAAAGTAGTTTCACGTTCTATCTCTATGCTTTGTTTCCTCTTGATGTAGCCCTAAGCAGTGACTGGCGAGAAGCACTTTCATGGAAAGGGGTTGCCAAGCTTCCAAAAATTACGAATCTCCAGAAATCTCAGCAAATATTTTTTCACCCAAACTGGATGATACTTTCAGGTAATGATCAGTACACTAAGGCGACTTGGTTCCCCAAATTTCGTTCTTCTATGTTGAAGCGTTCATTTCCAGTAACAGTTTGAATTTTGAGGTTTCACTCTGTTTTCTCCTATATTGATAGATGTATTTGCAACTCTAAATCCAACACGGTTTGTGCTAGCTTCTTGAAACTTGACACAGTAAAGAAGTTTCACGTTCTATCTCTATGTTTTGTTTCCTCTTGATGTAGCCCTATGCACTGACTGGCGAGAAGCACTTTCATGGAAAGGGGTTGCCAAGCTTCCAAAAATTACGAATCTCCAGAAATGTCAGCAAATATTTTTTTCATCCAAACTGGATGATACTTTCAGGTAATGATCAGTACACTAAGGCGACTTGGTTCCCCAAATTTCGTTCTTCTATGTTGAAGCATTCATTTCCAGTAACAGTTTGAATTTTGAGGTTTCACTCTGTTTTCTCCTATATTGATAGATGTATTTGGAACTCTAAATCGAACACGGTTTGTGCTAGCTTCTTGAAACTTGACACAGTAAAGTAGTCTCACGTTCTATCTCTATGTTTTGTTTCCTCTTGATGTAGCCCTAAGCAGTGACTGGCAAGAAGCACTTTCATGGAAAGGGGTTGCCAAGCTTCCAAAAATTACGAATCTCCAGAAATCTCAGCAAATATTTTTTCACCCAAACTGGATGATACTTTCAGGTAATGATCAGTACACTAAGGCGACTTGGTTCCCCAAATTTCGTTCTTCTATGTTGAAGCGTTCATTTCCAGTAACAGTTTGAATTTTTAGGTTTCACTCTGTTTTCTCCTATATTGATAGATGTATTTGGAACTCTAAATCGAACACGGTTTGTGCTAGCTTCTTGAAACTTGACACAGTTTAGTAGTTTCACGTTCTATCTCTATGTTTTGTTTCCTCTTGATGTAGCCCTAAGCAGTGACTGGCGAGAAGCACTTTCATGGAAAGGGGTTGCCAAGCTTCCAAAAATTACGAATCTCCAGAAATCTCAGCAAATATTTTTTCACCCAAACTGGATGATACTTTCAGGTAATGATCAGTACACTAAGGCGACTTGGTTCCCCAAATTTCGTTCGTCTATGTTGAAGCGTTCATTTCCAGTAACAGTTTGAATTTTCAGGATTCACTCTGTTTTCTCCTATATTGATAGATGTATTTGCAACTCTAAATCCAACACGGTTTGTGGTAGCTGCTTGAAACTTGACACAGTAAAGTAGTTTCACGTTCTATCTCTATGTGTTGTTTCCTCTTGATGTAGCCCTAAGCAGTGACTGGCGAGAAGCACTTTCATGGAAAGGGGTTGCCAAGCTTCCAAAAATTACGAATCTCCAGAAATCTCAGCAAATATTTTTTCACCCAAACTGGATGATACTTTCAGGTAATGATCAGTACACTAAGGCGACTTGGTTCCCCAAATTTCGTTCTTCTATGTTGAAGCGTTCATTTCCAGTAACAGTTTGAATTTTTAGGTTTCACTCTGTTTTCTCCTATATTGATAGATGTATTTGGAACTCTACATCGAACACGGTTTGTGCTAGCTTCGTGAAACTTGACACAGTATAGTAGTTTCACGTTCTATCTCTATATTTTGTTTCCTCTTGATGTAGCCCTAAGCAGTGACTGGCGAGAAGCACTTTCATGGAAAGGGGTTGCCAAGCTTCCAAAAATTACGAATCTCCAGAAATCTCAGAAAATATTTTTTCACCCAAACTGGATGATACTTTCAGGTAATGATCAGTACACTAAGGCGACTTGGTTCCCCAAATTTCGTTCTTCTATGTTGAAGCGTTCACTTCCAGTAACAGTTTGAATTTTGAGGTTTCACTCTGTTTTCTCCTATATTGATAGATGTATTTGGAACTCCACATCGAACACGGTTTGTGCTAGCTTCTTGAAACTTGACACAGTAAAGTAGTTTCACGTTCTATCTCTATGTTTTGTTTCCTCTTGATGTAGCCCTAAGCAGTGACTGGCGAGAAGCACTTTCATGGAAAGGGGTTGCCAAGCTTCCAAAAATTACGAATCTCCAGAAATCTCAGCAAATATTTTTTCACCCAAACTGGATGATACTTTCAGGTAATGATCAGTACACTAAGGCGACTTGGTTCCCCAAATTTCGTTCTTCTATGTTGAAGCGTTCATTTCCAGTAACAGTTTGAATTTTGAGGTTTCACTCTGTTTTCTCCTATATTGATAGATGTATTTGGAACTCTAAATCGAACACGGTTTGTGCTAGCTTCTTGAAACTTGACACAGTAAAGTAGTTTCACGTTCTATCTCTATATTTTGTTTAATCTTGATGTAGCCCTAAGCAGTGACTGGCGAGAAGCACTTTCATGGAAAGGGGTTGCCAAGCTTCCAAAAATTACGAATCTCCAGAAATGTCAGCAAATATTTTTTCACCCAAACTGGATGATACTTTCAGGTAATGATCAGTACACTAAAGCGACTTGGTTCCCCAAATTTCGTTCTTCTATATTGAAGCGTTCATTTCCAGTAACAGTTTGAATTTTTAGGTTTCACTCTGTTTTCTCCTATATTGATAGATGTATTTGGAACTCTAAATCCAACACGGTTTGTGCTAGCTTCTTGAAACTTCACACAGTAAAGTAGTTTCACGTTCTATCTCTATGTTTTGTTTCCTCTTGATGTAGCCCTAAGCAGTGACTGGCGAGAAACACTTTCATGGAAAGGGGTTGCCAAGCTTCCAAAAATTACGAATCTCCAGAAATCTCAGCAAATATTTTTTCACCCAAACTGGATGATACTTTCAGGTAATGATCAGTACACTAAGGCGACTTGGTTCCCCAAATTTCGTTCTTCTATGTTGAAGCGTTCATTTCCAGTAACAGTTTGAATTTTTAGGTTTCACTCTGTTTTCTCCTATATTGATAGATGTATTTGGAACTCTAAATCCAACACGGTTTGTGCTAGCTTCTTGAAACTTCACACAGTAAAGTAGTTTCACGTTCTATCTCTATGTTTTGTTTCCTCTTGATGTAGCCCTAAGCAGTGACTGGCGAGAAACACTTTCATGGAAAGGGGTTGCCAAGATTCCAAAAATTACAAATCTCCAGAAATGTCAGCAAATATTTTTTCACCCAAACTGGATGATACTTTCAGGTAATGATCAGTACACTAAGGCGACTTGGTTCCCCAAATTTCGTTCTTCTATGTTGAAGCGTTCATTTCCAGTAACAGTTTGAATTTTGAGGTTTCACTCTGTTTTCTCCTATATTGATAGATGTATTTGCAACTCTAAATCCAACACGGTTTGTGGTAGCTGCTTGAAACTTGACACAGTAAAGTAGTTTCACATTCTATCTCTATGTATTGTTTCCTCTTGATGTAGCCCTAAGCAGTGACTGGCGAGAAGCACTTTCATGGAAAGGGGTTGCCAAGCTTCCAAAAATTACGAATCTCCAGAAATCTCAGCAAATATTTTTTCACCCAAACTGGATGATACTTTCAGGTAATGATCAGTACACTAAGGCGACTTGGTTCCCCAAATTTCGTTCTTCTATGTTGAAGCGTTCATTTCCAGTAACAGTTTGAATTTTTAGGTTTCACTCTGTTTTCTCCTATATTGATAGATGTATTTGGAACTCTAAATCAAACACGGTTTGTGCTAGCTTCGTGAAACTTGACACAGTAAAGTAGTTTCACGTTCTATCTCTATATTTTGTTTCCTCTTGATGTAGCCCTAAGCAGTGACTGGCGAGAAGCACTTTCATGGAAAGGGGTTGCCAAGCTTCCAAAAAATAGGAATCTCCAGAAATCTCAGCAAATATTTTTTCACCCAAACTGGATGATACTTTCAGGTAATGATCAGTACACTAAGGCGACTTGGTTCCCCAAATTTCGTTCTTCTATGTTGAAGCGTTCACTTCCAGTAACAGTTTGAATTTTTAGGTTTCACTCTGTTTTCTCCTATATTGATAGATGTATTTGGAACTCTAAATCGAACACGGTTTGTGCTAGCTTCTTGAAACTTGACACAGTAAAGTAGTTTCACGTTCTATCTCTATGTTTTGTTTCCTCTTGATGTAGCCCTAAGCAGTGACTGGCGAGAAGCACTTTCATGGAAAGGGGTTGCCAAGCTTCCAAAAATTACGAATCTCCAGAAATCTCAGCAAATATTTTTTCACCCAAACTGGATGATACTTTCAGGTAATGATCAGTACACTAAGGCGACTTGGTTCCCCAAATTTCGTTCTTCTATGTTGAAGCGTTCATTTCCAGTAACAGTTTGAATTTTGAGGTTTCACTCTGTTTTCTCCTATATTGATAGATGTATTTGGAACTCTAAATCCAACACGGTTTGTGCTAGCTTCTTGAAACTTGACACAGTAAAGTAGTTTCACGTTCTATCTCTATGTTTTGTTTCCTCTTGATGTAGCCCTAAGCAGTGACTGGCGAGAAGCACTTTCATGGAAAGGGGTTGCCAAGCTTCCAAAAATTACGAATCTCCAGAAATCTCAGCAAATATTTTTTCACCCAAACTGGATGATACTTTCAGGTAATGATCAGTACACTAAGGCGACTTGGTTCCCCAAATTTCGTTCTTCTATGTTGAAGCGTTCATTTCCAGTAACAGTTTGAATTTTGAGGTTTCACTCTGTTTTCTCCTATATTGATAGATGTATTTGGAACTCTAAATCCAACACGGTTTGTGCTAGCTTCTTGAAACTTGACACAGTAAAGTAGTTTCACGTTCTATCTCTATGTTTTGTTTCCTCTTGATGTAGCCCTAAGCAGTGACTGGCGAGAAGCACTTTCATGGAAAGGGGTTGCCAAGCTTCCAAAAATTACGAATCTCCAGAAATCACAGCAAATATTTTTTCACCCAAACTGGATGATACTTTCAGGTAATGATCAGTACACTAAGGCGACTTGGTTCCCCAAATTTCGTTCTTCTATGTTGAAGCGTTCATTTCCAGTAACAGTTTGAATTTTTAGGTTTCACTCTGTTTTCTCCTATATTGATAGATGTATTTGGAACTCTAAATCGAACACGGTTTGTGCTAGCTCCTTGAAACTTGACACAGTAAAGTAGTTTCACGTTCTATCTCTATGTTTTGTTTCCTCTTGATGTAGCCCTAAGCAGTGACTGGCGAGAAGCACTTTCATGGAAAGGGGTTGCCAAGCTTCCAAAAATTACGTATCTCCAGAAATCTCAGCAAATATTTTTTCACCCAAACTGGATGATACTTTCAGGTAATGATCAGTACACTAAGGCGACTTGGTTCCCCAAATTTCGTTCTTCTATGTTGAAGCGTTCATTTCCAGTAACAGTTTGAATTTTGAGGTTTCACTCTGTTTTCTCCTATATTGATAGATGTATTTGGAACTCTACATCGAACACGGTTTGTGCTAGCTTCTTGAAACTTGACACAGTAAAGTAGTTTCACGTTCTATCTCTATATTTTGTTTCCTCTTGATGTTGCCCTAAGCAGTGACTGGCGAGAAGCACTTTCATGGAAAGGGGTTGCCAAGATTCCAAAAATTACGAATCTCCAGAAATCTCAGCAAATATTTTTTCACCCAAACTGGATGATACTTTCAGGTAATGATCAGTACACTAAGGCGACTTGGTTCCCCAAATTTCGTTATTCTATGTTGAAGCGTTCACTTCCAGTAACAGTTTGAATTTTTAGGTTTCACTCTGTTTTCTCCTATATTGATAGATGTATTTGGAACTCTAAATCGAACACGGTTTGTGCTAGCTCCTTGAAACTTGACACAGTAAAGTAGTTTCACGTTCTATCTCTATGTTTTGTTTCCTCTTGATGTAGCCCTAAGCAGTGACTGGCGAGAAGCACTTTCATGGAAAGGGGTTGCCAAGCTTCCAAAAATTACGAATCTCCAGAAATCTCAGCAAATATTTTTTCACCCAAACTGGATGATACTTTCAGGTAATGATCAGTACACTAAGGCGACTTGGTTCCCCAAATTTCGTTCTTCTATGTTGAAGCGTTCATTTCCAGTAACAGTTTGAATTTTGAGGTTTCACTCTGTTTTCTCCTATATTGATAGATGTATTTGGAACTCTAAATCGAACACGGTTTGTGCTAGCTCCTTGAAACTTGACACAGTAAAGTAGTTTCACGTTCTATCTCTATGTTTTGTTTCCTCTTGATGTAGCCCTAAGCAGTGACTGGCGAGAAGAACTTTCATGGAAAGGGGTTGCCAAGCTTCCAAAAATTACGTATCTCCAGAAATCTCAGCAAATATTTTTTCACCCAAACTGGATGATACTTTCAGGTAATGATCAGTACACTAAGGCGACTTGGTTCCCCAAATTTCGTTCTTCTATGTTGAAGCGTTCATTTCCAGTAACAGTTTGAATTTTTAGGTTTCACTCTGTTTTCTCCTATATTGATAGATGTATTTGGAACTCTAAATCCAACACGGTTTGTGCTAGCGTCTTGAAACTTGACACAGTAAAGTAGTTTCACGTTCTATCTCTATGTTTTGTTTCCTCTTGATGTAGCCCTAAGCAGTGACTGGCGAGAAACACTTTCATGGAAAGGGGTTGCCAAGCTTCCAAAAATTACGAATCTCCAGAAATCTCAGCAAATATTTTTTCACCCAAACTGGATGATACTTTCAGGTAATGATCAGTACACTAAGGCGACTTGGTTCCCCAAATTTCGTTCTTCTATGTTGAAGCGTTCATTTCCAGTAACAGTTTGAATTTTTAGGTTTCACTCTGTTTTCTCCTATATTGATAGATGTATTTGGAACTCTAAATTGAACACGGTTTGTGCTAGCTGCTTGAAACTTGACACAGTAAAGTAGTTTCACGTTCTCTCTCTATGTTTTGTTTCCTCTTGATGTAGCCCTATGCACTGACTGGCGAGAAGCACTTTCATGGAAAGGGGTTGCCAAGCTTCCAAAAATTACGAATCTCCAGAAATGTCAGCAAATATTTTTTTCATCCAAACTGGATGATACTTTCAGGTAATGATCAGTACACTAAGGCGACTTGGTTCCCCAAATTTCGTTCTTCTATGTTGAAGCATTCATTTCCAGTAACAGTTTGAATTTTTAGGTTTCACTCTGTTTTCTCCTATATTGATAGATGTATTTGCAACTCTAAATCCAACACGGTTTGTGCTAGCTTCTTGAAACTTGGCACAGTAAAGTAGTTTCACGTTCTATCTCTATGTTTTGTTTCCTCTTGATGTAGCCCTAAGCAGTGACTGGCGAGAAGCACTTTCATGGAAAGGGGTTGCAAAGCTTCCAAAAATTACGAATCTCCAGAAATGTCAGAAAATATTTTTTCACCCAAACTGGATGATACTTTCAGGTAATGATCAGTACACTAAGGCGACTTGGTTCCCCAAATTTCATTCTTCTATGTTGAAGCGTTCATTTCCAGTAACAGTTTGAATTTTTAGGTTTCACTCTGTTTTCTCCTATATTGATAGATGTATTTGGAACTCTAAATCGAACACGGTTTGTACTAGCTTCTTGAAACTTGACACAGTAAAGTAGTTTCACGTTCTATCTCTATATTTTGTTTCCTCTTGATGTAGCCCTAAGCAGTGACTGGCGAGAAGCACTTTCATGGAAAGGAGTTGCCAAGCTTCCAAAAATTACGAATCTCCAGAAATCTCAGCAAATATTTTTTCACCCAAACTGGATGATACTTTCAGGTAATGATCAGTACACTAAGGCGACTTGGTTCCCCAAATTTCGTTCTTCTATGTTGAAGCGTTCATTTCCAGTAACAGTTTGAATTTTGAGGTTTCACTCTGTTTTCTCCTATATTGATAGATGTATTTGGAACTCTAAATCGAACACTGTTTGTGCCAGCTTCTTGAAACTTGGCACAGTAAAGTAGTTTCACGTTCTATCTCTATGTTTTGTTTCCTCTTGATGTAGCCCTAAGCAGTGACTGGCGAGAAGCACTTTCATGGAAAGGGGTTGCCAAGCTTCCAAAAATTACGAATCTCCAGAAATGTCAGCAAATATTTTTTCACCCAAACTGGATGATACTTTCAGGTAATGATCAGTACACTAAGGCGACTTGGTTCCCCAAATTTCGTTCTTCTATGTTGAAGCGTTCATTTCCAGTAACAGTTTGAATTTTGAGGTTTCACTCTGTTTTCTCCTATATTGATAGATGTATTTGGAACTCTAAATCGAACACGGTTTGTGCTAGCTTCTTGAAACTTGACACAGTAAAGTAGTTACACGTTCTATCTCTATATTTTGTTTCCTCTTGATGTAGCCCTAAGCAGTGACTTGCGAGAAGCACTTTCATGGAAAGGGGTTGCCAAGCTTCCAAAAATTATGAATCTCCAGAAATCTCAGCTAATATTATTTCACCCAAACTGGATGATACTTTCAGGTAATGATCAGTACACTAAGGCGACTTGGTTCCCCAAATTTCGTTCTTCTATGTTGAAGCGTTCATTTCCAGTAACAGTTTGAATTTTGAGGTTTCACTCTGTTTTCTCCTATATTGATAGATGTATTTGCAACTCTAAATCCAACACGGTTTGTGCTAGCTTCTTGAAACTTGACACAGTAAAGTAGTTTCACGTTCTATCTCTATGTTTTGTTTCCTCTTGATGTAGCCCTAAGCAGTGACTGGCGAGAAGCACTTTCATGGAAAGGGGTTGCCAAGCTTCCAAAAATTACGAATCTCCAGAAATGTCAGCAAATATTTTTTCACCCAAACTGGATGATACTTTCAGGTAATGATCAGTACACTAAGGCGACTTGGTTCTTCAAATTTCGTTCTTCTATATTGAAGCGTTCATTTCCAGTAACAGTTTGAATTTTTAGCTTTCACTCTGTTTTCTCCTATATTGATAGATGTATTTGGAACTCTAAATCCAACACGGTTTGTGCTAGCTTCTTGAAACTTGACACAGTAAAGTAGTTTCACGTTCTATCTCTATGTTTTGTTTCCTCTTGTTGTAGCCCTAAGCAGTGACTGGCGAGAAACACTTTCATTGAAAGGGGTTGCCAAGCTTCCAAAAATTACGAATCTCCAGAAATCTCAGCAAATATTTTTTCACCCAAACTGGATGATACTTTCAGGTAATGATCAGTACACTAAGGCGACTTGTTTCCCCAAATTTCGTTCTTCTATGTTGAAGCGTTCATTTCCAGTAACAGTTTGAATTTTGAGGTTTCACTCTGTTTTCTCCTATATTGATAGATGTATTTGCAACTCTAAATCCCACACGGTTTGTGCTAGCTTCTTGAAAGTTGAAACAGTAAAGTAGTTTCACGTTCTATCTCTATGTTTTGTTTCCTCTTGATGTAGCCCTAAGCAGTGACTGGCGAGAAGCACTTTCATGGAAAGGGGTTGCCAAGCTTCCAAAAATTACGAATCTCCAGAAATCTCAGCAAATATTTTTTCACCCAAACTGGATGATACTTTCAGGTAATGATCAGTACACTAAGGCGACTTGGTTCCCCAAATTTCGTTCTTCTATGTTGAAGCGTTCATTTCCAGTAACAGTTTGAATTTTGAGGTTTCACTCTGTTTTCTCCTATATTGATAGATGTATTTGGAACTCTAAATCGAACACGGTTTGTGCTAGCTTCTTGAAACTTGACACAGTAAAGTAGTTTCACGTTCTATCTCTATGTTTTGTTTCCTCTTGATGTAGCCCTAAGCAGTGACTGGCGAGAAGCACTTTCATGGAAAGGGGTTGCCAATCTTCCAAAAATTACGAATCTCCAGAAATCTCAGCAAATATTTTTTCACCCAAACTGGATGATACTTTCAGGTAATGATCAGTAAACGAAGGCGACTTGGTTCCCCAAATTTCGTTCTTCTATGTTGAAGCGTTCATTTCCAGTAACAGTTTGAATTTTGAGGTTTCACTCTGTTTTCTCCTATATTGATAGATGTATTTGGAACTCTAAATCCAACGCGGTTTGTGCTAGCTTCTTGAAACTTGGCACAGTAAAGTAGTTTCACGTTCTATCTCTATGTTTTGTTTCCTCTTGATGTAGCCCTAAGCAGTGACTGGCGAGAAGCACTTTCATGGAAAGGGGTTGCCAAGCTTCCAAAAATTACGAATCTCCAGAAATGTCAGCAAATATTTTTTCACCCAAACTGGATGATACTTTCAGGTAATGATCAGTACACTAAGGCGACTTGGTTCCCCAAATTTCGTTCTTCTATGTTGAAGCGTTCATTTCCAGTAACAGTTTGAATTTTGAGGTTTCACTCTGTTTTCTCCTATATTGATAGATGTATTGGGAACTCTAAATCGAACACGGTTTGTGCTAGCTTCTTGAAACTTGACACAGTAAAGTAGTTTCACGTTCTATCTCTATATTTTGTTTCCTCTTGATGTAGCCCTAAGCAGTGACTGGCGAGAAGCACTTTCATGGAAAGGGGTTGCCAAGCTTCCAAAAATTACGAATCTCCAGAAATCTCAGCAAATATTTTTTCACCCAAACTGGATGATACTTTCAGGTAATGATCAGTACACTAAGGCGACTTGGTTCCCCAAATTTCGTTCTTCTATGTTGAAGCGTTCATTTCCAGAAACAGTTTGAATTTTGAGGTTTCACTCTGTTTTCTCCTATATTGATAGATGTATTTGGAACTCTAAATCGAACACGGTTTGTGCTAGCTTCTTGAAACTTGACACAGTAAAGTAGTTTCACGTTCTATCTCTATGTTTTGTTTCCTCTTGATGTAGCCCTAAGCAGTGACTGGCAAGAAGCACTTTCATGGAAAGTGGTTGCCAAGCTTCCAAAAATTACGAATCTCCAGAAATCTCAGCAAATATTTTTTCACCCAAACTGGATGATACTTTCAGGTAATGATCAGTACACTAAGGCGACTTGGTTCCCCAAATTTCGTTCTTCTATGTTGAAGCGTTCATTTCCAGTAACAGTTTGAATTTTGAGGTTTCACTCTGTTTTCTCCTATATTGATAGATGTATTTGGAACTCTAAATCGAACACGGTTTGTGCTAGCTTCTTGAAACTTGACACAGTAAAGTAGTTACACGTTCTATCTCTATATTTTATTTCCTCTTGATGTAGCCCTAAGCAGTGACTTGCGAGAAGCACTTTCATGGAAAGGGGTTGCCAAGCTTCCAAAAATTACGAATCTCCAGAAATCTCAGCTAATATTATTTCACCCAAACTGGATGATACTTTCAGGTAATGATCAGTACACTAAGGCGACTTGGTTCCCCAAATTTCGTTCTTCTATGTTGAAGCGTTCATTTCCAGTAACAGTTTGAATTTTGAGGTTTCACTCTGTTTTCTCCTATATTGATAGATGTATTTGCAACTCTAAATCCAACACGGTTTGTGCTAGCTTCTTGAAACTTGACACAGTAAAGTAGTTTCACGTTCTATCTCTATGTTTTGTTTCCTCTTGATGTAGCCCTAAGCAGTGACTGGCGAGAAGCACTTTCATGGAAAGGGGTTGCCAAGCTTCCAAAAATTACGAATCTCCAGAAATGTCAGCAAATATTTTTTCACCCAAACTGGATGATACTTTCAGGTAATGATCAGTACACTAAGGCGACTTGGTTCCCCAAATTTCGTTCTTCTATGTTGAAGCGTTCATTTCCAGTAACAGTTTGAATTTTTAGGTTTCACTCTGTTTTCTCCTATATTGATAGATGTATTTGGAACTCTAAATCCAACACGGTTTGTGCTAGCTTCTTGAAACTTGACACAGTAAAGTAGTTTCACGTTCTATCTCTATGTTTTGTTTCCTCTTGATGTAGCCCTAAGCAGTGACTGGCGAGAAACACTTTCATGGAAAGGGGTTGCCAAGCTTCCAAAAATTACGAATCTCCAGAAATCTCAGCAAATATTTTTTCACCCAAACTGGATGATACTTTCAGGTAATGATCAGTACACTAAGGCGACTTGGTTCCCCAAATTTCGTTCTTCTATGTTGAAGCGTTCATTTCCAGTAACAGTTTGAATTTTGAGGTTTCACTCTGTTTTCTCCTATATTGATAGATGTGTTTGCAACTCTAAATCCAACACGGTTTGTGGTAGCTGCTTGAAACTTGACACAGTAAAGTAGTTTCACGTTCTCTCTCTATGTTTTGTTTCCTCTTGATGTAGCCCTATGCACTGACTGGCGAGAAGCACTTTCATGGAAAGGGGTTGCCAAGCTTCCAAAAATTACGAATCTCCAGAAATGTCAGCAAATATTTTTTTCATCCAAACTGGATGATACTTTCAGGTAATGATCAGTACACTAAGGCGACTTGGTTCCCCAAATTTCGTTCTTCTATGTTGAAGCATTCATTTCCAGTAACAGTTTGAATTTTTAGGTTTCACTCTGTTTTCTCCTATATTGATAGATGTATTTGGAACTCTAAATCGAACACGGTTTGTGCTAGCTTCTTGAAACTTGACACAGTAAAGTAGTTTCACGTTCTATCTCTATGTTTTGTTTCCTCTTGATGTAGCCCTAAGCAGTGACTGGCAAGAAGCACTTTCATGGAAAGGGGTTGCCAAGCTTCCAAAAATTACGAATCTCCAGAAATCTCAGCAAATATTTTTTCACCCAAACTGGATGATACTTTCAGGTAATGATCAGTACACTAAGGCGACTTGGTTCCCCAAATTTCGTTCTTCTATGTTGAAGCGTTCATTTCCAGTAACAGTTTGAATTTTTAGGTTTCACTCTGTTTTCTCCTATATTGATAGATGTATTTGGAACTCTAAATCGAACACGGTTTGTGCTAGCTTCTTGAAACTTGACACAGTAAAGTAGTTTCACGTTCTATCTCTATGTTTTGTTTCCTCTTGATGTAGCCCTAAGCAGTGACTGGCGAGAAGCACTTTCATGGAAAGGGGTTGCCAAGCTTCCAAAAATTACGAATCTCCAGAAATCTCAGCAAATATTTTTTCACCCAAACTGGATGATACTTTCAGGTAATGATCAGTACACTAAGGCGACTTGGTTCCCCAAATTTCGTTCTTCTATGTTGAAGCGTTCATTTCCAGTAACAGTTTGAATTTTGAGGTTTCACTCTGTTTTCTCCTATATTGATAGATGTATTTGCAACTCTAAATCCAACACGGTTTGTGCTAGCTTCTTGAAACTTGGCACAGTAAAGTAGTTTCACGTTCTATCTCTATGTTTTGTTTCCTCTTGATGTAGCCCTAAGCAGTGACTGGCGAGAAGCACTTTCATGGAAAGGGGTTGCAAAGCTTCCAAAAATTACGAATCTCCAGAAATGTCAGAAAATATTTTTTCACCCAAACTGGATGATACTTTCAGGTAATGATCAGTACACTAAGGCGACTTGGTTCCCCAAATTTCGTTCTTCTATGTTGAAGCGTTCATTTCCAGTAACAGTTTGAATTTTTAGGTTTCACTCTGTTTTCTCCTATATTGATAGATGTATTTGGAACTCTAAATCGAACACGGTTTGTACTAGCTTCTTGAAACTTGACACAGTAAAGTAGTTTCACGTTCTATCTCTATATTTTGTTTCCTCTTGATGTAGCCCTAAGCAGTGACTGGCGAGAAGCACTTTCATGGAAAGGAGTTGCCAAGCTTCCAAAAATTACGAATCTCCAGAAATCTCAGCAAATATTTTTTCACCCAAACTGGATGATACTTTCAGGTAATGATCAGTACACTAAGGCGACTTGGTTCCCCAAATTTCGTTCTTCTATGTTGAAGCGTTCATTTCCAGTAACAGTTTGAATTTTGAGGTTTCACTCTGTTTTCTCCTATATTGATAGATGTATTTGGAACTCTAAATCGAACACTGTTTGTGCCAGCTTCTTGAAACTTGGCACAGTAAAGTAGTTTCACGTTCTATCTCTATGTTTTGTTTCCTCTTGATGTAGCCCTAAGCAGTGACTGGCGAGAAGCACTTTCATGGAAAGGGGTTGCCAAGCTTCCAAAAATTACGAATCTCCAGAAATGTCAGCAAATATTTTTTCACCCAAACTGGATGATACTTTCAGGTAATGATCAGTACACTAAGGCGACTTGGTTCCCCAAATTTCGTTCTTCTATGTTGAAGCGTTCATTTCCAGTAACAGTTTGAATTTTGAGGTTTCACTCTGTTTTCTCCTATATTGATAGATGTATTTGGAACTCTAAATCGAACACGGTTTGTGCTAGCTTCTTGAAACTTGACACAGTAAAGTAGTTACACGTTCTATCTCTATATTTTGTTTCCTCTTGATGTAGCCCTAAGCAGTGACTTGCGAGAAGCACTTTCATGGAAAGGGGTTGCCAAGCTTCCAAAAATTACGAATCTCCAGAAATCTCAGCTAATATTATTTCACCCAAACTGGATGATACTTTCAGGTAATGATCAGTACACTAAGGCGACTTGGTTCCCCAAATTTCGTTCTTCTATGTTGAAGCGTTCATTTCCAGTAACAGTTTGAATTTTGAGGTTTCACTCTGTTTTCTCCTATATTGATAGATGTATTTGCAACTCTAAATCCAACACGGTTTGTGCTAGCTTCTTGAAACTTGACACAGTAAAGTAGTTTCACGTTCTATCTCTATGTTTTGTTTCCTCTTGATGTAGCCCTAAGCAGTGACTGGCGAGAAGCACTTTCATGGAAAGGGGTTGCCAAGCTTCCAAAAATTACGAATCTCCAGAAATGTCAGCAAATATTTTTTCACCCAAACTGGATGATACTTTCAGGTAATGATCAGTACACTAAGGCGACTTGGTTCTTCAAATTTCGTTCTTCTATATTGAAGCGTTCATTTCCAGTAACAGTTTGAATTTTTAGGTTTCACTCTGTTTTCTCCTATATTGATAGATGTATTTGGAACTCTAAATCCAACACGGTTTGTGCTAGCTTCTTGAAACTTGACACAGTAAAGTAGTTTCACGTTCTATCTCTATGTTTTGTTTCCTCTTGTTGTAGCCCTAAGCAGTGACTGGCGAGAAACACTTTCATTGAAAGGGGTTGCCAAGCTTCCAAAAATTACGAATCTCCAGAAATCTCAGCAAATATTTTTTCACCCAAACTGGATGATACTTTCAGGTAATGATCAGTACACTAAGGCGACTTGTTTCCCCAAATTTCGTTCTTCTATGTTGAAGCGTTCATTTCCAGTAACAGTTTGAATTTTGAGGTTTCACTCTGTTTTCTCCTATATTGATAGATGTATTTGCAACTCTAAATCCCACACGGTTTGTGCTAGCTTCTTGAAAGTTGAAACAGTAAAGTAGTTTCACGTTCTATCTCTATGTTTTGTTTCCTCTTGATGTAGCCCTAAGCAGTGACTGGCGAGAAGCACTTTCATGGAAAGGGGTTGCCAAGCTTCCAAAAATTACGAATCTCCAGAAATCTCAGCAAATATTTTTTCACCCAAACTGGATGATACTTTCAGGTAATGATCAGTACACTAAGGCGACTTGGTTCCCCAAATTTCGTTCTTCTATGTTGAAGCGTTCATTTCCAGTAACAGTTTGAATTTTGAGGTTTCACTCTGTTTTCTCCTATATTGATAGATGTATTTGGAACTCTAAATCGAACACGGTTTGTGCTAGCTTCTTGAAACTTGACACAGTAAAGTAGTTTCACGTTCTATCTCTATGTTTTGTTTCCTCTTGATGTAGCCCTAAGCAGTGACTGGCGAGAAGCACTTTCATGGAAAGGGGTTGCCAATCTTCCAAAAATTACGAATCTCCAGAAATCTCAGCAAATATTTTTTCACCCAAACTGGATGATACTTTCAGGTAATGATCAGTAAACGAAGGCGACTTGGTTCCCCAAATTTCGTTCTTCTATGTTGAAGCGTTCATTTCCAGTAACAGTTTGAATTTTGAGGTTTCACTCTGTTTTCTCCTATATTGATAGATGTATTTGGAACTCTAAATCCAACGCGGTTTGTGCTAGCTTCTTGAAACTTGGCACAGTAAAGTAGTTTCACGTTCTATCTCCATGTTTTGTTTCCTCTTGATGTAGCCCTAAGCAGTGACTGGCGAGAAGCACTTTCATGGAAAGGGGTTGCCAAGCTTCCAAAAATTACGAATCTCCAGAAATGTCAGCAAATATTTTTTCACCCAAACTGGATGATACTTTCAGGTAATGATCAGTACACTAAGGCGACTTGGTTCCCCAAATTTCGTTCTTCTATGTTGAAGCGTTCATTTCCAGTAACAGTTTGAATTTTTAGGTTTCACTCTGTTTTCTCCTATATTGATAGATGTATTGGGAACTCTAAATCGAACACGGTTTGTGCTAGCTTCTTGAAACTTGACACAGTAAAGTAGTTTCACGTTCTATCTCTATATTTTGTTTCCTCTTGATGTAGCCCTAAGCAGTGACTGGCGAGAAGCACTTTCATGGAAAGGGGTTGCCAAGCTTCCAAAAATTACGAATCTCCAGAAATCTCAGCAAATATTTTTTCACCCAAACTGGATGATACTTTCAGGTAATGATCAGTACACTAAGGCGACTTGGTTCCCCAAATTTCGTTCTTCTATGTTGAAGCGTTCATTTCCAGTAACAGTTTGAATTTTTAGGTTTCACTCTGTTTTCTCCTATATTGATAGATGTATTTGCAACTCTAAATCGAACACGGTTTGTGCTAGCTTCTTGAAACTTGACACAGTAAAGTAGTTTCACGTTCTATCTCTATGTTTTGTTTCCTCTTGATGTAGCCCTAAGCAGTGACTGGCAAGAAGCACTTTCATGGAAAGGGGTTGCCAAGCTTCCAAAAATTACGAATCTCCAGAAATCTCAGCAAATATTTTTTCACCCAAACTGGATGATACTTTCAGGTAATGATCAGTACACTAAGGCGACTTGGTTCCCCAAATTTCGTTCTTCTATATTGAAGCGTTCATTTCCAGTAACAGTTTGAATTTTGAGGTTTCACTCTGTTTTCTCCTATATTGATAGATGTATTTGGAACTCTAAATCCAACACGGTTTGTGCTAGCTTCTTGAAACTTGACACAGTAAAGTAGTTTCACGTTCTATCTCTATGTTTTGTTTCCTCTTGATGTAGCCCTAAGCAGTGACTGGCGAGAAACACTTTCATGGAAAAAGGTTGCCAAGCTTCCAAAAATTACGAATCTCCAGAAATCTCAGCAAATATTTTTTCACCCAAACTGGATGATACTTTCAGGTAATGATCAGTACACTAAGGCGACTTGGTTCCCCAAATTTCGTTCTTCTATGTTGAAGCGTTCATTTCCAGTAACAGTTTGAATTTTGAGGTTTCACTCTGTTTTCTCCTATATTGATAGATGTGTTTGCAACTCTAAATCCAACACGGTTTGTGGTAGCTGCTTGAAACTTGACACAGTAAAGTAGTTTCACGTTCTATCTCTATGTTTTGTTTCCTCTTGATGTAGCCCTAAGCAGTGACTGGCGAGAAGCACTTTCATGGAAAGGGTTTGTCTAGCTTCCAAAAATTACGAATCTCCAGAAATCTCAGCAAATATTTTTTCACCCAAACTGGATGATACTTTCAGGTAATGATCAGTACACTAAGGCGACTTGGTTCCCCAAATTTCGTTCTTCTATGTTGAAGCGTTCATTTCCAGTAACAGTTTGAATTTTTAGGTTTCACTCTGTTTTCTCCTATATTGATAGATGTATTTGCAACTCTAAATCCAACACGGTTTGTGCTAGCTGCTTGAAACTTGACACAGTAAAGTAGTTTCACGTTCTATCTCTATGTTTTGTTTCCTCTTGATGTAGCCCTAAGCAGTGACTGGCGAGAAGCACTTTCATGGAAAGGGGTTGCCAAGCTTCCAAAAATTACGAATCTCCAGAAATGTCAGCAAATATTTTTTCACCCAAACTGGATGATACTTTCAGGTAATGATCAGTACACTAAGGCGACTTGGTTCCCCAAATTTCGTTCTTCTATGTTGAAGCGTTCATTTCCAGTAACAGTTTGAATTTTGAGGTTTCACTCTGTTTTATCCTATATTGATAGATGTATTTGCAACTCTAAATCCAACACGGTTTGTGCTAGCTTCTTGAAACTTGACACAGTAAAGTAGTTTCACGTTCTCTCTCTATGTTTTGTTTCCTCTTGATGTAGCCCTATGCACTGACTGGCGAGAAGCACTTTCATGGAAAGGGGTTGCCAAGCTTCCAAAAATTACGAATCTCCAGAAATGTCAGCAAATATTTTTTCACCCAAACTGGATGATACTTTCAGGTAATGATCAGTACACTAAGGCGACTTGGTTCCCCAAATTTCGTTCTTCTATGTTGAAGCGTTCATTTCCAGTAACAGTTTGAATTTTGAGGTTTCACTCTGTTTTCTCCTATATTGATAGATGTATTTGAACTCTAAATCCAACACGGTTTGTGCTAGCTTCTTGAAACTTGACACAGTAAAGTAGTTTCACGTTCTATCTCTATGTTTTGTTTCCTCTTGATGTAGCCCTAAGCAGTGACTGGCGAGAAGCACTTTCATGGAAAGGGGTTGCCAAGCTTCCAAAAATTACGAATCTCCAGAAATGTCAGCAAATATTTTTTCACCCAAACTGGATGATACTTTCAGGTAATGATCAGTACACTAAGGCGACTTGGTTCTTCAAATTTCGTTCTTCTATATTGAAGCGTTCATTTCCAGTAACAGTTTGAATTTTTAGGTTTCACTCTGTTTTCTCCTATATTGATAGATGTATTTGGAACTCTAAATCCAACACGGTTTGTGCTAGCTTCTTGAAACTTGACACAGTAAAGTAGTTTCACGTTCTATCTCTATGTTTTGTTTCCTCTTGTTGTAGCCCTAAGCAGTGACTGGCGAGAAACACTTTCATTGAAAGGGGTTGCCAAGCTTCCAAAAATTACGAATCTCCAGAAATCTCAGCAAATATTTTTTCACCCAAACTGGATGATACTTTCAGGTAATGATCAGTACACTAAGGCGACTTGTTTCCCCAAATTTCGTTCTTCTATGTTGAAGCGTTCATTTCCAGTAACAGTTTGAATTTTGAGGTTTCACTCTGTTTTCTCCTATATTGATAGATGTATTTGCAACTCTAAATCCCACACGGTTTGTGCTAGCTTCTTGAAAGTTGAAACAGTAAAGTAGTTTCACGTTCTATCTCTATGTTTTGTTTCCTCTTGATGTAGCCCTAAGCAGTGACTGGCGAGAAGCACTTTCATGGAAAGGGGTTGCCAAGCTTCCAAAAATTACGAATCTCCAGAAATGTCAGCAAATATTTTTTCACCCAAACTGGATGATACTTTCAGGTAATGATCAGTACACTAAGGCGACTTGGTTCCCCAAATTTCGTTCTTCTATGTTGAAGCGTTCATTTCCAGTAACAGTTTGAATTTTTAGGTTTCACTCTGTTTTCTCCTATATTGATAGATGTATTGGGAACTCTAAATCGAACACGGTTTGTGCTAGCTTCTTGAAACTTGACACAGTAAAGTAGTTTCACGTTCTATCTCTATATTTTGTTTCCTCTTGATGTAGCCCTAAGCAGTGACTGGCGAGAAGCACTTTCATGGAAAGGGGTTGCCAAGCTTCCAAAAATTACGAATCTCCAGAAATCTCAGCAAATATTTTTTCACCCAAACTGGATGATACTTTCAGGTAATGATCAGTACACTAAGGCGACTTGGTTCCCCAAATTTCGTTCTTCTATGTTGAAGCGTTCATTTCCAGAAACAGTTTGAATTTTGAGGTTTCACTCTGTTTTCTCCTATATTGATAGATGTATTTGGAACTCTAAATCGAACACGGTTTGTGCTAGCTTCTTGAAACTTGACACAGTAAAGTAGTTTCACGTTCTATCTCTATGTTTTGTTTCCTCTTGATGTAGCCCTAAGCAGTGACTGGCAAGAAGCACTTTCATGGAAAGTGGTTGCCAAGCTTCCAAAAATTACGAATCTCCAGAAATCTCAGCAAATATTTTTTCACCCAAACTGGATGATACTTTCAGGTAATGATCAGTACACTAAGGCGACTTGGTTCCCCAAATTTCGTTCTTCTATGTTGAAGCGTTCATTTCCAGTAACAGTTTGAATTTTGAGGTTTCACTCTGTTTTCTCCTATATTGATAGATGTATTTGGAACTCTAAATCGAACACGGTTTGTGCTAGCTTCTTGAAACTTGACACAGTAAAGTAGTTACACGTTCTATCTCTATATTTTATTTCCTCTTGATGTAGCCCTAAGCAGTGACTTGCGAGAAGCACTTTCATGGAAAGGGGTTGCCAAGCTTCCAAAAATTACGAATCTCCAGAAATCTCAGCTAATATTATTTCACCCAAACTGGATGATACTTTCAGGTAATGATCAGTACACTAAGGCGACTTGGTTCCCCAAATTTCGTTCTTCTATGTTGAAGCGTTCATTTCCAGTAACAGTTTGAATTTTGAGGTTTCACTCTGTTTTCTCCTATATTGATAGATGTATTTGGAACTCTAAATCGAACACGGTTTGTGCTAGCTTCTTGAAACTTGACACAGTAAAGTAGTTACACGTTCTATCTCTATATTTTGTTTCCTCTTGATGTAGCCCTAAGCAGTGACTTGCGAGAAGCACTTTCATGGAAAGGGGTTGCCAAGCTTCCAAAAATTACGAATCTCCAGAAATCTCAGCTAATATTATTTCACCCAAACTGGATGATACTTTCAGGTAATGATCAGTACACTAAGGCGACTTGGTTCCCCAAATTTCGTTCTTCTATGTTGAAGCGTTCATTTCCAGTAACAGTTTGAATTTTGAGGTTTCACTCTGTTTTCTCCTATATTGATAGATGTATTTGCAACTCTAAATCCAACACGGTTTGTGCTAGCTTCTTGAAACTTGACACAGTAAAGTAGTTTCACGTTCTATCTCTATGTTTTGTTTCCTCTTGATGTAGCCCTAAGCAGTGACTGGCGAGAAGCACTTTCATGGAAAGGGGTTGCCAAGCTTCCAAAAATTACGAATCTCCAGAAATGTCAGCAAATATTTTTTCACCCAAACTGGATGATACTTTCAGGTAATGATCAGTACACTAAGGCGACTTGGTTCTTCAAATTTCGTTCTTCTATATTGAAGCGTTCATTTCCAGTAACAGTTTGAATTTTTAGGTTTCACTCTGTTTTCTCCTATATTGATAGATGTATTTGGAACTCTAAATCCAACACGGTTTGTGCTAGCTTCTTGAAACTTGACACAGTAAAGTAGTTTCACGTTCTATCTCTATGTTTTGTTTCCTCTTGTTGTAGCCCTAAGCAGTGACTGGCGAGAAACACTTTCATTGAAAGGGGTTGCCAAGCTTCCAAAAATTACGAATCTCCAGAAATCTCAGCAAATATTTTTTCACCCAAACTGGATGATACTTTCAGGTAATGATCAGTACACTAAGGCGACTTGTTTCCCCAAATTTCGTTCTTCTATGTTGAAGCGTTCATTTCCAGTAACAGTTTGAATTTTGAGGTTTCACTCTGTTTTCTCCTATATTGATAGATGTATTTGCAACTCTAAATCCCACACGGTTTGTGCTAGCTTCTTGAAAGTTGAAACAGTAAAGTAGTTTCACGTTCTATCTCTATGTTTTGTTTCCTCTTGATGTAGCCCTAAGCAGTGACTGGCGAGAAGCACTTTCATGGAAAGGGGTTGCCAAGCTTCCAAAAATTACGAATCTCCAGAAATCTCAGCAAATATTTTTTCACCCAAACTGGATGATACTTTCAGGTAATGATCAGTACACTAAGGCGACTTGGTTCCCCAAATTTCGTTCTTCTATGTTGAAGCGTTCATTTCCAGTAACAGTTTGAATTTTGAGGTTTCACTCTGTTTTCTCCTATATTGATAGATGTATTTGGAACTCTAAATCGAACACGGTTTGTGCTAGCTTCTTGAAACTTGACACAGTAAAGTAGTTTCACGTTCTATCTCTATGTTTTGTTTCCTCTTGATGTAGCCCTAAGCAGTGACTGGCGAGAAGCACTTTCATGGAAAGGGGTTGCCAATCTTCCAAAAATTACGAATCTCCAGAAATCTCAGCAAATATTTTTTCACCCAAACTGGATGATACTTTCAGGTAATGATCAGTAAACGAAGGCGACTTGGTTCCCCAAATTTCGTTCTTCTATGTTGAAGCGTTCATTTCCAGTAACAGTTTGAATTTTGAGGTTTCACTCTGTTTTCTCCTATATTGATAGATGTATTTGGAACTCTAAATCCAACGCGGTTTGTGCTAGCTTCTTGAAACTTGGCACAGTAAAGTAGTTTCACGTTCTATCTCTATGTTTTGTTTCCTCTTGATGTAGCCCTAAGCAGTGACTGGCGAGAAGCACTTTCATGGAAAGGGGTTGCCAAGCTTCCAAAAATTACGAATCTCCAGAAATGTCAGCAAATATTTTTTCACCCAAACTGGATGATACTTTCAGGTAATGATCAGTACACTAAGGCGACTTGGTTCCCCAAATTTCGTTCTTCTATGTTGAAGCGTTCATTTCCAGTAACAGTTTGAATTTTTAGGTTTCACTCTGTTTTCTCCTATATTGATAGATGTATTGGGAACTCTAAATCGAACACGGTTTGTGCTAGCTTCTTGAAACTTGACACAGTAAAGTAGTTTCACGTTCTATCTCTATATTTTGTTTCCTCTTGATGTAGCCCTAAGCAGTGACTGGCGAGAAGCACTTTCATGGAAAGGGGTTGCCAAGCTTCCAAAAATTACGAATCTCCAGAAATCTCAGCAAATATTTTTTCACCCAAACTGGATGATACTTTCAGGTAATGATCAGTACACTAAGGCGACTTGGTTCCCCAAATTTCGTTCTTCTATGTTGAAGCGTTCATTTCCAGTAACAGTTTGAATTTTTAGGTTTCACTCTGTTTTCTCCTATATTGATAGATGTATTTGCAACTCTAAATCGAACACGGTTTGTGCTAGCTTCTTGAAACTTGACACAGTAAAGTAGTTTCACGTTCTATCTCTATGTTTTGTTTCCTCTTGATGTAGCCCTAAGCAGTGACTGGCAAGAAGCACTTTCATGGAAAGGGGTTGCCAAGCTTCCAAAAATTACGAATCTCCAGAAATCTCAGCAAATATTTTTTCACCCAAACTGGATGATACTTTCAGGTAATGATCAGTACACTAAGGCGACTTGGTTCCCCAAATTTCGTTCTTCTATATTGAAGCGTTCATTTCCAGTAACAGTTTGAATTTTGAGGTTTCACTCTGTTTTCTCCTATATTGATAGATGTATTTGGAACTCTAAATCCAACACGGTTTGTGCTAGCTTCTTGAAACTTGACACAGTAAAGTAGTTTCACGTTCTATCTCTATGTTTTGTTTCCTCTTGATGTAGCCCTAAGCAGTGACTGGCGAGAAACACTTTCATGGAAAAAGGTTGCCAAGCTTCCAAAAATTACGAATCTCCAGAAATCTCAGCAAATATTTTTTCACCCAAACTGGATGATACTTTCAGGTAATGATCAGTACACTAAGGCGACTTGGTTCCCCAAATTTCGTTCTTCTATGTTGAAGCGTTCATTTCCAGTAACAGTTTGAATTTTGAGGTTTCACTCTGTTTTCTCCTATATTGATAGATGTGTTTGCAACTCTAAATCCAACACGGTTTGTGGTAGCTGCTTGAAACTTGACACAGTAAAGTAGTTTCACGTTCTATCTCTATGTTTTGTTTCCTCTTGATGTAGCCCTAAGCAGTGACTGGCGAGAAGCACTTTCATGGAAAGGGTTTGTCTAGCTTCCAAAAATTACGAATCTCCAGAAATCTCAGCAAATATTTTTTCACCCAAACTGGATGATACTTTCAGGTAATGATCAGTACACTAAGGCGACTTGGTTCCCCAAATTTCGTTCTTCTATGTTGAAGCGTTCATTTCCAGTAACAGTTTGAATTTTTAGGTTTCACTCTGTTTTCTCCTATATTGATAGATGTATTTGCAACTCTAAATCCAACACGGTTTGTGCTAGCTGCTTGAAACTTGACACAGTAAAGTAGTTTCACGTTCTATCTCTATGTTTTGTTTCCTCTTGATGTAGCCCTAAGCAGTGACTGGCGAGAAGCACTTTCATGGAAAGGGGTTGCCAAGCTTCCAAAAATTACGAATCTCCAGAAATGTCAGCAAATATTTTTTCACCCAAACTGGATGATACTTTCAGGTAATGATCAGTACACTAAGGCGACTTGGTTCTTCAAATTTCGTTCTTCTATATTGAAGCGTTCATTTCCAGTAACAGTTTGAATTTTTAGGTTTCACTCTGTTTTCTCCTATATTGATAGATGTATTTGGAACTCTAAATCCAACACGGTTTGTGCTAGCTTCTTGAAACTTGACACAGTAAAGTAGTTTCACGTTCTATCTCTATGTTTTGTTTCCTCTTGTTGTAGCCCTAAGCAGTGACTGGCGAGAAACACTTTCATTGAAAGGGGTTGCCAAGCTTCCAAAAATTACGAATCTCCAGAAATCTCAGCAAATATTTTTTCACCCAAACTGGATGATACTTTCAGGTAATGATCAGTACACTAAGGCGACTTGTTTCCCCAAATTTCGTTCTTCTATGTTGAAGCGTTCATTTCCAGTAACAGTTTGAATTTTGAGGTTTCACTCTGTTTTCTCCTATATTGATAGATGTATTTGCAACTCTAAATCCCACACGGTTTGTGCTAGCTTCTTGAAAGTTGAAACAGTAAAGTAGTTTCACGTTCTATCTCTATGTTTTGTTTCCTCTTGATGTAGCCCTAAGCAGTGACTGGCGAGAAGCACTTTCATGGAAAGGGGTTGCCAAGCTTCCAAAAATTACGAATCTCCAGAAATCTCAGCAAATATTTTTTCACCCAAACTGGATGATACTTTCAGGTAATGATCAGTACACTAAGGCGACTTGGTTCCCCAAATTTCGTTCTTCTATGTTGAAGCGTTCATTTCCAGTAACAGTTTGAATTTTTAGGTTTCACTCTGTTTTCTCCTATATTGATAGATGTATTTGGAACTCTAAATCGAACACGGTTTGTGCTAGCTTCTTGAAACTTGACACAGTAAAGTAGTTTCACGTTCTATCTCTATGTTTTGTTTCCTCTTGATGTAGCCCTAAGCAGTGACTGGCGAGAAGCACTTTCATGGAAAGGGGTTGCCAATCTTCCAAAAATTACGAATCTCCAGAAATCTCAGCAAATATTTTTTCACCCAAACTGGATGATACTTTCAGGTAATGATCAGTAAACGAAGGCGACTTGGTTCCCCAAATTTCGTTCTTCTATGTTGAAGCGTTCATTTCCAGTAACAGTTTGAATTTTGAGGTTTCACTCTGTTTTCTCCTATATTGATAGATGTATTTGGAACTCTAAATCCAACGCGGTTTGTGCTAGCTTCTTGAAACTTGGCACAGTAAAGTAGTTTCACGTTCTATCTCTATGTTTTGTTTCCTCTTGATGTAGCCCTAAGCAGTGACTGGCGAGAAGCACTTTCATGGAAAGGGGTTGCCAAGCTTCCAAAAATTACGAATCTCCAGAAATGTCAGCAAATATTTTTTCACCCAAACTGGATGATACTTTCAGGTAATGATCAGTACACTAAGGCGACTTGGTTCCCCAAATTTCGTTCTTCTATGTTGAAGCGTTCATTTCCAGTAACAGTTTGAATTTTTAGGTTTCACTCTGTTTTCTCCTATATTGATAGATGTATTGGGAACTCTAAATCGAACACGGTTTGTGCTAGCTTCTTGAAACTTGACACAGTAAAGTAGTTTCAAGTTCTATCTCTATATTTTGTTTCCTCTTGATGTAGCCCTAAGCAGTGACTGGCGAGAAGCACTTTCATGGAAAGGGGTTGCCAAGCTTCCAAAAATTACGAATCTCCAGAAATCTCAGCAAATATTTTTTCACCCAAACTGGATGATACTTTCAGGTAATGATCAGTACACTAAGGCGACTTGGTTCCCCAAATTTCGTTCTTCTATGTTGAAGCGTTCATTTCCAGAAACAGTTTGAATTTTGAGGTTTCACTCTGTTTTCTCCTATATTGATAGATGTATTTGGAACTCTAAATCGAACACGGTTTGTGCTAGCTTCTTGAAACTTGACACAGTAAAGTAGTTTCACGTTCTATCTCTATGTTTTGTTTCCTCTTGATGTAGCCCTAAGCAGTGACTGGCAAGAAGCACTTTCATGGAAAGTGGTTGCCAAGCTTCCAAAAATTACGAATCTCCAGAAATCTCAGCAAATATTTTTTCACCCAAACTGGATGATACTTTCAGGTAATGATCAGTACACTAAGGCGACTTGGTTCCCCAAATTTCGTTCTTCTATGTTGAAGCGTTCATTTCCAGTAACAGTTTGAATTTTGAGGTTTCACTCTGTTTTCTCCTATATTGATAGATGTATTTGGAACTCTAAATCGAACACGGTTTGTGCTAGCTTCTTGAAACTTGACACAGTAAAGTAGTTACACGTTCTATCTCTATATTTTATTTCCTCTTGATGTAGCCCTAAGCAGTGACTTGCGAGAAGCACTTTCATGGAAAGGGGTTGCCAAGCTTCCAAAAATTACGAATCTCCAGAAATCTCAGCTAATATTATTTCACCCAAACTGGATGATACTTTCAGGTAATGATCAGTACACTAAGGCGACTTGGTTCCCCAAATTTCGTTCTTCTATGTTGAAGCGTTCATTTCCAGTAACAGTTTGAATTTTGAGGTTTCACTCTGTTTTCTCCTATATTGATAGATGTATTTGCAACTCTAAATCCAACACGGTTTGTGCTAGCTTCTTGAAACTTGACACAGTAAAGTAGTTTCACGTTCTATCTCTATGTTTTGTTTCCTCTTGATGTAGCCCTAAGCAGTGACTGGCGAGAAGCACTTTCATGGAAAGGGGTTGCCAAGCTTCCAAAAATTACGAATCTCCAGAAATGTCAGCAAATATTTTTTCACCCAAACTGGATGATACTTTCAGGTAATGATCAGTACACTAAGGCGACTTGGTTCCCCAAATTTCGTTCTTCTATGTTGAAGCGTTCATTTCCAGTAACAGTTTGAATTTTTAGGTTTCACTCTGTTTTCTCCTATATTGATAGATGTATTTGGAACTCTAAATCCAACACGGTTTGTGCTAGCTTCTTGAAACTTGACACAGTAAAGTAGTTTCACGTTCTATCTCTATGTTTTGTTTCCTCTTGATGTAGCCCTAAGCAGTGACTGGCGAGAAACACTTTCATGGAAAGGGGTTGCCAAGCTTCCAAAAATTACGAATCTCCAGAAATCTCAGCAAATATTTTTTCACCCAAACTGGATGATACTTTCAGGTAATGATCAGTACACTAAGGCGACTTGGTTCCCCAAATTTCGTTCTTCTATGTTGAAGCGTTCATTTCCAGTAACAGTTTGAATTTTGAGGTTTCACTCTGTTTTCTCCTATATTGATAGATGTGTTTGCAACTCTAAATCCAACACGGTTTGTGGTAGCTGCTTGAAACTTGACACAGTAAAGTAGTTTCACGTTCTATCTCTATGTTTTGTTTCCTCTTGATGTAGCCCTAAGCAGTGACTGGCGAGAAACACTTTCATGAAAAGGGGTTGCCAAGCTTCCAAAAATTACGAATCTCCAGAAATCTCAGCAAATATTTTTTTAACCCAAACTTGATGATACTTTCAGGTAATGATCAGAACACTAAGGCGACTTGGTTCCCCAAATTTCGTTCTTCTATGTTGAAGCGTTCATTTCCAGTAACAGTTTGAATTTTGAGGTTTCACTCTGTTTTCTCCTATATTGATAGATGTATTTGGAACTCTAAATCGAACACGGTTTGTGCTAGCTGCTTGAAACTTGACACAGTAAAGTAGTTTCACGTTCTATCTCTATGTTTTGTTTCCTCTTGATGTAGCCCTAAGCAGTGACTGGCAAGAAGCACTTTCATGGAAAGTGGTTGCCAAGCTTCCAAAAATTACGAATCTCCAGAAATCTCAGCAAATATTTTTTCACCCAAACTGGATGATACTTTCAGGTAATGATCAGTACACTAAGGCGACTTGGTTCCCCAAATTTCGTTCTTCTATGTTGAAGCGTTCATTTCCAGTAACAGTTTGAATTTTGAGGTTTCACTCTGTTTTCTCCTATATTGATAGATGTATTTGGAACTCTAAATCGAACACGGTTTGTGCTAGCTTCTTGAAACTTGACACAGTAAAGTAGTTACACGTTCTATCTCTATATTTTATTTCCTCTTGATGTAGCCCTAAGCAGTGACTTGCGAGAAGCACTTTCATGGAAAGGGGTTGCCAAGCTTCCAAAAATTACGAATCTCCAGAAATCTCAGCTAATATTATTTCACCCAAACTGGATGATACTTTCAGGTAATGATCAGTACACTAAGGCGACTTGGTTCCCCAAATTTCGTTCTTCTATGTTGAAGCGTTCATTTCCAGTAACAGTTTGAATTTTTAGGTTTCACTCTGTTTTCTCCTATATTGATAGATGTATTTGCAACTCTAAATCCAACACGGTTTGTGCTAGCTTCTTGAAACTTGACACAGTAAAGTAGTTTCACGTTCTATCTCTATGTTTTGTTTCCTCTTGATGTAGCCCTAAGCAGTGACTGGCGAGAAGCACTTTCATGGAAAGGGGTTGCCAAGCTTCCAAAAATTACGAATCTCCAGAAATGTCAGCAAATATTTTTTCACCCAAACTGGATGATACTTTCAGGTAATGATCAGTACACTAAGGCGACTTGGTTCCCCAAATTTCGTTCTTCTATGTTGAAGCGTTCATTTCCAGTAACAGTTTGAATTTTTAGGTTTCACTCTGTTTTCTCCTATATTGATAGATGTATTTGGAACTCTAAATCCAACACGGTTTGTGCTAGCTTCTTGAAACTTGACACAGTAAAGTAGTTTCACGTTCTATCTCTATGTTTTGTTTCCTCTTGATGTAGCCCTAAGCAGTGACTGGCGAGAAACACTTTCATGGAAAGGGGTTGCCAAGCTTCCAAAAATTACGAATCTCCAGAAATCTCAGCAAATATTTTTTCACCCAAACTGGATGATACTTTCAGGTAATGATCAGTACACTAAGGCGACTTGGTTCCCCAAATTTCGTTCTTCTATGTTGAAGCGTTCATTTCCAGTAACAGTTTGAATTTTGAGGTTTCACTCTGTTTTCTCCTATATTGATAGATGTGTTTGCAACTCTAAATCCAACACGGTTTGTGGTAGCTGCTTGAAACTTGACACAGTAAAGTAGTTTCACGTTCTATCTCTATGTTTTGTTTCCTCTTGATGTAGCCCTAAGCAGTGACTGGCGAGAAGCACTTTCATGGAAAGGGGTTGCCAAGCTTCCAAAAATTACGAATCTCCAGAAATCTCAGCAAATATTTTTTCACCCAAACTGGATGATACTTTCAGGTAATGATCAGTACACTAAGGCGACTTGGTTCCCCAAATTTCGTTCTTCTATGTTGAAGCGTTCATTTCCAGTAACAGTTTGAATTTTGAGGTTTCACTCTGTTTTCTCCTATATTGATAGATGTATTTGGAACTCTAAATCGAACACGGTTTGTGCTAGCTTCTTGAAACTTGACACAGTAAAGTAGTTTCACGTTCTATCTCTATGTTTTGTTTCCTCTTGATGTAGCCCTAAGCAGTGACTGGCGAGAAGCACTTTCATGGAAAGGGGTTGCCAATCTTCCAAAAATTACGAATCTCCAGAAATCTCAGCAAATATTTTTTCACCCAAACTGGATGATACTTTCAGGTAATGATCAGTAAACGAAGGCGACTTGGTTCCCCAAATTTCGTTCTTCTATGTTGAAGCGTTCATTTCCAGTAACAGTTTGAATTTTGAGGTTTCACTCTGTTTTCTCCTATATTGATAGATGTATTTGGAACTCTAAATCCAACGCGGTTTGTGCTAGCTTCTTGAAACTTGGCACAGTAAAGTAGTTTCACGTTCTATCTCTATGTTTTGTTTCCTCTTGATGTAGCCCTAAGCAGTGACTGGCGAGAAGCACTTTCATGGAAAGGGGTTGCCAAGCTTCCAAAAATTACGAATCTCCAGAAATGTCAGCAAATATTTTTTCACCCAAACTGGATGATACTTTCAGGTAATGATCAGTACACTAAGGCGACTTGGTTCCCCAAATTTCGTTCTTCTATGTTGAAGCGTTCATTTCCAGTAACAGTTTGAATTTTTAGGTTTCACTCTGTTTTCTCCTATATTGATAGATGTATTGGGAACTCTAAATCGAACACGGTTTGTGCTAGCTTCTTGAAACTTGACACAGTAAAGTAGTTTCACGTTCTATCTCTATATTTTGTTTCCTCTTGATGTAGCCCTAAGCAGTGACTGGCGAGAAGCACTTACATGGAAAGGGGTTGCCAAGCTTCCAAAAATTACGAATCTCCAGAAATCTCAGCAAATATTTTTTCACCCAAACTGGATGATACTTTCAGGTAATGATCAGTACACTAAGGCGACTTGGTTCCCCAAATTTCGTTCTTCTATGTTGAAGCGTTCATTTCCAGAAACAGTTTGAATTTTGAGGTTTCACTCTGTTTTCTCCTATATTGATAGATGTATTTGGAACTCTAAATCGAACACGGTTTGTGCTAGCTTCTTGAAACTTGACACAGTAAAGTAGTTTCACGTTCTATCTCTATGTTTTGTTTCCTCTTGATGTAGCCCTAAGCAGTGACTGGCAAGAAGCACTTTCATGGAAAGTGGTTGCCAAGCTTCCAAAAATTACGAATCTCCAGAAATCTCAGCAAATATTTTTTCACCCAAACTGGATGATACTTTCAGGTAATGATCAGTACACTAAGGCGACTTGGTTCCCCAAATTTCGTTCTTCTATGTTGAAGCGTTCATTTCCAGTAACAGTTTGAATTTTGAGGTTTCACTCTGTTTTCTCCTATATTGATAGATGTATTTGGAACTCTAAATCGAACACGGTTTGTGCTAGCTTCTTGAAACTTGACACAGTAAAGTAGTTACACGTTCTATCTCTATATTTTATTTCCTCTTGATGTAGCCCTAAGCAGTGACTTGCGAGAAGCACTTTCATGGAAAGGGGTTGCCAAGCTTCCAAAAATTACGAATCTCCAGAAATCTCAGCTAATATTATTTCACCCAAACTGGATGATACTTTCAGGTAATGATCAGTACACTAAGGCGACTTGGTTCCCCAAATTTCGTTCTTCTATGTTGAAGCGTTCATTTCCAGTAACAGTTTGAATTTTTAGGTTTCACTCTGTTTTCTCCTATATTGATAGATGTATTTGCAACTCTAAATCCAACACGGTTTGTGCTAGCTTCTTGAAACTTGACACAGTAAAGTAGTTTCACGTTCTATCTCTATGTTTTGTTTCCTCTTGATGTAGCCCTAAGCAGTGACTGGCGAGAAGCACTTTCATGGAAAGGGGTTGCCAAGCTTCCAAAAATTACGAATCTCCAGAAATGTCAGCAAATATTTTTTCACCCAAACTGGATGATACTTTCAGGTAATGATCAGTACACTAAGGCGACTTGGTTCCCCAAATTTCGTTCTTCTATGTTGAAGCGTTCATTTCCAGTAACAGTTTGAATTTTTAGGTTTCACTCTGTTTTCTCCTATATTGATAGATGTATTTGGAACTCTAAATCCAACACGGTTTGTGCTAGCTTCTTGAAACTTGACACAGTAAAGTAGTTTCACGTTCTATCTCTATGTTTTGTTTCCTCTTGATGTAGCCCTAAGCAGTGACTGGCGAGAAACACTTTCATGGAAAGGGGTTGCCAAGCTTCCAAAAATTACGAATCTCCAGAAATCTCAGCAAATATTTTTTCACCCAAACTGGATGATACTTTCAGGTAATGATCAGTACACTAAGGCGACTTGGTTCCCCAAATTTCGTTCTTCTATGTTGAAGCGTTCATTTCCAGTAACAGTTTGAATTTTGAGGTTTCACTCTGTTTTCTCCTATATTGATAGATGTGTTTGCAACTCTAAATCCAACACGGTTTGTGGTAGCTGCTTGAAACTTGACACAGTAAAGTAGTTTCACGTTCTATCTCTATGTTTTGTTTCCTCTTGATGTAGCCCTAAGCAGTGACTGGCGAGAAGCACTTTCATGGAAAGGGGTTGCCAAGCTTCCAAAAATTACGAATATCCAGAAATCTCAGCAAATATTTTTTCACCCAAACTGGATGATACTTTCAGGTAATGATCAGTACACTAAGGCGACTTGGTTCCCCAAATTTCGTTCTTCTATGTTGAAGCGTTCATTTCCAGTAACAGTTTGAATTTTGAGGTTTCACTCTGTTTTCTCCAATATTGATAGATGTATTTGCAACTCTAAATCCAACACGGTTTGTGCTAGCTTCTTGAAACTTGACACAGTAAAGTAGTTTCACGTTCTATCTCTATGTTTTGTTTCCTCTTGATGTAGCCCTAAGCAGTGACTGGCGAGAAACACTTTCATGAAAAGGGGTTGCCAAGCTTCCAAAAATTACGAATCTCCAGAAATCTCAGCAAATATTTTTTTAACCCAAACTTGATGATACTTTCAGGTAATGATCAGAACACTAAGGCGACTTGGTTCCCCAAATTTCGTTCTTCTATGTTGAAGCGTTCATTTCCAGTAACAGTTTGAATTTTGAGGTTTCACTCTGTTTTCTCCTATATTGATAGATGTATTTGGAACTCTAAATCGAACACGGTTTGTGCTAGCTGCTTGAAACTTGACACAGTAAAGTAGTTTCACGTTCTCTCTCTATGTTTTGTTTCCTCTTGATGTAGCCCTATGCACTGACTGGCGAGAAGCACTTTCATGGAAAGGGGTTGCCAAGCTTCCAAAAATTACGAATCTCCAGAAATGTCAGCAAATATTTTTTCATTCAAACTGGATGATACTTTCAGGTAATGATCAGTACACTAAGGCGACTTGGTTCCCCAAATTTCGTTCTTCTATGTTGAAGCGTTCATTTCCAGTAACAGTTTGAATTTTGAGGTTTCACTCTGTTTTCTCCTATATTGATAGATGTATTTGGAACTCTAAATCGAACACGGTTTGTGCTAGCTTCTTGAAACTTGACACAGTAAAGTAGTTTCACGTTCTATCTCTATGTTTTGTTTCCTCTTGATGTAGCCCTAAGCAGTGACTGGCAAGAAGCACTTTCATGGAAAGGGGTTGCCAAGCTTCCAAAAATTACGAATCTCCAGAAATGTCAGCAAATATTTTTTCACCCAAACTGGATGATACTTTCAGGTAATGATCAGTACACTAAGGCGACTTGGTTCCCCAAATTTCGTTCTTCTATGTTGAAGCGTTCATTTCCAGTAACAGTTTGAATTTTTAGGTTTCACTCTGTTTTCTCCTATATTGATAGATGTATTTGGAACTCTAAATCCAACACGGTTTGTGCTAGCTTCTTGAAACTTGACACAGTAAAGTAGTTTCACGTTCTATCTCTATGTTTTGTTTCCTCTTGATGTAGCCCTAAGCAGTGACTGGCGAGAAACACTTTCATGGAAAGGGGTTGCCAAGCTTCCAAAAATTACGAATCTCCAGAAATCTCAGCAAATATTTTTTCACCCAAACTGGATGATACTTTCAGGTAATGATCAGTACACTAAGGCGACTTGGTTCCCCAAATTTCGTTCTTCTATGTTGAAGCGTTCATTTCCAGTAACAGTTTGAATTTTGAGGTTTCACTCTGTTTTCTCCTATATTGATAGATGTGTTTGCAACTCTAAATCCAACACGGTTTGTGGTAGCTGCTTGAAACTTGACACAGTAAAGTAGTTTCACGTTCTATCTCTATGTTTTGTTTCCTCTTGATGTAGCCCTAAGCAGTGACTGGCGAGAAGCACTTTCATGGAAAGGGGTTGCCAAGCTTCCAAAAATTACGAATCTCCAGAAATCTCAGCAAATATTTTTTCACCCAAACTGGATGATACTTTCAGGTAATGATCAGTACACTAAGGCGACTTGGTTCCCCAAATTTCGTTCTTCTATGTTGAAGCGTTCATTTCCAGTAACAGTTTGAATTTTGAGGTTTCACTCTGTTTTCTCCTATATTGATAGATGTATTTGCAACTCTAAATCCAACACGGTTTGTGCTAGCTTCTTGAAACTTGACACAGTAAAGTAGTTTCACGTTCTATCTCTATGTTTTGTTTCCTCTTGATGTAGCCCTAAGCAGTGACTGGCGAGAAACACTTTCATGAAAAGGGGTTGCCAAGCTACCAAAAATTACGAATCTCCAGAAATCTCAGCAAATATTTTTTTAACCCAAACTTGATGATACTTTCAGGTAATGATCAGAACACTAAGGCGACTTGGTTCCCCAAATTTCGTTCTTCTATGTTGAAGCGTTCATTTCCAGTAACAGTTTGAATTTTGAGGTTTCACTCTGTTTTCTCCTATATTGATAGATGTATTTGGAACTCTAAATCGAACACGGTTTGTGCTAGCTGCTTGAAACTTGACACAGTAAAGTAGTTTCACGTTCTATCTCTATGTTTTGTTTCCTCTTGATGTAGCCCTAAGCAGTGACTGGCAAGAAGCACTTTCATGGAAAGTGGTTGCCAAGCTTCCAAAAATTACGAATCTCCAGAAATCTCAGCAAATATTTTTTCACCCAAACTGGATGATACTTTCAGGTAATGATCAGTACACTAAGGCGACTTGGTTCCCCAAATTTCGTTCTTCTATGTTGAAGCGTTCATTTCCAGTAACAGTTTGAATTTTGAGGTTTCACTCTGTTTTCTCCTATATTGATAGATGTATTTGGAACTCTAAATCGAACACGGTTTGTGCTAGCTTCTTGAAACTTGACACAGTAAAGTAGTTACACGTTCTATCTCTATATTTTATTTCCTCTTGATGTAGCCCTAAGCAGTGACTTGCGAGAAGCACTTTCATGGAAAGGGGTTGCCAAGCTTCCAAAAATTACGAATCTCCAGAAATCTCAGCTAATATTATTTCACCCAAACTGGATGATACTTTCAGGTAATGATCAGTACACTAAGGCGACTTGGTTCCCCAAATTTCGTTCTTCTATGTTGAAGCGTTCATTTCCAGTAACAGTTTGAATTTTTAGGTTTCACTCTGTTTTCTCCTATATTGATAGATGTATTTGCAACTCTAAATCCAACACGGTTTGTGCTAGCTTCTTGAAACTTGACACAGTAAAGTAGTTTCACGTTCTATCTCTATGTTTTGTTTAATCTTGATGTAGCCCTAAGCAGTGACTGGCGAGAAGCACTTTCATGGAAAGGGGTTGCCAAGCTTCCAAAAATTACGAATCTCCAGAAATGTCAGCAAATATTTTTTCACCCAAACTGGATGATACTTTCAGGTAATGATCAGTACACTAAGGCGACTTGGTTCCCCAAATTTCGTTCTTCTATGTTGAAGCGTTCATTTCCAGTAACAGTTTGAATTTTTAGGTTTCACTCTGTTTTCTCCTATATTGATAGATGTATTTGGAACTCTAAATCCAACACGGTTTGTGCTAGCTTCTTGAAACTTGACACAGTAAAGTAGTTTCACGTTCTATCTCTATGTTTTGTTTCCTCTTGATGTAGCCCTAAGCAGTGACTGGCGAGAAACACTTTCATGGAAAGGGGTTGCCAAGCTTCCAAAAATTACGAATCTCCAGAAATCTCAGCAAATATTTTTTCACCCAAACTGGATGATACTTTCAGGTAATGATCAGTACACTAAGGCGACTTGGTTCCCCAAATTTCGTTCTTCTATGTTGAAGCGTTCATTTCCAGTAACAGTTTGAATTTTGAGGTTTCACTCTGTTTTCTCCTATATTGATAGATGTGTTTGCAACTCTAAATCCAACACGGTTTGTGGTAGCTGCTTGAAACTTGACACAGTAAAGTAGTTTCACGTTCTATCTCTATGTTTTGTTTCCTCTTGATGTAGCCCTAAGCAGTGACTGGCGAGAAGCACTTTCATGGAAAGGGGTTGCCAAGCTTCCAAAAATTACGAATATCCAGAAATCTCAGCAAATATTTTTTCACCCAAACTGGATGATACTTTCAGGTAATGATCAGTACACTAAGGCGACTTGGTTCCCCAAATTTCGTTCTTCTATGTTGAAGCGTTCATTTCCAGTAACAGTTTGAATTTTGAGGTTTCACTCTGTTTTCTCCAATATTGATAGATGTATTTGCAACTCTAAATCCAACACGGTTTGTGCTAGCTTCTTGAAACTTGACACAGTAAAGTAGTTTCACGTTCTATCTCTATGTTTTGTTTCCTCTTGATGTAGCCCTAAGCAGTGACTGGCGAGAAACACTTTCATGAAAAGGGGTTGCCAAGCTTCCAAAAATTACGAATCTCCAGAAATCTCAGCAAATATTTTTTTAACCCAAACTTGATGATACTTTCAGGTAATGATCAGAACACTAAGGCGACTTGGTTCCCCAAATTTCGTTCTTCTATGTTGAAGCGTTCATTTCCAGTAACAGTTTGAATTTTGAGGTTTCACTCTGTTTTCTCCTATATTGATAGATGTATTTGGAACTCTAAATCGAACACGGTTTGTGCTAGCTGCTTGAAACTTGACACAGTAAAGTAGTTTCACGTTCTCTCTCTATGTTTTGTTTCCTCTTGATGTAGCCCTATGCACTGACTGGCGAGAAGCACTTTCATGGAAAGGGGTTGCCAAGCTTCCAAAAATTACGAATCTCCAGAAATGTCAGCAAATATTTTTTCATTCAAACTGGATGATACTTTCAGGTAATGATCAGTACACTAAGGCGACTTGGTTCCCCAAATTTCGTTCTTCTATGTTGAAGCGTTCATTTCCAGTAACAGTTTGAATTTTGAGGTTTCACTCTGTTTTCTCCTATATTGATAGATGTATTTGGAACTCTAAATCGAAAACGGTTTGTGCTAGCTTCTTGAAACTTGACACAGTAAAGTAGTTTCACGTTCTATCTCTATGTTTTGTTTCCTCTTGATGTAGCCCTAAGCAGTGACTGGCAAGAAGCACTTTCATGGAAAGGGGTTGCCAAGCTTCCAAAAATTACGAATCTCCAGAAATGTCAGCAAATATTTTTTCACCCAAACTGGATGATACTTTCAGGTAATGATCAGTACACTAAGGCGACTTGGTTCCCCAAATTTCGTTCTTCTATGTTGAAGCGTTCATTTCCAGTAACAGTTTGAATTTTGAGGTTTCACTCTGTTTTCTCCTATATTGATAGATGTATTTGGAACTCTAAATCCAACACGGTTTGTGCTAGCTTCTTGAAACTTGACACAGTAAAGTAGTTTCACGTTCTATCTCTATGTTTTGTTTCCTCTTGATGTAGCCCTAAGCAGTGACTGGCGAGAAACACTTTCATGGAAAGGGGTTGCCAAGCTTCCAAAAATTACGAATCTCCAGAAATCTCAGCAAATATTTTTTCACCCAAACTGGATGATACTTTCAGGTAATGATCAGTACACTAAGGCGACTTGGTTCCCCAAATTTCGTTCTTCTATGTTGAAGCGTTCATTTCCAGTAACAGTTTGAATTTTGAGGTTTCACTCTGTTTTCTCCTATATTGATAGATGTGTTTGCAACTCTAAATCCAACACGGTTTGTGGTAGCTGCTTGAAACTTGACACAGTAAAGTAGTTTCACGTTCTATCTCTATGTTTTGTTTCCTCTTGATGTAGCCCTAAGCAGTGACTGGCGAGAAGCACTTTCATGGAAAGGGGTTGCCAAGCTTCCAAAAATTACGAATCTCCAGAAATCTCAGCAAATATTTTTTCACCCAAACTGGATGATACTTTCAGGTAATGATCAGTACACTAAGGCGACTTGGTTCCCCAAATTTCGTTCTTCTATGTTGAAGCGTTCATTTCCAGTAACAGTTTGAATTTTGAGGTTTCACTCTGTTTTCTCCTATATTGATAGATGTATTTGCAACTCTAAATCCAACACGGTTTGTGCTAGCTTCTTGAAACTTGACACAGTAAAGTAGTTTCACGTTCTATCTCTATGTTTTGTTTCCTCTTGATGTAGCCCTAAGCAGTGACTGGCGAGAAACACTTTCATGAAAAGGGGTTGCCAAGCTTCCAAAAATTACGAATCTCCAGAAATCTCAGCAAATATTTTTTTAACCCAAACTTGATGATACTTTCAGGTAATGATCAGAACACTAAGGCGACTTGGTTCCCCAAATTTCGTTCTTCTATGTTGAAGCGTTCATTTCCAGTAACAGTTTGAATTTTGAGGTTTCACTCTGTTTTCTCCTATATTGATAGATGTATTTGGAACTCTAAATCGAACACGGTTTGTGCTAGCTGCTTGAAACTTGACACAGTAAAGTAGTTTCACGTTCTATCTCTATGTTTTGTTTCCTCTTGATGTAGCCCTAAGCAGTGACTGGCAAGAAGCACTTTCATGGAAAGTGGTTGCCAAGCTTCCAAAAATTACGAATCTCCAGAAATCTCAGCAAATATTTTTTCACCCAAACTGGATGATACTTTCAGGTAATGATCAGTACACTAAGGCGACTTGGTTCCCCAAATTTCGTTCTTCTATGTTGAAGCGTTCATTTCCAGTAACAGTTTGAATTTTGAGGTTTCACTCTGTTTTCTCCTATATTGATAGATGTATTTGGAACTCTAAATCGAACACGGTTTGTGCTAGCTTCTTGAAACTTGACACAGTAAAGTAGTTACACGTTCTATCTCTATATTTTATTTCCTCTTGATGTAGCCCTAAGCAGTGACTTGCGAGAAGCACTTTCATGGAAAGGGGTTGCCAAGCTTCCAAAAATTACGAATCTCCAGAAATCTCAGCTAATATTATTTCACCCAAACTGGATGATACTTTCAGGTAATGATCAGTACACTAAGGCGACTTGGTTCCCCAAATTTCGTTCTTCTATGTTGAAGCGTTCATTTCCAGTAACAGTTTGAATTTTTAGGTTTCACTCTGTTTTCTCCTATATTGATAGATGTATTTGCAACTCTAAATCCAACACGGTTTGTGCTAGCTTCTTGAAACTTGACACAGTAAAGTAGTTTCACGTTCTATCTCTATGTTTTGTTTCCTCTTGATGTAGCCCTAAGCAGTGACTGGCGAGAAGCACTTTCATGGAAAGGGGTTGCCAAGCTTCCAAAAATTACGAATCTCCAGAAATGTCAGCAAATATTTTTTCACCCAAACTGGATGATACTTTCAGGTAATGATCAGTACACTAAGGCGACTTGGTTCCCCAAATTTCGTTCTTCTATGTTGAAGCGTTCATTTCCAGTAACAGTTTGAATTTTTAGGTTTCACTCTGTTTTCTCCTATATTGATAGATGTATTTGGAACTCTAAATCCAACACGGTTTGTGCTAGCTTCTTGAAACTTGACACAGTAAAGTAGTTTCACGTTCTATCTCTATGTTTTGTTTCCTCTTGATGTAGCCCTAAGCAGTGACTGGCGAGAAACACTTTCATGGAAAGGGGTTGCCAAGCTTCCAAAAATTACGAATCTCCAGAAATCTCAGCAAATATTTTTTCACCCAAACTGGATGATACTTTCAGGTAATGATCAGTACACTAAGGCGACTTGGTTCCCCAAATTTCGTTCTTCTATGTTGAAGCGTTCATTTCCAGTAACAGTTTGAATTTTGAGGTTTCACTCTGTTTTCTCCTATATTGATAGATGTGTTTGCAACTCTAAATCCAACACGGTTTGTGGTAGCTGCTTGAAACTTGACACAGTAAAGTAGTTTCACGTTCTATCTCTATGTTTTGTTTCCTCTTGATGTAGCCCTAAGCAGTGACTGGCGAGAAGCACTTTCATGGAAAGGGGTTGCCAAGCTTCCAAAAATTACGAATCTCCAGAAATCTCAGCAAATATTTTTTCACCCAAACTGGATGATACTTTCAGGTAATGATCAGTACACTAAGGCGACTTGGTTCCCCAAATTTCGTTCTTCTATGTTGAAGCGTTCATTTCCAGTAACAGTTTGAATTTTGAGGTTTCACTCTGTTTTCTCCAATATTGATAGATGTATTTGCAACTCTAAATCCAACACGGTTTGTGCTAGCTTCTTGAAACTTGACACAGTAAAGTAGTTTCACGTTCTATCTCTATGTTTTGTTTCCTCTTGATGTAGCCCTAAGCAGTGACTGGCGAGAAACACTTTCATGAAAAGGGGTTGCCAAGCTTCCAAAAATTACGAATCTCCAGAAATCTCAGCAAATATTTTTTTAACCCAAACTTGATGATACTTTCAGGTAATGATCAGAACACTAAGGCGACTTGGTTCCCCAAATTTCGTTCTTCTATGTTGAAGCGTTCATTTCCAGTAACAGTTTGAATTTTGAGGTTTCACTCTGTTTTCTCCTATATTGATAGATGTATTTGGAACTCTAAATCGAACACGGTTTGTGCTAGCTGCTTGAAACTTGACACAGTAAAGTAGTTTCACGTTCTCTCTCTATGTTTTGTTTCCTCTTGATGTAGCCCTATGCACTGACTGGCGAGAAGCACTTTCATGGAAAGGGGTTGCCAAGCTTCCAAAAATTACGAATCTCCAGAAATGTCAGCAAATATTTTTTCATTCAAACTGGATGATACTTTCAGGTAATGATCAGTACACTAAGGCGACTTGGTTCCCCAAATTTCGTTCTTCTATGTTGAAGCGTTCATTTCCAGTAACAGTTTGAATTTTGAGGTTTCACTCTGTTTTCTCCTATATTGATAGATGTATTTGGAACTCTAAATCGAACACGGTTTGTGCTAGCTTCTTGAAACTTGACACAGTAAAGTAGTTTCACGTTCTATCTCTATGTTTTGTTTCCTCTTGATGTAGCCCTAAGCAGTGACTGGCAAGAAGCACTTTCATGGAAAGGGGTTGCCAAGCTTCCAAAAATTACGAATCTCCAGAAATGTCAGCAAATATTTTTTCACCCAAACTGGATGATACTTTCAGGTAATGATCAGTACACTAAGGCGACTTGGTTCCCCAAATTTCGTTCTTCTATGTTGAAGCGTTCATTTCCAGTAACAGTTTGAATTTTTAGGTTTCACTCTGTTTTCTCCTATATTGATAGATGTATTTGGAACTCTAAATTGAACACGGTTTGTGCTAGCTGCTTGAAACTTGACACAGTAAAGTAGTTTCACGTTCTCTCTCTATGTTTTGTTTCCTCTTGATGTAGCCCTATGCACTGACTGGCGAGAAGCACTTTCATGGAAAGGGGTTGCCAAGCTTCCAAAAATTACGAATCTCCAGAAATGTCAGCAAATATTTTTTTCATCCAAACTGGATGATACTTTCAGGTAATGATCAGTACACTAAGGCGACTTGGTTCCCCAAATTTCGTTCTTCTATGTTGAAGCGTTCATTTCCAGTAACAGTTTGAATTTTGAGGTTTCACTCTGTTTTCTCCTATATTGATAGATGTGTTTGCAACTCTAAATCCAACACGGTTTGTGCTAGCTTCTTGAAACTTGACACAGTAAAGTAGTTTCACGTTCTATCTCTATGTTTTGTTTCCTCTTGATGTAGCCCTAAGCAGTGACTGGCGAGAAGCACTTTCATGGAAAGGGGTTGCCAAGCTTCCAAAAATTACGAATCTCCAGAAATCTCAGCAAATATTTTTTCACCCAAACTGGATGATACTTTCAGGTAATGATCAGTACACTAAGGCGACTTGGTTCCCCAAATTTCGTTCTTCTATGTTGAAGCGTTCATTTCCAGTAACAGTTTGAATTTTGAGGTTTCACTCTGTTTTCTCCTATATTGATAGATGTATTTGGACCTCTAAATCGAACACGGTTTGTGCTAGCTTCTTGAAACTTGACACAGTAAAGTAGTTTCACGTTCTATCTCTATGTTTTGTTTCCTCTTGATGTAGCCCTAAGCAGTGACTGGCGAGAAACACTTTCATGAAAAGGGGTTGCCAAGCTTCCAAAAATTACGAATCTCCAGAAATCTCAGCAAATATTTTTTCACCCAAACTTGATGATACTTTCAGGTAATGATCAGAACACTAAGGCGACTTGGTTCCCAAAATTTCGTTCTTCTATGTTGAAGCGTTCATTTCCAGTAACAGTTTGAATTTTGAGGTTTCACTCTGTTTTCTCCTATATTGATAGATGTATTTGGAACTCTAAATCGAACACGGTTTGTGCTAGCTGCTTGAAACTTGACACAGTAAAGTAGTTTCACGTTCTCTCTCTATGTTTTGTTTCCTCTTGATGTAGCCCTATGCACTGACTGGCGAGAAGCACTTTCATGGAAAGGGGTTGCCAAGCTTCCAAAAATTACGAATCTCCAGAAATGTCAGCAAATATTTTTTCATTCAAACTGGATGATACTTTCAGGTAATGATCAGTACACTAAGGCGACTTGGTTCCCCAAATTTCGTTCTTCTATGTTGAAGCGTTCATTTCCAGTAACAGTTTGAATTTTTAGGTTTCACTCTGTTTTCTCCTATATTGATAGATGTATTTGGAACTCTAAATCGAACACGGTTTGTGCTAGCTTCTTGAAACTTGACACAGTAAAGTAGTTTCACGTTCTATCTCTATGTTTTGTTTCCTCTTGATGTAGCCCTAAGCAGTGACTGGCAAGAAGCACTTTCATGGAAAGGGGTTGCCAAGCTTCCAAAAATTACGAATCTCCAGAAATGTCAGCAAATATTTTTTCACCCAAACTGGATGATACTTTCAGGTAATGATCAGTACACTAAGGCGACTTGGTTCCCCAAATTTCGTTCTTCTATGTTGAAGCGTTCATTTCCAGTAACAGTTTGAATTTTGAGGTTTCACTCTGTTTTCTCCTATATTGATAGATGTATTTGCAACTCTAAATCCAACACGGTTTGTGCTAGCTTCTTGAAACTTGACACAGTAAAGTAGTTTCACGTTCTATCTCTATGTTTTGTTTCCTCTTGATGTAGCCCTAAGCAGTGACTGGCGAGAAGCACTTTCATGGAAAGGGGTTGCCAAGCTTCCAAAAATTACGAATCTCCAGAAATGTCAGCAAATATTTTTTCACCCAAACTGGATGATACTTTCAGGTAATGATCAGTACACTAAGGCGACTTGGTTCCCCAAATTTCGTTCTTCTATGTTGAAGCGTTCATTTCCAGTAACAGTTTGAATTTTTAGGTTTCACTCTGTTTTCTCCTATATTGATAGATGTGTTTGCAACTCTAAATCCAACACGGTTTGTGGTAGCTGCTTGAAACTTGACACAGTAAAGTAGTTTCACGTTCTATCTCTATGTTTTGTTTCCTCTTGATGTAGCCCTAAGCAGTGACTGGCGAGAAGCACTTTCATGGAAAGGGGTTGCCAAGCTTCCAAAAATTACGAATCTCCAGAAATCTCAGCAAATATTTTTTCACCCAAACTGGATGATACTTTCAGGTAATGATCAGTACACTAAGGCGACTTGGTTCCCCAAATTTCGTTCTTCTATGTTGAAGGGTTCATTTCCAGTAACAGTTTGAATTTTTAGGTTTCACTCTGTTTTCTCCTATATTGATAGATGTATTTGCAACTCTAAATCCAACACGGTTTGTGCTAGCTTCTTGAAACTTGACACAGTAAAGAAGTTTCACGTTCTATCTCTATGTTTTGTTTCCTCTTGATGTAGCCCTAAGCAGTGACTGGCGAGAAACACTTTCATGGAAAGGGGTTGCCAAGCTTCCAAAAATTACGAATCTCCAGAAATCTCAGCAAATATTTTTTCACCCAAACTGGATGATACTTTCAGGTAATGATCAGTACACTAAGGCGACTTGGTTCCCCAAATTTCGTTCTTCTATGTTGAAGCGTTCATTTCCAGTAACAGTTTGAATTTTTAGGTTTCACTCTGTTTTCTCCTATATTGATAGATGTATTTGGAACTCTAAATTGAACACGGTTTGTGCTAGCTGCTTGAAACTTGACACAGTAAAGTAGTTTCACGTTCTCTCTCTATGTTTTGTTTCCTCTTGATGTAGCCCTATGCACTGACTGGCGAGAAGCACTTTCATGGAAAGGGGTTGCCAAGCTTCCAAAAATTACGAATCTCCAGAAATGTCAGCAAATATTTTTTTCATCCAAACTGGATGATACTTTCAGGTAATGATCAGTACACTAAGGCGACTTGGTTCCCCAAATTTCGTTCTTCTATGTTGAAGCGTTCATTTCCAGTAACAGTTTGAATTTTGAGGTTTCACTCTGTTTTCTCCTATATTGATAGATGTGTTTGCAACTCTAAATCCAACACGGTTTGTGCTAGCTTCTTGAAACTTGACACAGTAAAGTAGTTTCACGTTCTATCTCTATGTTTTGTTTCCTCTTGATGTAGCCCTAAGCAGTGACTGGCGAGAAGCACTTTCATGGAAAGGGGTTGCCAAGCTTCCAAAAATTACGAATCTCCAGAAATGTCAGCAAATTTTTTTTCACCCAAACTGGATGATACTTTCAGGTAATGATCAGTACACTAAGGCGACTTGGTTCCCCAAATTTCGTTCTTCTATATTGAAGCGTTCATTTCCAGTAACAGTTTGAATTTTGAGGTTTCACTCTGTTTTCTCCTATATTGATAGATGTATTTGGAACTCTAAATCGAACACGGTTTGTGCTAGCTTCTTGAAACTTGACACAGTAAAGTAGTTTCACGTTCTATCTCTATGTATTGTTTCCTCTTGATGTAGCCCTAAGCAGTGACTGGCGAGAAACACTTTCATGGAAAGGGGTTGCCAAGCTTCCAAAAATTACGAATCTCCAGAAATCTCAGCAAATATTTTTTCACCCAAACTGGATGATACTTTCAGGTAATGATCAGTACACTAAGGCGACTTGGTTCCCCAAATTTCGTTCTTCTATGTTGAAGCGTTCATTTCCAGTAACAGTTTGAAATTTGAGGTTTCACTCTGTTTTCTCCTATATTGATAGATGTATTTGGAACTCTAAATCGAACACGGTTTGTGCTAGCTTCTTGAAACTTGACACAGTAAAGTAGTTTCACGTTCTATCTCTATGTTTTGTTTCCTCTTGATGTAGCCCTAAGCAGTGACTGGCGAGAAGCACTTTCATGGAAAGGGGTTGCCAAGCTTCCAAAAATTACGAATCTCCAGAAATATCAGCAAATATTTTTTCACCCAAACTGGATGATACTTTCAGGTAATGATCAGTACACTAAGGCGACTTGGTTCCCCAAATTTCGTTCTTCTATGTTGAAGCGTTCATTTCCAGTAACAGTTTGAATTTTGAGGTTTCACTCTGTTTTCTCCTATATTGATAGATGTATTTGCAACTCTAAATCCAACACGGTTTGTGCTAGCTTCTTGAAACTTGACACAGTAAAGTAGTTTCACGTTCTGTCTCTATGTTTTGTTTCCTCTTGATGTAGCCCTAAGCAGTGACTGGCGAGAAACACTTTCATGGAAAGGGGTTGCCAAGCTTCCAAAAATTACGAATCTCCAGAAATCTCAGCAAATATTTTTTCACCCAAACTGGATGATACTTTCAGGTAATGATCAGAACACTAAGGCGACTTGGTTCCCCCAATTTCGTTCTTCTATATTGAAGCGTTCATTTCCAGTAACAGTTTGAATTTTTAGGTTTCACTCTGTTTTCTCCTATATTGATAGTTGTATTTGGAACTCTAAATCGAACACGGTTTGTGCTAGCTGCTTGAAACTTGACACAGTAAAGTAGTTTCACGTTCTCTCTCTATGTTTTGTTTCCTCTTGATGTAGCCCTATGCACTGACTGGCGAGAAGCACTTTCATGGAAAGGGGTTGCCAAGCTTCCAAAAATTACGAATCTCCAGAAATGTCAGCAAATATTTTTTCATCCAAACTGGATGATACTTTCAGGTAATGATCAGTACACTAAGGCGACTTGGTTCCCCAAATTTCGTTCTTCTATGTTGAAGCGTTCATTTCCAGTAACAGTTTGAATTTTTAGGTTTCACTCTGTTTTCTCCTATATTGATAGTTGTATTTGGAACTCTAAATCGAACACGGTTTGTGCTAGCTTCATGAAACTTGACACAGTAAAGTAGTTTCACGTTCTATCTCTATGTTTTGTTTCCTCTTGATGTAGCCCTAAGCAGTGACTGGCAAGAAGCACTTTCATGGAAAGGGGTTGCCAAGCTTCCAAAAATTACGAATCTCCAGAAATCTCAGCAAATATTTTTTCACACAAACTGGATGATACTTTCAGGTAATGATCAGTACACTAAGGTGACTTGGTTCCCCAAATTTCGTTCTTCTATATTGAAGCGTTCATTTCCAGTAACAGTTTGAATTTTGAGGTTTCACTCTGTTTTCTCCTATATTGATAGATGTATTTGGAACTCTAAATCCAACACGGTTTGTGCTAGCTTCTTGAAACTTGACACAGTAAAGTAGTTTCACGTTCTATCTCTATGTTTTGTTTCCTCTTGATGTAGCCCTAAGCAGTGACTGGCGAGAAACACTTTCATGGAAAGGGGTTGCCAAGCTTCCAAAAATTACGAATCTCCAGAAATCTCAGCAAATATTTTTTCACCCAAACTGGATGATACTTTCAGGTAATGATCAGTACACTAAGGCGACTTGGTTCCCCAAATTTCGTTCTTCTATGTTGAAGCGTTCATTTCCAGTAACAGTTTGAATTTTTAGGTTTCACTCTGTTTTCTCCTATATTGATAGATATATTTGCAACTCTAAATCCAACACGGTTTGTGGTAGCTGCTTGAAACTTGACACAGTAAAGTAGTTTCACGTTCTATCTCTATGTTTTGTTTCCTCTTGATGTAGCCCTAAGCAGTGACTGGCGAGAAGCACTTTCATGGAAAGGGGTTGCCAAGCTTCCAAAAATTACGAATCTCCAGAAATCTCAGCAAATATTTTTTCACCCAAACTGGATGATACTTTCAGGTAATGATCAGTACACTAAGGCGACTTGGTTCCCCAAATTTCGTTCTTCTATGTTGAAGCGTTCATTTCCAGTAACAGTTTGAATTTTTAGGTTTCACTCTGTTTTCTCCTATATTGATAGATGTATTTGCAACTCTAAATCCAACACGGTTTGTGCTAGCTTCTTGAAACTTGACACAGTAAAGTAGTTTCACGTTCTATCTCTATGTTTTGTTTCCTCTTGATGTAGCCCTAAGCAGTGACTGGCGAGAAACACTTTCATGAAAAGGGGTTGCCAAGCTTCCAAAAATTACGAATCTCCAGAAATCTCAGCAAATATTTTTTCACCCAAACTGGATGATACTTTCAGGTAATGATCAGAACACTAAGGCGACTTGGTTCCCCAAATTTCGTTCTTCTATGTTGAAGCGTTCATTTCCAGTAACAGTTTGAATTTTTAGGTTTCACTCTGTTTTCTCCTATATTGATAGATGTATTTGGAACTCTAAATCGAACACGGTTTGTGCTAGCTGCTTGAAACTTGACACAGTAAAGTAGTTTCACGTTCTCTCTCTATGTTTTGTTTCCTCTTGATGTAGCGCTATGCACTGACTGGCGAGAAGCACTTTCATGGAAAGGGGTTGCCAAGCTTCCAAAAATTACGAATCTCCAGAAATGTCAGCAAATATTTTTTCATTCAAACTGGATGATACTTTCAGGTAATGATCAGTACACTAAGGCGACTTGGTTCCCCAAATTTCGTTCTTCTATGTTGAAGCGTTCATTTCGAGTAACAGTTTGAATTTTGAGGTTTCACTCTGTTTTCTCCTATATTGATAGATGTATTTGCAACTCTAAATCCCACACGGTTTGTGCTAGCTTCTTGAAACTTGACACAGTAAAGTAGTTTCACGTTCTATCTCTATGTTTTGTTTCCTCTTGATGTAGCCCTAAGCAGTGACTGGCGAGAAACACTTTCATGGAAAGGGGTTGCCAAGCTTCCAAAAATTACGAATCTCCAGAAATGTCAGCAAATATTTTTTCACCCAAACTGGATGATACTTTCAGGTAATGATCAGTACACTAAGGCGACTTGGTTCCCCAAATTTCGTTCTTCTATGTTGAAGCGTTCATTTCCAGTAACAGTTTGAATTTTGAGGTTTCACTCTGTTTTCTCCTATATTGATAGATGTATTTGCAACTCTAAATCCAACACGGTTTGTGGTAGCTGCTTGAAACTTGACACAGTAAAGTAGTTTCACGTTCTATCTCTATGTATTGTTTCCTCTTGATGTAGCCCTAAGCAGTGACTGGCGAGAAGCACTTTCATGGAAAGGGGTTGCCAAGCTTCCAAAAATTACGAATCTCCAGAAATCTCAGCAAATATTTTTTCACCCAAACTGGATGATACTTTCAGGTAATGATCAGTACACTAAGGCGACTTGGTTCCCCAAATTTCGTTCTTCTATGTTGAAGCGTTCATTTCCAGTAACAGTTTGAATTTTTAGGTTTCACTCTGTTTTCTCCTATATTGATAGATGTATTTGGAACTCTAAATCAAACACGGTTTGTGCTAGCTTCGTGAAACTTGACACAGTAAAGTAGTTTCACGTTCTATCTCTATATTTTGTTTCCTCTTGAGGTAGCCCTAAGCAGTGACTGGCGAGAAGCACTTTCATGGAAAGGGGTTGCCAAGCTTCCAAAAAATAGGAATCTCCAGAAATCTCAGCAAATATTTTTTCACCCAAACTGGATGATACTTTCAGGTAATGATCAGTACACTAAGGCGACTTGGTTCCCCAAATTTCGTTCTTCTATGTTGAAGCGTTCACTTCCAGTAACAGTTTGAATTTTTAGGTTTCACTCTGTTTTCTCCTATATTGATAGATGTATTTGGAACTCTAAATCGAACACGGTTTGTGCTAGCTTCTTGAAACTTGACACAGTAAAGTAGTTTCACGTTCTATCTCTATGTTTTGTTTCCTCTTGATGTAGCCCTAAGCAGTGACTGGCGAGAAGCACTTTCATGGAAAGGGGTTGCCAAGCTTCCAAAAATTACGAATCTCCAGAAATCTCAGCAAATATTTTTTCACCCAAACTGGATGATACTTTCAGGTAATGATCAGTACACTAAGGCGACTTGGTTCCCCAAATTTCGTTCTTCTATGTTGAAGCGTTCATTTCCAGTAACAGTTTGAATTTTGAGGTTTCACTCTGTTTTCTCCTATATTGATAGATGTATTTGGAACTCTAAATCCAACACGGTTTGTGCTAGCTTCTTGAAACTTGACACAGTAAAGTAGTTTCACGTTCTATCTCTATGTTTTGTTTCCTCTTGATGTAGCCCTAAGCAGTGACTGGCGAGAAGCACTTTCATGGAAAGGGGTTGCCAAGCTTCCAAAAATTACGAATCTCCAGAAATCACAGCAAATATTTTTTCACCCAAACTGGATGATACTTTCAGGTAATGATCAGTACACTAAGGCGACTTGGTTCCCCAAATTTCGTTCTTCTATGTTGAAGCGTTCATTTCCAGTAACAGTTTGAATTTTGAGGTTTCACTCTGTTTTCTCCTATATTGATAGATGTATTTGGAACTCTACATCGAACACGGTTTGTGCTAGCTTCTTGAAACTTGACACAGTAAAGTAGTTTCACGTTCTATCTCTATATTTTGTTTCCTCTTGATGTTGCCCTAAGCAGTGACTGGCGAGAAGCACTTTCATGGAAAGGGGTTGCCAAGATTCCAAAAATTACGAATCTCCAGAAATCTCAGCAAATATTTTTTCACCCAAACTGGATGATACTTTCAGGTAATGATCAGTACACTAAGGCGACTTGGTTCCCCAAATTTCGTTATTCTATGTTGAAGCGTTCACTTCCAGTAACAGTTTGAATTTTTAGGTTTCACTCTGTTTTCTCCTATATTGATAGATGTATTTGGAACTCTAAATCGAACACGGTTTGTGCTAGCTCCTTGAAACTTGACACAGTAAAGTAGTTTCACGTTCTATCTCTATGTTTTGTTTCCTCTTGATGTAGCCCTAAGCAGTGACTGGCGAGAAGCACTTTCATGGAAAGGGGTTGCCAAGCTTCCAAAAATTACGAATCTCCAGAAATCTCAGCAAATATTTTTTCACCCAAACTGGATGATACTTTCAGGTAATGATCAGTACACTAAGGCGACTTGGTTCCCCAAATTTCGTTCTTCTATGTTGAAGCGTTCATTTCCAGTAACAGTTTGAATTTTGAGGTTTCACTCTGTTTTCTCCTATATTGATAGATGTATTTGGAACTCTAAATCGAACACGGTTTGTGCTAGCTTCTTGAAACTTGACACAGTAAAGTAGTTTCACGTTCTATCTCTATATTTTGTTTCCTCTTGATGTTGCCCTAAGCAGTGACTGGCGAGAAGCACTTTCATGGAAAGGGGTTGCCAAGATTCCAAAAATTACGAATCTCCAGAAATCTCAGCAAATATTTTTTCACCCAAACTGGATGATACTTTCAGGTAATGATCAGTACACTAAGGCGACTTGGTTCCCCAAATTTCGTTATTCTATGTTGAAGCGTTCACTTCCAGTAACAGTTTGAATTTTTAGGTTTCACTCTGTTTTCTCCTATATTGATAGATGTATTTGGAACTCTAAATCGAACACGGTTTGTGCTAGCTCCTTGAAACTTGACACAGTAAAGTAGTTTCACGTTCTATCTCTATGTTTTGTTTCCTCTTGATGTAGCCCTAAGCAGTGACTGGCGAGAAGCACTTTCATGGAAAGGGGTTGCCAAGCTTCCAAAAATTACGAATCTCCAGAAATCTCAGCAAATATTTTTTCACCCAAACTGGATGATACTTTCAGGTAATGATCAGTACACTAAGGCGACTTGGTTCCCCAAATTTCGTTCTTCTATGTTGAAGCGTTCATTTCCAGTAACAGTTTGAATTTTGAGGTTTCACTCTGTTTTCTCCTATATTGATAGATGTATTTGGAACTCTAAATCGAACACGGTTTGTGCTAGCTCCTTGAAACTTGACACAGTAAAGTAGTTTCACGTTCTATCTCTATGTTTTGTTTCCTCTTGATGTAGCCCTAAGCAGTGACTGGCGAGAAGCACTTTCATGGAAAGGGGTTGCCAAGCTTCCAAAAATTACGTATCTCCAGAAATCTCAGCAAATATTTTTTCACCCAAACTGGATGATACTTTCAGGTAATGATCAGTACACTAAGGCGACTTGGTTCCCCAAATTTCGTTCTTCTATGTTGAAGCGTTCATTTCCAGTAACAGTTTGAATTTTTAGGTTTCACTCTGTTTTCTCCTATATTGATAGATGTATTTGCAACTCTAAATCCAACACGGTTTGGGCTAGCGTCTTGAAACTTGACACAGTAAAGTAGTTTCACGTTCTATCTCTATGTTTTGTTTCCTCTTGATGTAGCCCTAAGCAGTGACTGGCGAGAAACACTTTCATGGAAAGGGGTTGCCAAGCTTCCAAAAATTACGAATCTCCAGAAATCTCAGCAAATATTTTTTCACCCAAACTGGATGATACTTTCAGGTAATGATCAGTACACTAAGGCGACTTGGTTCCCCAAATTTCGTTCTTCTATGTTGAAGCGTTCATTTCCAGTAACAGTTTGAATTTTTAGGTTTCACTCTGTTTTCTCCTATATTGATAGATGTATTTGGAACTCTAAATTGAACACGGTTTGTGCTAGCTGCTTGAAACTTGACACAGTAAAGTAGTTTCACGTTCTCTCTCTATGTTTTGTTTCCTCTTGATGTAGCCCTATGCACTGACTGGCGAGAAGCACTTTCATGGAAAGGGGTTGCCAAGCTTCCAAAAATTACGAATCTCCAGAAATGTCAGCAAATATTTTTTTCATCCAAACTGGATGATACTTTCAGGTAATGATCAGTACACTAAGGCGACTTGGTTCCCCAAATTTCGTTCTTCTATGTTGAAGCATTCATTTCCAGTAACAGTTTGAATTTTTAGGTTTCACTCTGTTTTCTCCTATATTGATAGATGTATTTGGAACTCTAAATCGAACACGGTTTGTGCTAGCTTCTTGAAACTTGACACAGTAAAGTAGTTTCACGTTCTATCTCTATGTTTTGTTTCCTCTTGATGTAGCCCTAAGCAGTGACTGGCAAGAAGCACTTTCATGGAAAGGTGTTGCCAAGCTTCCAAAAATTACGAATCTCCAGAAATCTCAGCAAATATTTTTTCACCCAAACTGGATGATACTTTCAGGTAATGATCAGTACACTAAGGCGACTTGGTTCCCCAAATTTCGTTCTTCTATGTTGAAGCGTTCATTTCCAGTAACAGTTTGAATTTTTAGGTTTCACTCTGTTTTCTCCTATATTGATAGATGTATTTGGAACTCTAAATCCAACACGGTTTGTGCTAGCTTCTTGAAACTTGACACAGTAAAGTAGTTTCACGTTCTATCTCTATGTTTTGTTTCCTCTTGATGTAGCCCTAAGCAGTGACTGGCGAGAAACACTTTCATGAAAAGGGGTTGCCAAGCTTCCAAAAATTACGAATCTCCAGAAATCTCAGCAAATATTTTTTCACCCAAACTGGATGATACTTTCAGGTAATGATCAGAACACTAAGGCGACTTGGTTCCCCAAATTTCGTTCTTCTATGTTGAAGCGTTCATTTCCAGTAACAGTTTGAATTTTTAGGTTTCACTCTGTTTTCTCCTATATTGATAGATGTATTTGGAACTCTAAATCGAACACGGTTTGTGCTAGCTGCTTGAAACTTGACACAGTAAAGTAGTTTCACGTTCTCTCTCTATGTTTTGTTTCCTCTTGATGTAGCGCTATGCACTGACTGGCGAGAAGCACTTTCATGGAAAGGGGTTGCCAAGCTTCCAAAAATTACGAATCTCCAGAAATGTCAGCAAATATTTTTTCATTCAAACTGGATGATACTTTCAGGTAATGATCAGTACACTAAGGCGACTTGGTTCCCCAAATTTCGTTCTTCTATGTTGAAGCGTTCATTTCGAGTAACAGTTTGAATTTTGAGGTTTCACTCTGTTTTCTCCTATATTGATAGATGTATTTGCAACTCTAAATCCCACACGGTTTGTGCTAGCTTCTTGAAACTTGACACAGTAAAGTAGTTTCACGTTCTATCTCTATGTTTTGTTTCCTCTTGATGTAGCCCTAAGCAGTGACTGGCGAGAAACACTTTCATGGAAAGGGGTTGCCAAGCTTCCAAAAATTACGAATCTCCAGAAATGTCAGCAAATATTTTTTCACCCAAACTGGATGATACTTTCAGGTAATGATCAGTACACTAAGGCGACTTGGTTCCCCAAATTTCGTTCTTCTATGTTGAAGCGTTCATTTCCAGTAACAGTTTGAATTTTGAGGTTTCACTCTGTTTTCTCCTATATTGATAGATGTATTTGCAACTCTAAATCCAACACGGTTTGTGGTAGCTGCTTGAAACTTGACACAGTAAAGTAGTTTCACGTTCTATCTCTATGTATTGTTTCCTCTTGATGTAGCCCTAAGCAGTGACTGGCGAGAAGCACTTTCATGGAAAGGGGTTGCCAAGCTTCCAAAAATTACGAATCTCCAGAAATCTCAGCAAATATTTTTTCACCCAAACTGGATGATACTTTCAGGTAATGATCAGTACACTAAGGCGACTTGGTTCCCCAAATTTCGTTCTTCTATGTTGAAGCGTTCATTTCCAGTAACAGTTTGAATTTTTAGGTTTCACTCTGTTTTCTCCTATATTGATAGATGTATTTGGAACTCTAAATCAAACACGGTTTGTGCTAGCTTCGTGAAACTTGACACAGTAAAGTAGTTTCACGTTCTATCTCTATATTTTGTTTCCTCTTGATGTAGCCCTAAGCAGTGACTGGCGAGAAGCACTTTCATGGAAAGGGGTTGCCAAGCTTCCAAAAAATAGGAATCTCCAGAAATCTCAGCAAATATTTTTTCACCCAAACTGGATGATACTTTCAGGTAATGATCAGTACACTAAGGCGACTTGGTTCCCCAAATTTCGTTCTTCTATGTTGAAGCGTTCACTTCCAGTAACAGTTTGAATTTTTAGGTTTCACTCTGTTTTCTCCTATATTGATAGATGTATTTGGAACTCTAAATCGAACACGGTTTGTGCTAGCTTCTTGAAACTTGACACAGTAAAGTAGTTTCACGTTCTATCTCTATGTTTTGTTTCCTCTTGATGTAGCCCTAAGCAGTGACTGGCGAGAAGCACTTTCATGGAAAGGGGTTGCCAAGCTTCCAAAAATTACGAATCTCCAGAAATCTCAGCAAATATTTTTTCACCCAAACTGGATGATACTTTCAGGTAATGATCAGTACACTAAGGCGACTTGGTTCCCCAAATTTCGTTCTTCTATGTTGAAGCGTTCATTTCCAGTAACAGTTTGAATTTTGAGGTTTCACTCTGTTTTCTCCTATATTGATAGATGTATTTGGAACTCTAAATCCAACACGGTTTGTGCTAGCTTCTTGAAACTTGACACAGTAAAGTAGTTTCACGTTCTATCTCTATGTTTTGTTTCCTCTTGATGTAGCCCTAAGCAGTGACTGGCGAGAAGCACTTTCATGGAAAGGGGTTGCCAAGCTTCCAAAAATTACGAATCTCCAGAAATCACAGCAAATATTTTTTCACCCAAACTGGATGATACTTTCAGGTAATGATCAGTACACTAAGGCGACTTGGTTCCCCAAATTTCGTTCTTCTATGTTGAAGCGTTCATTTCCAGTAACAGTTTGAATTTTGAGGTTTCACTCTGTTTTCTCCTATATTGATAGATGTATTTGGAACTCTACATCGAACACGGTTTGTGCTAGCTTCTTGAAACTTGACACAGTAAAGTAGTTTCACGTTCTATCTCTATATTTTGTTTCCTCTTGATGTTGCCCTAAGCAGTGACTGGCGAGAAGCACTTTCATGGAAAGGGGTTGCCAAGATTCCAAAAATTACGAATCTCCAGAAATCTCAGCAAATATTTTTTCACCCAAACTGGATGATACTTTCAGGTAATGATCAGTACACTAAGGCGACTTGGTTCCCCAAATTTCGTTATTCTATGTTGAAGCGTTCACTTCCAGTAACAGTTTGAATTTTTAGGTTTCACTCTGTTTTCTCCTATATTGATAGATGTATTTGGAACTCTAAATCGAACACGGTTTGTGCTAGCTCCTTGAAACTTGACACAGTAAAGTAGTTTCACGTTCTATCTCTATGTTTTGTTTCCTCTTGATGTAGCCCTAAGCAGTGACTGGCGAGAAGCACTTTCATGGAAAGGGGTTGCCAAGCTTCCAAAAATTACGAATCTCCAGAAATCTCAGCAAATATTTTTTCACCCAAACTGGATGATACTTTCAGGTAATGATCAGTACACTAAGGCGACTTGGTTCCCCAAATTTCGTTCTTCTATGTTGAAGCGTTCATTTCCAGTAACAGTTTGAATTTTGAGGTTTCACTCTGTTTTCTCCTATATTGATAGATGTATTTGGAACTCTAAATCGAACACGGTTTGTGCTAGCTCCTTGAAACTTGACACAGTAAAGTAGTTTCACGTTCTATCTCTATGTTTTGTTTCCTCTTGATGTAGCCCTAAGCAGTGACTGGCGAGAAGCACTTTCATGGAAAGGGGTTGCCAAGCTTCCAAAAATTACGTATCTCCAGAAATCTCAGCAAATATTTTTTCACCCAAACTGGATGATACTTTCAGGTAATGATCAGTACACTAAGGCGACTTGGTTCCCCAAATTTCGTTCTTCTATGTTGAAGCGTTCATTTCCAGTAACAGTTTGAATTTTTAGGTTTCACTCTGTTTTCTCCTATATTGATAGATGTATTTGCAACTCTAAATCCAACACGGTTTGGGCTAGCGTCTTGAAACTTGACACAGTAAAGTAGTTTCACGTTCTATCTCTATGTTTTGTTTCCTCTTGATGTAGCCCTAAGCAGTGACTGGCGAGAAACACTTTCATGGAAAGGGGTTGCCAAGCTTCCAAAAATTACGAATCTCCAGAAATCTCAGCAAATATTTTTTCACCCAAACTGGATGATACTTTCAGGTAATGATCAGTACACTAAGGCGACTTGGTTCCCCAAATTTCGTTCTTCTATGTTGAAGCGTTCATTTCCAGTAACAGTTTGAATTTTTAGGTTTCACTCTGTTTTCTCCTATATTGATAGATGTATTTGGAACTCTAAATTGAACACGGTTTGTGCTAGCTGCTTGAAACTTGACACAGTAAAGTAGTTTCACGTTCTCTCTCTATGTTTTGTTTCCTCTTGATGTAGCCCTATGCACTGACTGGCGAGAAGCACTTTCATGGAAAGGGGTTGCCAAGCTTCCAAAAATTACGAATCTCCAGAAATGTCAGCAAATATTTTTTTCATCCAAACTGGATGATACTTTCAGGTAATGATCAGTACACTAAGGCGACTTGGTTCCCCAAATTTCGTTCTTCTATGTTGAAGCATTCATTTCCAGTAACAGTTTGAATTTTTAGGTTTCACTCTGTTTTCTCCTATATTGATAGATGTATTTGGAACTCTAAATCGAACACGGTTTGTGCTAGCTTCTTGAAACTTGACACAGTAAAGTAGTTTCACGTTCTATCTCTATGTTTTGTTTCCTCTTGATGTAGCCCTAAGCAGTGACTGGCAAGAAGCACTTTCATGGAAAGGTGTTGCCAAGCTTCCAAAAATTACGAATCTCCAGAAATCTCAGCAAATATTTTTTCACCCAAACTGGATGATACTTTCAGGTAATGATCAGTACACTAAGGCGACTTGGTTCCCCAAATTTCGTTCTTCTATGTTGAAGCGTTCATTTCCAGTAACAGTTTGAATTTTTAGGTTTCACTCTGTTTTCTCCTATATTGATAGATGTATTTGGAACTCTAAATCGAACACGGTTTGTGCTAGCTTCTTGAAACTTGACACAGTAAAGTAGTTTCACGTTCTATCTCTATGTTTTGTTTCCTCTTGATGTAGCCCTAAGCAGTGACTGGCGAGAAGCACTTTCATGGAAAGGGGTTGCCAAGCTTCCAAAAATTACGAATCTCCAGAAATCTCAGCAAATATTTTTTCACCCAAACTGGATGATACTTTCAGGTAATGATCAGTACACTAAGGCGACTTGGTTCCCCAAATTTCGTTCTTCTATGTTGAAGCGTTCATTTCCAGTAACAGTTTGAATTTTGAGGTTTCACTCTGTTTTCTCCTATATTGATAGATGTATTTGCAACTCTAAATCCAACACGGTTTGTGCTAGCTTCTTGAAACTTGGCACAGTAAAGTAGTTTCACGTTCTATCTCTATGTTTTGTTTCCTCTTGATGTAGCCCTAAGCAGTGACTGGCGAGAAGCACTTTCATGGAAAGGGGTTGCAAAGCTTCCAAAAATTACGAATCTCCAGAAATGTCAGAAAATATTTTTTCACCCAAACTGGATGATACTTTCAGGTAATGATCAGTACACTAAGGCGACTTGGTTCCCCAAATTTCGTTCTTCTATGTTGAAGCGTTCATTTCCAGTAACAGTTTGAATTTTTAGGTTTCACTCTGTTTTCTCCTATATTGATAGATGTATTTGCAACTCTAAATCCAACACGGTTTGGGCTAGCGTCTTGAAACTTGACACAGTAAAGTAGTTTCACGTTCTATCTCTATGTTTTGTTTCCTCTTGATGTAGCCCTATGCACTGACTGGCGAGAAAAACTTTCATGGAAAGGGGTTGCCAAGCTTCCAAAAATTACGAATCTCCAGAAATCTCAGCAAATATTTTTTCACCCAAACTGGATGATACTTTCAGGTAATGATCACTACACTAAGGCGACTTGGTTCCCCAAATTTCGTTCTTCTATGTTGAAGCGTTCATTTCCAGTAACAGTTTGAATTTTGACGTTTCACTCTGTTTTCTCCTATATTGATAGATGTATTTGGAACTCTAAATCGAACACGGTTTGTACTAGCTTCTTGAAACTTGACACAGTAAAGTAGTTTCACGTTCTATCTCTATGTTTTGTTTCCTCTTGATGTAGCCCTATGCACTGACTGGCGAGAAGCACTTTCATGGAAAGGGTTTGCCTAGCTTCCAAAAATTACGAATCTCCAGAAATGTCAGCAAATATTTTTTCATCCAAACTGGATGATACTTTCAGGTAATAATCAGTACACTAAGGCGACTTGGTTCCCCAAATTTCGTTCTTCTATGTTGAAGCGTTCATTTCCAGTAACAGTTTGAATTTTGAGGTTTCACTCTGTTTTCTCCTATATTGATGGATGTATTTGGAACTCTAAATCGAACACGGTTTGTACTAGCTTCTTGAAACTTGACACAGTAAAGTAGTTTCACGTTCTATCTCTATGTTTTGTTTCCTCTTGATGTAGCCCTAAGCAGTGACTGGCGAGAAGCACTTTCATGGAAAGGGGTTGCCAAGCTTCCAAAAATTACGAATCTCCAGAAATGTCAGCAAATATTTTTTCATCCAATCTGGATGATACTTTCAGGTAATGATCAGTACACTAAGGCGACTTGGTTCCCCAAATTTCGTTCTTCTATATTGAAGCGTTCATTTCCAGTAACAGTTTGAATTTTGAGGATTCACTCTGTTTTCTCCTATATTGATAGATGTATTTGGACCTCTAAATCGAACACGGTTTGTGCTAGCTTCTTGAAACTTGACACAGTAAAGTAGTTTCACGTTCTATCTCTATGTTTTGTTTCCTCTTGATGTAGCCCTAAGCACTGACTGGCGAGAAGCACTTTCATGGAAAGGGTTTGCCTAGCTTCCAAAAATTACGAATCTCCAGAAATGTCAGCAAATATTTTTTCATCCAAACTGGATGATACTTTCAGGTAATGATCAGTACACTAAGGTGACTTGGTTCCCCAAATTTCGTTCTTCTATGTTGAAGCCTTCATTTCCAGTAACAGTTTGAATTTTGAGGTATCACTCTGTTTTCTCCTATATTGATAGATGTATTTGGAACTCTAAATCGAACACGGTTTGTGCTAGCTTCTTGAAACTTGACACAGTAAAGTAGTTTCACGTTCTATCTCTATGTTTTGTTTCCTCTTGATGTAGCCCTAAGCACTGACTGGCGAGAAACACTTTCATGGAAAGGGTTTGCCTAGCTTCCAAAAATTACGAATCTCCAGAAATGTCAGCAAATATTTTTTCACCCAAACTGGATGATACTTTCAGGTAATGATCAGTACACTAAGGCGACTTGGTTCCCCAAATTTCGTTCTTCTATGTTGAAGCGTTCATTTCCAGTAACAGTTTGAATTTTGAGGTTTCACTCTGTTTTCTCATATATTGATAGATGCATTTGGAACTCTAAATCGAACACGGTTTGTGCTAGCTTCTTGAAACTTGACACAGTAAAGTAGTTTCACGTTCTATCTCTATGTTTTGTTTCCTCTTGATGTAGCCCTAAGCAGTGACTGGTGAGAAGCACTTTCATGGAAAGGGGTTGCCAAGCTTCCAAAAATTACGAATCTCCAGAAATCTCAGCAAATATTTTTTCATCCAAACTGGATACTTTCAGGTAATGATCAGTACACTAAGGCGACTTGGTTCCCCAAATTTCGTTCTTCTATGTTGAAGCGTTCATTTCCAGTAACAGTTTGAATTTTGAGGTTTCACTCTGTTTTCTCCTATATTGATGAATGTATTTGGAACTCTAAATCGAACACGGTTTGTACTAGCTTTTTGAAACTTGACACAGTTAAGTAGTTTCACGTTCTATCTCTATGTTTTGTTTCCTCTTGATGTAGCCCTAAGCAGTGACTGGCGAGAAGCACTTTCATGGAAAGGGGTTGCCAAGCTTCCAAAAATTACGAATCTCCAGAAATCTCAGCAAATATTTTTTCACCCAAACTGGATGATACTTTCAGGTAATGATCAGTACACTAAGGCGACTTGGTTCCCCAAATTTCGTTCTTCTATGTTGAAGCGTTCATTTCCAGTAACAGTTTGAATTTTGAGGTTTCACTCTGTTTTCTCCTATATTGATAGATGTATCTGGAACTCTAAATCGAACACGGTTTGTGCTAGTTTCTTGAAACTTGACACAGTAAAGTAGTTTCACGTTCTATCTCTATGTTTTGTTTCCTCTTGATGTAGCCCTAAGCAGTGACTGGCGAGATGCACTTTCATGGAAAGGGGTTGCCAAGCTTCCAAAAATTACGAATCTCCAGAAATCTCAGCAAATATTTTTTCACCCAAACTGGATGATACTTTCAGGTAATGATCAGTACACTAAGGCGACTTGGTTCCCCAAATTTCGTTCTTCTATATTGAAGCGTTCATTTCCAGTAACAGTTTGAATTTTGAGGTTTCACTCTGTTTTCTCCTATATTGATAGATGTATTTGGAACTCTAAATCCAACACGGTTTGTGCTAGCTTCTTGAAACTTGACACAGTAAAGTAGTTTCACGTTCTATCTCTATGTTTTGTTTCCTCTTGATGTAGCCCTATGCACTGACTGGCGAGAAACACTTTCATGGAAAGGGTTTGCCTAGCTTCCAAAAATTACGAATCTCCAGAAATCTCAGCAAATATTTTTTCACCCAAACTGGATGATACTTTCAGGTAATGATCAGTACACTAAGGCGACTTGGTTCCCCAAATTTCGTTCTTCTATGTTGAAGCGTTCATTTCCAGTAACAGTTTGAATTTTGAGGTTTCACTCTGTTTTTTCCTATATTGATAGATGTATTTGGAACTCTAAATCGAACACGGTTTGTGCTAGCTTCTTGAAACTTGACACAGTAAAGTAGTTTCACGTTCTATCTCTATGTTTTGTTTCCTCTTGATGTAGCCCTAAGCAGTGACTGGCGAGAAGCACTTTCATGGAAAGGGGTTGCCAAGCTTCCAAAAATTACGAATCTCCAGAAATGTCAACAAATATTTTTTCACCCAAACTGGATGATACTTTCAGGTAATGATCAGTACACTAAGGCGACTTGGTTCCCCAAATTTCGTTCTTCTATATTGAAGCGTTCATTTCCAGTAACAGTTTGAATTTTGAGGTTTCACTCTGTTTTCTCCTATATTGATAGATGTATTTGCAACTCTAAATCCAACACGGTTTGTGCTAGCTTCTTGAAACTTGACACAGTAAAGTAGTTTCACGTTCTATCTCTATGTTTTGTTTCCTCTTGATGTAGCCCTAAGCAGTGACTGGCGAGAAGCACTTTCATGGAAAGGCGTTGCCAAGCTTCCAAAAATTACGAATCTCCAGAAATGTCAGCAAATATATTTTCACCCAAACTAGTTGATACTTTCATGTAATGATCAGTACACTAAGGCGACTTGGTTCCCCAAATTTCGTTCATCTATGTTGAAGCGTTCATTTCCAGTAGAAGTTTGAATTTTTAGGTTTCACTCTGTTTTCTCCTATATTGATAGATGTATTTGGAACTCTAAATCGAACACGGTTTGTGCTAGCTTCTTGAAACTTGACACAGTAAAGTAGTTTCACGTTCTATCTCTATGTTTTTTTTCCTCTTGATGTAGCCCTAAGCACTGACTGGCGAGAAGAACTTTCATGGAAAGGGTTTGCCTAGCTTCCAAAAATTACGAATCTCCAGAAATGTCAGCAAATATTTTTTCATCCCAATTGGATGATACTTTCAGGTAATGATCAGTACACTAAGGCGACTTGGTTCCCCAAATTTTGTTCTTCTATGTTGAAGCGTTCATTTCCAGTAACAGTTTGAATTTTGAGGTTTCACTCTGTTTTCTCCTATATTGATGGATGTATTTGGAACTCTAAATCGAACACGGTTTTTACTAGCTTCTTGAAACTTGACAAAGTTAAGTAGTTTCACGTTCTATCTCTATGTTTTGTTTCCTCTTGATGTAGCCCTAAGCAGTGACTGGCGAGAAGCACTTTCATGGAAAGGGGTTGCCAAGCTTGCAAAAATTACGAATCTCAAGAAATCTCAGCAAATATTTTTTCACCCAAACTGGATGATACTTTCAGGTAATGATCAGTACACTAAGGCGACTTGGTTCCCCAAATTTCGTTCTTCTATGTTGAAGCGTTCATTTCCAGTAACAGTTTGAATTTTGAGGTTTCACTCTGTTTTCTCGTATATTGATAGATGTATTTGGAACTCTAAATCCAACACGGTTTGTGCTAGCTTCTTGAAACTTGACACACTAAAGTAGTTTCACGTTCTATCTCTATGTTTTGTTTCCTCTTGATGTAGCCCTAAGCAGTGACTGGCGAGAAACACTTTCATGGAAAGGGGTTGCCAAGCTTCCAAAAATTACGAATCTCCAGAAATCTCAGCAAATATTTTTTCACCCAAACTGGATGATACTTTCAGGTAATGATCAGTACACTAAGGCGACTTGGTTCCCCAAATTTCGTTCTTCTATGTTGAAGCGTTCATTTCCAGTAACAGTTTGAATTTTGAGGTTTCACTCTGTTTTCTCCTATATTGATAGATGTATTTGGAACTCTAAATCCAAGACGGTTTGTGCTAGCTTCTTCAAACTTGACACAGTAAAGTAGTTTCACGTTCTATCTCTTTGTTTTGCTTCCTCTTGATGTAGCCCTAAGCAGTGACTGGCGAGAAACACTTTCATGGAAAGGGGTTGCCAAGCTTCCAAAAATTACGAATCTCCAGAAATCTCAGCAAATATTTTTTCACCCAAACTGGATGATACTTTCAGGTAATGATCAGTACACTAAGGCGACTTGGTTCCCCAAATTTCGTTCTTCTATGTTGAAGCGTTCATTTCCAGTAACAGTTTGAATTTTGAGGTTTCACTCTGTTTTCTCCTATATTGATAGATGTATTTGGAACTCTAAATCGAACACGGTTTGTGCTAGCTTCTTGAAACTTGGCACAGTAAAGTAGTTTCACGTTCTATCTCTATGTTTTGTTTCCTCTTGATGTAGCCCTAAGCAGTGACTGGCGAGAAGCACTTTCATGGAAAGGGGTTGCCAAGCTTCCAAAAATTACGAATCTCCAGAAATGTCAGCAAATATTTTTTCACCCAAACTGGATGATACTTTCAGGTAATGATCAGTACACTAAGGCGACTTGGTTCCCCAAATTTCGTTCTTCTATGTTGAAGCGTTCATTTCCAGTAACAGTTTGAATTTTTAGGTTTCACTCTGTTTTCTCCTATATTGATAGATGTATTTGGAACTCTAAATCGAACGCGGTTTGTGCTAGCTTCTTGAAACTTGACACAGTAAAGTAGTTTCACGTTCTATCTCTATGTTTTGTTTCCTCTTGATGTAGCCCTAAGCAGTGACTGGCGAGAAGCACTTTCATGGAAAGGTGTTGCCAAGCTTCCAAAAATTACGAATCTCCAGAAATCTCAGCAAATATTTTTTCACCCAAACTGGATGATACTTTCAGGTAATGATCAGTACACTAAGGCGACTTGGTTCCCCAAATTTCGTTCTTCTATGTTGAAGCGTTCATTTCCAGTAACAGTTTGAATTTTGAGGTTTCACTCTGTTTTCTCCTATATTGATAGATGTATTTGGAACTCTAAATCGAACACGGTTTGTGCTAGCTTCTTGAAACTTGACACAGTAAAGTAGTTTCACGTTCTATCTCTATGTTTTGTTTCCTCTTGATGTAGCCCTAAGCAGTGACTGGCGAGAAGCACTTTCATGGAAAGGGGTTGCCAAGCTTCCAAAAATTACGAATCTCCAGAAATCTCAGCAAATATTTTTTCACCCAAACTGGATGATACTTTCAGGTAATGATCAGTACACTAAGGCGACTTGGTTCCCCAAATTTCGTTCTTCTATGTTGAAGCGTTCATTTCCAGTAACAGTTTGAATTTTGAGGTTTCACTCTGTTTTCTCCTATATTGATAGATGTATTTGGAACTCTAAATCGAACACGGTTTGTGCTAGCTTCTTGAAACTTGGCACAGTAAAGTAGTTTCACGTTCTATCTCTATGTTTTGTTTCCTCTTGATGTAGCCCTAAGCAGTGACTGGCGAGAAGCACTTTCATGGAAAGGGGTTGCCAAGCTTCCAAAAATTACGAATCTCCAGAAATGTCAGCAAATATTTTTTCACCCAAACTGGATGATACTTTCAGGTAATGATCAGTACACTAAGGCGACTTGGTTCCCCAAATTTCGTTCTTCTATGTTGAAGCGTTCATTTCCAGTAACAGTTTGAATTTTTAGGTTTCACTCTGTTTTCTCCTATATTGATAGATGTATTTGGAACTCTAAATCGAACGCGGTTTGTGCTAGCTTCTTGAAACTTGACACAGTAAAGTAGTTTCACGTTCTATCTCTATGTTTTGTTTCCTCTTGATGTAGCCCTAAGCAGTGACTGGCGAGAAGCACTTTCATGGAAAGGTGTTGCCAAGCTTCCAAAAATTACGAATCTCCAGAAATCTCAGCAAATATTTTTTCACCCAAACTGGATGATACTTTCAGGTAATGATCAGTACACTAAGGCGACTTGGTTCCCCAAATTTCGTTCTTCTATGTTGAAGCGTTCATTTCCAGTAACAGTTTGAATTTTGAGGTTTCACTCTGTTTTCTCCTATATTGATAGATGTATTTGGAACTCTAAATCGAACACGGTTTGTGCTAGCTTCTTGAAACTTGACACAGTAAAGTAGTTTCACGTTCTATCTCTATGTTTTGTTTCCTCTTGATGTAGCCCTAAGCAGTGACTGGCGAGAAGCACTTTCATGGAAAGGGGTTGCCAAGCTTCCAAAAATTACGAATCTCCAGAAATCTCAGCAAATATTTTTTCACCCAAACTGGATGATACTTTCAGGTAATGATCAGTACACTAAGGCGACTTGGTTCCCCAAATTTCGTTCTTCTATATTGAAGCGTTCATTTCCAGTAACAGTTTGAATTTTGAGGTTTCACTCTGTTTTCTCCTATATTGATAGATGTATTTGGAACTCTAAATCGAACACGGTTTGTGCTAGCTTCTTGAAACTTGACACAGTAAAGTAGTTTCACGTTCTATCTCTATGTTTTGTTTCCTCTTGATGTAGCCCTAAGCAGTGACTGGCGAGAAACACTTTCATGGAAAGGGGTTGCCAAGCTTCCAAATATTACGAATCCCCAGAAATCTCAGCAAATATTTTTTCACCCAAACTGGATGATACTTTCAGGTAATGATCAGTACACTAAGGCGACTTGGTTCCCCAAATTTCGTTCTTCTATGTTGCAGCGTTCATTTCGAGTAACAGTTTGAATTTTGAGGTTTCACTCTGTTTTCTCCTATATTGATAGATGTATTTGGAACTCTAAATCCAACACGGTTTGTGCTAGCTTATTGAAACTTGACACAGTAAAGTAGTTTCACGTTCTATCTCTATGTTTTGTTTCCTCTTGATGTAGCCCTATGCACTGACTGGCGAGAAACACTTTCATGGAAAGGGTTTGCCTAGCTTCCAAAAATTACGAATCTCCAGAAATCTCAGCAAATATTTTTTCACCCAAACTGGATGATACTTTCAGGTAATGATCAGTACACTAAGGCGACTTGGTTCCCCAAATTTCGTGCTTCTATATTGAAGCGTTCATTTCCAGTAACAGTTTGAATTTTGAGGTTTCACTCTGTTTTTTCCTATATTGACAGATGTATTTGGAACTCTAAATCGAACACGGTTTGTGCTAGCTTCTTGAAACTTGACACAGTAAAGTAGTTTCACGTTCTATCTCTACGTTTTGTTTCCTCTTGATGTAGCCCTAAGCAGTGACTGGCGAGAAGCACTTTCATAAAAAGGGGTTGCCAAGCTTCCAAAAATTACGAATCTCCAGAAATGTCAGCAAATATTTTTTCACCCAAACTGGATGATACTTTCAGGTAATGATCAGTACACTAAGGCGACTTGTTTCCCCAAATTTCGTTCTTCTATATTGAAGCGTTCATTTCCAGTAACAGTTTGAATTTTGAGGTTTCACTCTGTTTTCTCCTATATTGATAGATGTATTTGCAACTCTAAATCCAACACGGTTTGTGCTAGCTTCTTGAAACTTGACACAGTAAAGTAGTTTCACGTTCTATCTCTATGTTTTGTTTCCTCTTGATGTAGCCCTAAGCAGTGACTGGCGAGAAGCACTTTCATGGAAAGGCGTTGCCAAGCTTCCAAAAATTACGAATCTCCAGAAATATCAGCAAATATTTTTTCACCCAAACTAGATGATACTTTCATGTAATGATCAGTACACTAAGGCAACTTGGTTCCCCAAATTTCGTTCTTCTATGTTGAAGCGTTCATTTCCAGTAGAAGTTTGAATTTTTAGGTTTCACTCTGTTTTCTCCTATATTGATAGATGTATTTGGAACTCTAAATCGAACACGGTTTGTGCTAGCTTTTTGAAACTTGACACAGTGAAGTAGTTTCACGTTCTATCTCTATGTTTTGTTTCCTCTTGATGTAGCCCTAAGCACTGACTGGCGAGAAGCACTTTCATGGAAAGGGTTTGCCTAGCTTCCAAAAATTACGAATCTCCAGAAATGTCAGCAAATATTTTTTCATCCAAACTGGATGATACTTTCAGGTAATAATCAGTACACTAAGGCGACTTGGTTCCCCAAATTTCGTTCTTCTATGTTGAAGCGTTCATTTCCAGTAACAGTTTGAATTTTGAGGTTTCACTCTGTTTTCTCCTATATTGATGGATGTATTTGGAACTCTAAATCGAACACGGTTTGTACTAGCTCCTTGAAACTTGACACAGTAAAGTAGTTTCACGTTCTATCTCTATGTTTTGTTTCCTCTTGATGTAGCCCTAAGCAGTGACTGGCGAGAAGCACTTTCATGGAAAGTGGTTGCCAAGCTTCCAAAAATTACGAATCTCCAGAAATGTCAGCAAATATTTTTTCATCCAATCTGGATGATACTTTCAGGTAATGATCAGTACACTAAGGCGACTTGGTTCCCCAAATTTCGTTCTTCTATATTGAAGCGTTCATTTCCAGTAACAGTTTGAATTTTGAGGATTCACTCTGTTTTCTCCTATATTGATAGATGTATTTGGAACTCTAAATCGAACACGGTTTGTGCTAGCTTCTTGAAACTTGACAGAGTAAAGTAGTTTCACGTTCTATCTCTATGTTTTGTTTCCTCTTGATGTAGCCCTAAGCACTGACTGGCGAGAAGCACTTTCATGGAAAGGGTTTGCCTAGCTTCCAAAAATTACGAATCTCCAGAAATGTCAGCAAATATTTTTTCACCCAAACTGGATGATACTTTCAGGTAATGATCAGTACACTAAGGCGACTTGGTTCCCCAAATTTCGTTCTTCTATGTTGAAGCGTTCATTTCCAGTAACAGTTTGAATTTTGAGGTTTCACTCTGTTTTCTCCTATATTGATAGATGCATTTGGAACTCTAAATCGAACACGGTTTGTGCTAGCTTCTTGAAACTTGACACAGTAAAGTAGTTTCACGTTCTATCTCTATGTTTTGTTTCCTCTTGATGTAGCCCTAAGCAGTGACTGGTGAGAAGCACTTTCATGGAAAGGGGTTGCCAAGCTTCCAAAAATTACGAATCTCCAGAAATGTCAGCAAATATTTTTTCATCCAAACTGGATGATACTTTCAGGTAATGATCAGTACACTAAGGCGACTTGGTTCCCCAAATTTCGTTCTTCTATGTTGAAGCGTTCATTTCCAGTAACAGTTTGAATTTTGAGGTTTCACTCTGTTTTCTCCTATATTGATGAATGTATTTGGAACTCTAAATCGAACACGGTTTGTGCTAGCTGCTTGAAACTTGACACAGTAAAGTAGTTTCACGTTCTATCTCTATGTTTTGTTTCCTCTTAATGTAGCCCTAAGCAGTGACTGGCGAGAAGCACTTTCATGGAAAGGGGTTGCCAAGCTTCCAAAAATTACGAATCTCCAGAAATCTCAGCAAATATTTTTTCACCCAAACTGGATGATACTTTCAGGTAATGATCAGTACACTAAGGCGACTTGGTTCCCCAAATTTCGTTCTTCTATGTTGAAGCGTTCATTTCCAGTAACAGTTTGAATTTTGAGGTTTCACTCTGTTTTCTCCTATATTGATAGATGTATCTGGAACTCTAAATCGAACACGGTTTGTGCTAGTTTCTTGAAACTTGACACAGTAAAGTAGTTTCACGTTCTATCTCTATGTTTTGTTTCCTCTTGATGTAGCCCTAAGCAGTGACTGGCGAGATGCACTTTCATGGAAAGGGTTTGCCTAGCTTCCAAAAATTACGAATCTCCAGAAATGTCAGCAAATATTTTTTCACCCAAACTGGATGATACTTTCAGATAATGATCAGTACACTAAGGCGACTTGGTTCCCCAAATTTCGTTCTTCTATGTTGAAGCGTTCATTTCCAGTAACAGTTTGAATTTTGAGGTTTCACTCTGTTTTCTCCTATATTGATAGATGCATTTGGAACATTAAATCGAACACGGTTTGTGCTAGCTTCTTGAAACTTGACACAGTAAAGTAGTTTCACGTTCTATCTCTATGTTTTGTTTCCTCTTGATGTAGCCCTAAGCAGTGACTGGCGAGAAGCACTTTCATGGAAAGGGGTTGCCAAGCTTTCAAAAATTACGAATCTCCAGAAATGTCAGCAAAAAATTTTTTCATCCAAACTGGATGATACTTTCAGGTAATGATCAGTACACTAAGGCGACTTGGTTCCCCAAATTTCGTGCTTCTATATTGAAGCGTTCATTTCCAGTAACAGTTTGAATTTTGAGGTTTCACTCTGTTTTTTCCTATATTGACAGATGTATTTGGAACTCTAAATCGAACACGGTTTGTGCTAGCTTCTTGAAACTTGACACAGTAAAGTAGTTTCACGTTCTATCTCTACGTTTTGTTTCCTCTTGATGTAGCCCTAAGCAGTGACTGGCGAGAAGCACTTTCATAAAAAGGGGTTGCCAAGCTTCCAAAAATTACGAATCTCCAGAAATGTCAGCAAATATTTTTTCACCCAAACTGGATGATACTTTCAGGTAATGATCAGTACACTAAGGCGACTTGTTTCCCCAAATTTCGTTCTTCTATATTGAAGCGTTCATTTCCAGTAACAGTTTGAATTTTGAGGTTTCACTCTGTTTTCTCCTATATTGATAGATGTATTTGCAACTCTAAATCCAACACGGTTTGTGCTAGCTTCTTGAAACTTGACACAGTAAAGTAGTTTCACGTTCTATCTCTATGTTTTGTTTCCTCTTGATGTAGCCCTAAGCAGTGACTGGCGAGAAGCACTTTCATGGAAAGGCGTTGCCAAGCTTCCAAAAATTACGAATCTCCAGAAATATCAGCAAATATTTTTTCACCCAAACTAGATGATACTTTCATGTAATGATCAGTACACTAAGGCAACTTGGTTCCCCAAATTTCGTTCTTCTATGTTGAAGCGTTCATTTCCAGTAGAAGTTTGAATTTTTAGGTTTCACTCTGTTTTCTCCTATATTGATAGATGTATTTGGAACTCTAAATCGAACACGGTTTGTGCTAGCTTTTTGAAACTTGACACAGTGAAGTAGTTTCACGTTCTATCTCTATGTTTTGTTTCCTCTTGATGTAGCCCTAAGCACTGACTGGCGAGAAGCACTTTCATGGAAAGGGTTTGCCTAGCTTCCAAAAATTACGAATCTCCAGAAATGTCAGCAAATATTTTTTCATCCAAACTGGATGATACTTTCAGGTAATAATCAGTACACTAAGGCGACTTGGTTCCCCAAATTTCGTTCTTCTATGTTGAAGCGTTCATTTCCAGTAACAGTTTGAATTTTGAGGTTTCACTCTGTTTTCTCCTATATTGATGGATGTATTTGGAACTCTAAATCGAACACGGTTTGTACTAGCTCCTTGAAACTTGACACAGTAAAGTAGTTTCACGTTCTATCTCTATGTTTTGTTTCCTCTTGATGTAGCCCTAAGCAGTGACTGGCGAGAAGCACTTTCATGGAAAGTGGTTGCCAAGCTTCCAAAAATTACGAATCTCCAGAAATGTCAGCAAATATTTTTTCATCCAATCTGGATGATACTTTCAGGTAATGATCAGTACACTAAGGCGACTTGGTTCCCCAAATTTCGTTCTTCTATATTGAAGCGTTCATTTCCAGTAACAGTTTGAATTTTGAGGATTCACTCTGTTTTCTCCTATATTGATAGATGTATTTGGAACTCTAAATCGAACACGGTTTGTGCTAGCTTCTTGAAACTTGACAGAGTAAAGTAGTTTCACGTTCTATCTCTATGTTTTGTTTCCTCTTGATGTAGCCCTAAGCACTGACTGGCGAGAAGCACTTTCATGGAAAGGGTTTGCCTAGCTTCCAAAAATTACGAATCTCCAGAAATGTCAGCAAATATTTTTTCACCCAAACTGGATGATACTTTCAGGTAATGATCAGTACACTAAGGCGACTTGGTTCCCCAAATTTCGTTCTTCTATGTTGAAGCGTTCATTTCCAGTAACAGTTTGAATTTTGAGGTTTCACTCTGTTTTCTCCTATATTGATAGATGCATTTGGAACTCTAAATCGAACACGGTTTGTGCTAGCTTCTTGAAACTTGACACAGTAAAGTAGTTTCACGTTCTATCTCTATGTTTTGTTTCCTCTTGATGTAGCCCTAAGCAGTGACTGGTGAGAAGCACTTTCATGGAAAGGGGTTGCCAAGCTTCCAAAAATTACGAATCTCCAGAAATGTCAGCAAATATTTTTTCATCCAAACTGGATGATACTTTCAGGTAATGATCAGTACACTAAGGCGACTTGGTTCCCCAAATTTCGTTCTTCTATGTTGAAGCGTTCATTTCCAGTAACAGTTTGAATTTTGAGGTTTCACTCTGTTTTCTCCTATATTGATGAATGTATTTGGAACTCTAAATCGAACACGGTTTGTGCTAGCTGCTTGAAACTTGACACAGTAAAGTAGTTTCACGTTCTATCTCTATGTTTTGTTTCCTCTTAATGTAGCCCTAAGCAGTGACTGGCGAGAAGCACTTTCATGGAAAGGGGTTGCCAAGCTTCCAAAAATTACGAATCTCCAGAAATCTCAGCAAATATTTTTTCACCCAAACTGGATGATACTTTCAGGTAATGATCAGTACACTAAGGCGACTTGGTTCCCCAAATTTCGTTCTTCTATGTTGAAGCGTTCATTTCCAGTAACAGTTTGAATTTTGAGGTTTCACTCTGTTTTCTCCTATATTGATAGATGTATCTGGAACTCTAAATCGAACACGGTTTGTGCTAGTTTCTTGAAACTTGACACAGTAAAGTAGTTTCACGTTCTATCTCTATGTTTTGTTTCCTCTTGATGTAGCCCTAAGCAGTGACTGGCGAGATGCACTTTCATGGAAAGGGTTTGCCTAGCTTCCAAAAATTACGAATCTCCAGAAATGTCAGCAAATATTTTTTCACCCAAACTGGATGATACTTTCAGATAATGATCAGTACACTAAGGCGACTTGGTTCCCCAAATTTCGTTCTTCTATGTTGAAGCGTTCATTTCCAGTAACAGTTTGAATTTTGAGGTTTCACTCTGTTTTCTCCTATATTGATAGATGCATTTGGAACATTAAATCGAACACGGTTTGTGCTAGCTTCTTGAAACTTGACACAGTAAAGTAGTTTCACGTTCTATCTCTATGTTTTGTTTCCTCTTGATGTAGCCCTAAGCAGTGACTGGCGAGAAGCACTTTCATGGAAAGGGGTTGCCAAGCTTTCAAAAATTACGAATCTCCAGAAATGTCAGCAAAAAATTTTTTCATCCAAACTGGATGATACTTTCAGGTAATGATCAGTACACTAAGGCGACTTGGTTCCCCAAATTTCATTCTTCTATGTTGAAGCGTTCATTTCCAGTAACACTTTGAATTTTGAGGTTTCACTCTGTTTTATCCTATATTGATGGATGTATTTGGAACTCTAAATCGAACACGGTTTGTACTAGCTTCTTGAAACTTGACACAGTTAAGTAGTTTCACGTTCTATCTCTATGTTTTGTTTCCTTTTGATGTAGCCCTAAGCAGTGACTGGCGAGAAGCACTTTCATGGAAAGGGGTTGCCAAGATTCCAAAAATTACGAATCTCCAGAAATCTCAGCAAATATTTTTTCACCCAAACTGGATGATACTTTCAGGTAATGATCAGTACACTAAGGCGACTTGGTTCCCCAAATTTCGTTCTTCTATGATGAAGCGTTCATTTCCAGTAACAGTTTGAATTTTCAGGTTTCACTCTGTTTTCTCCTATATTGATAGATGTATTTGGAACTCTAAATCCAACTCGGTTTGTGCTAGCTTCTTGAAACTTGACACAGTGAAGTAGTTTCACGTTCTATCTCTATGTTTTGTTTCCTCTTGATGTAGCCCTAAGCACTGACTGGCGAGAAACACTTTCATGGAAAGGGGTTGCGAAGCTTCCAAAAGTTACGAATCTCCAGAAATCTCAGCAAATATTTTTTCACCCAAACTGGATGATACTTTCAGGTAATGATCAGTACACGAAGGTGACTTGGTTCCCCAAATTTCGTGCTTCTATGTTGAAGCGTTCATTTGCAGTAACAGTTTGAATTTTTAGGTTTCAATCTGTTTTCTCCTATATTGATAGATGTATTTGGAACTCTAAATCCAACACGGTTTGTGCTAGCTTCATGAAACTTGACACAGTAAAGTAGTTTCACGTTCTATGTCTATGTTTTGTTTCCTCTTGATGTAGCCCTAAGCACTGACTGGCGAGAAACACTTTCATGGAAAGGGGTTGCCAAGCTTCCAAAAATTACGAATCTCCAGAAATCTCAGCAAATATTTTTTCACCCAAACTGGATGATACTTTCAGGTAATGATCAGTAAACGAAGGCGACTTTGTTCCCCAAATTTCGTTCTTCTATGTTGAAGCGTTCATTTCCAGTAACACTTTGAATTTTGAGGTTTCACTCTGTTTTCTCCTATATTGATAGATGTATTTGGAACTCTAAATCCAACACGGTTTGTGCTAGCTTCTTGAAACTTGACACAGTGAAGTAGTTTCACGTTCTATCTCTATGTTTTGTTTCCTCTTGATGTAGCCCTAAGCACTGACTGGCGAGAAACCCTTTCATGGAAAGGGGTTGCCAAGCTTCCAAAAATTACGAATCTCCAGAAATTTCAGCCAATATTTTTTCAACCAAACTGGATGATACTTTCAGGTAATGATCAGTACACTAAGTCGACTTGGTTCCCCAAATTTCGTTCTTCTATGTTGAAGCGTTCATTTCCAGTAACAGTTTGAATTTTTAGGTATCACTCTGTTTTCTCCTATATTGATAGATGTATTTGGAACTCTAAATCGAACACGGTTTGTGCTAGCTTCTTGAAACTTGACACAGTAAAGTAGTTTCACGTTCTATCTCTATGTTTTGTTTCCTCTTGACGTAGCCCTAAGCACTGACTGGCGAGAAACACTTTCATGGAAAGGGTTTGCCTAGCTTCCAAAAATTACGAATCTCCAGAAATCTCAGCAAATATTTTTTCACCCAAAATGGATGATACTTTCAGGTAATGATCAGTACACTAAGGCGACATGGTTCCCCAAATTTCGTTCTTCTATGTTGAAGCGTTCATTTCCAGTAACAGTTTGAATTTTGAGGTTTCACTCTGTTTTCTCCTATATTGATAGATGTATTTGCAACTCTAAATCCAACACGGTTTTTGCTAGCTTCTTGAAACTTGACACAGTAAAGTAGTTTCACGTTCTATCTCTATGTTTTGTTTCCTCTTGATGTAGCCCTAAGCACTGACTGGCAAGAAACCCTTTCATGGAAAGGGGTTGCGAAGCTTCCAAAAATTACGAATCTCCAGAAATTTCAGCCAATATTTTTTCACCCAAACTGGATGATACTTTCAGGTAATGATCAGTACACTAAGGCGACTTGGTTCCCCAAATTTCGTTCTTCTATGTTGAAGCGTTCATTTCCAGTAACAGTTTGAATTTTTAGGTATCACTCTGTTTTCTCCTATATTGATAGATGTATTTGGAACTCTAAATCGAACACGGTTTGTGCTAGTTTCTTGAAACTTGACACAGTAAAGTAGTTTCACGTTCTATCTCTATGTTTTGTTTCCTCTTGACGTAGCCCTAAGCACTGACTGGCGAGAAACACTTTCATGGAAAGGGTTTGCCTAGCTTCCAAAAATTACGAATCTCCAGAAATGTCAGCAAATATTTTTTCACCCAAACTGGATGATACTTTCAGGTAATGATCAGTACACTAAGGCGACTTGGTTCCCCAAATTTCGTTCTTATATGTTGAAGCGTTCATTTCCAGTAACAGTTTGAATTTTGAGGTTTCACTCTGTTTTCTCCTATATTGATAGATGTATTTGGAACTCTAAATCGAACACGGTTTGTGCTAGCTTCTTGAAACTTGACACAGTAAAGTAGTTTCACGTTCTATCTCTATGTTTTGTTTCCTCTTGATGTAGCCCTAAGCACTGATTGGCGAGAAGCACTTTCATGGAAAGGGTTTGCCTAGCTTCCAAAAATTACGAATCTCCAGAAATGTCAGCAAATATTTTTTCATCCAAACTGGATGATACTTTCAGGTAATGATCAGTACACTAAGGTGACTTGGTTCCCCAAATTTCGTTCTTCTATGTTGAAGCCTTCATTTCCAGTAACAGTTTGAATTTTGAGGTTTCACTCTGTTTTCTCCTATATTGATAGATGTATTTGGAACTCTAAATCCAACACGGTTTGTGCTAGCTTCTTGAAACTTGACACAGTAAAGTAGTTTCACGTTCTATCTCTATGTTTTGTTTCCTCTTGATGTAGCCCTAAGCACTGACTGGCGAGAAACACTTTCATGGAAAGGGTTTGCCTAGCTTCCAAAAATTACGAATCTCCAGAAATGTCAGCAAATATTTTTTCACCCAAACTGGATGATACTTTCAGGTAATGATCAGTACACTAAGGCGACTTGGTTCCCCAAATTTCGTTCTTCTATGTTGAAGCGTTCATTTCCAGTAACAGTTTGAATTTTGAGGTTTCACTCTGTTTTCTCCTATATTGATAGATGCATTTGGAACTCTAAATCGAACACGGTTTGTGCTAGCTTCTTGAAACTTGACACAGTAAAGTAGTTTCACGTTCTATCTCTATGTTTTGTTTCCTCTTGATGTAGCCCTAAGCAGTGACTGGTGAGAAGCACTTTCATGGAAAGGGGTTGCCAAGCTTCCAAAAATTACGAATCTCCAGAAATGTCAGCAAATATTTTTTCATCCAAACTGGATGATACTTTCAGGTAATGATCAGTACACTAAGGCGACTTGGTTCCCCAAATTTCGTTCTTCTATGTTGAAGCGTTCATTTCCAGTAACACTTTGAATTTTGAGGTTTCACTCTGTTTTATCCTATATTGATGGATGTATTTGGAACTCTAAATCGAACACGGTTTGTACTAGCTTCTTGAAACTTGACACAGTTAAGTAGTTTCACGTTCTATCTCTATGTTTTGTTTCCTCTTGATGTAGCCCTAAGCAGTGACTGGCGAGAAGCACTTTCATGGAAAGGGGTTGCCAAGATTCCAAAAATTACGAATCTCCAGAAATCTCAGCAAATATTTTTTCACCCAAACTGGATGATACTTTCAGGTAATGATCAGTACACTAAGGCGACTTGGTTCCCCAAATTTCGTTCTTCTATGATGAAGCGTTCATTTCCAGTAACAGTTTGAATTTTCAGGTTTCACTCTGTTTTCTCCTATATTGATAGATGTATTTGGAACTCTAAATCCAACTCGGTTTGTGCTAGCTTCTTGAAACTTGACACAGTGAAGTAGTTTCACGTTCTATCTCTATGTTTTGTTTCCTCTTGATGTAGCCCTAAGCACTGACTGGCGAGAAACACTTTCATGGAAAGGGGTTGCGAAGCTTCCAAAAGTTACGAATCTCCAGAAATCTCAGCAAATATTTTTTCACCCAAACTGGATGATACTTTCAGGTAATGATCAGTACACGAAGGTGACTTGGTTCCCCAAATTTCGTGCTTCTATGTTGAAGCGTTCATTTGCAGTAACAGTTTGAATTTTTAGGTTTCAATCTGTTTTCTCCTATATTGATAGATGTATTTGGAACTCTAAATCCAACACGGTTTGTGCTAGCTTCATGAAACTTGACACAGTAAAGTAGTTTCACGTTCTATGTCTATGTTTTGTTTCCTCTTGATGTAGCCCTAAGCACTGACTGGCGAGAAACACTTTCATGGAAAGGGGTTGCCACGCTTCCAAAAATTACGAATCTCCAGAAATCTCAGCAAATATTTTTTCACCCAAACTGGATGATACTTTCAGGTAATGATCAGTAAACGAAGGTGACTTTGTTCCCCAAATTTCGTTCTTCTATGTTGAAGCGTTCATTTCCAGTAACACTTTGAATTTTGAGGTTTCACTCTGTTTTCTCCTATATTGATAGATGTATTTGGAACTCTAAATCCAACACGGTTTGTGCTAGCTTCTTGAAACTTGACACAGTGAAGTAGTTTCACGTTCTATCTCTATGTTTTGTTTCCTCTTGTTGTAGCCCTAAGCACTGACTGGCGAGAAACCCTTTCATGGAAAGGGGTTGCCAAGCTTCCAAAAATTACGAATCTCCAGATATTTCAGCCAATATTTTTTCAACCAAACTGGATGATACTTTCAGGTAGTGATCAGTACACTAAGTCGACTTGGTTCCCCAAATTTCGTTCTTCTATGTTGAAGCGTTCATTTCCAGTAACAGTTTGAATTTTTAGGTATCACTCTGTTTTCTCCTATATTGATAGATGTATTTGGAACTCTAAATCGAACACGGTTTGTGCTAGCTTCTTGAAACTTGACACAGTAAAGTAGTTTCACGTTCTATCTCTATGTTTTGTTTCCTCTTGACGTAGCCCTAAGCACTGACTGGCGAGAAACACTTTCATGGAAAGGGTTTGCCTAGCTTCCAAAAATTACGAATCTCCAGAAATCTCAGCAAATATTTTTTCACCCAAAATGGATGATACTTTCAGGTAATGATCAGTACACTAAGGCGACATGGTTCCCCAAATTTCGTTCTTCTATGTTGAAGCGTTCATTTCCAGTAACAGTTTGAATTTTGAGGTTTCACTCTGTTTTCTCCTATATTGATAGATGTATTTGCAACTCTAAATCCAACACGGTTTTTGCTAGCTTCTTGAATCTTGACACAGTAAAGTAGTTTCACGTTCTATCTCTATGTTTTGTTTCCTCTTGATGTAGCCCTAAGCACTGACTGGCGAGAAACCCTTTCATGGAAAGGGGTTGCGAAGCTTCCAAAAATTACGAATCTCCAGAAATTTCAGCCAATATTTTTTCACCCAAACTGGATGATACTTTCAGGTAATGATCAGTACACTAAGGCGACTTGGTTCCCCAAATTTCGTTCTTCTATGTTGAAGCGTTCATTTCCAGTAACAGTTTGAATTTTTAGGTATCACTCTGTTTTCTCCTATATTGATAGATGTATTTGGAACTCTAAATCGAACACGGTTTGTGCTAGCTTCTTGAAAATTGACACAGTAAAGTAGTTTCACGTTCTATCTCTATGTTTTGTTTCCTCTTGATGTAGCCCTAAGCAGTGACTGGCGAGAAGCACTTTCATTGAAAGGGGTTGCCAAGCTTGCAAAAATTACGAATCTCCAGAAATGTCAGCAAATATTTTTTCACCCAAACTGGATGATACTTTCAGGTAATGATCAGTACACTAAGGCGACTTGGTTCCCCAAATTTCGTTCTTCTATGTTGAAGCGTTCATTTCCAGTAACAGTTTGAATTTTGAGGTTTCACTCTGTTTTCTCCTATATTGATAGATGTATTTGGAACTCTAAATCGAACACGGTTTGTGCTAGCTTCTTGAAAATTGACACAGTAAAGTAGTTTCACGTTCTATCTCTATGTTTTGTTTCCTCTTGATGTAGCCCTAAGCAGTGACTGGCGAGAAGCACTTTCATTGAAAGGGGTTGCCAAGCTTGCAAAAATTACGAATCTCCAGAAATGTCAGCAAATATTTTTTCACCCAAACTGGATGATACTTTCATGTAATGATCAGTACACTAAGGCGACTTGGTTCCCCAAATTTCGTTCTTCTATGTTGAAGCGTTCATTTCCAGTAACAGTTTGAATTTTGAGGTTTCACTCTGTTTTCTCCTATATTGATAGATGTATTTGGAACTCTAAATCCAACACGGTTTGTGCTAGCTTCTTGAAACTTGACACAGTAAAGTAGTTTCACGTTCTATCTCTGTGTTTTGTTTCCTCTTGATGTAGCCCTAAGCAGTGACTGGCGAGAAGCACTTTCATGGAAAGGGGTTGCCAAGCTTCCAAAAATTACGAATCTCCAGAAATCTCAGCAAATATTTTTTCACCCAAACTGGATGATACTTTCAGGTAATGATCAGTACACTAAGGAGACTTGGTTCCCCAAATTTCGTTCTTCTATGTTGAAGCGTTCATTTCCAGTAACAGTTTGAATTTTGAGGTTTCACTCTGTTTTCTCCTATATTGATAGATGTATTTGGAACTCTAAATCGCACATGGTTTGTGCTAGCTGCTTGAAACTTGACACAGTAAAGTAGTTTCACGTTCTATCTCTATGTTTTGTTTCCTCTTAATGTAGACCTAAGCAGTGACTGGCGAGAAGCACTTTCATGGAAAGGGGTTGCCAAGCTTCCAAAAATTACGAATCTCCAGAAATCTCAGCAAATATTTTTTCACCCAAACTGGATGATACTTTCAGGTAATGATCAGTACACTAAGGCGACTTGGTTCCCCAAATTTCGTTCTTCTATATTGAAGCGTTCATTTCCAGTAACAGTTTGAATTTTTAGGTTTCACTCTGTTTTCTCCTATATTGATAGATGTATTTGGAACTCTAAATCGAACACGGTTTGTGCTAGCTTCTTGAAACTTGACACAGTAAAGTAGTTTCACGTTCTATCTCTATGTTTTGTTTCCTCTTGATGTAGCCCTAAGCAGTGACTGGCGATAAACACTTTCATGGAAAGGCGTTGCCAAGCTTCCAAAAATTACGAATCTCCAGAAATCTCAGCAAATATTTTTTCACCCAAACTGGATGATACTTTCAGGTAATGATCAGTACACTAAGGCGACTTGGTTCCCCAAATTTCGTTCTTCTATGTTGCAGCGTTCATTTCCAGTAACAGTTTGAATTTTGAGGTTTCACTCTCTTTTCTCCTATATTGATAGATGTATTCGGAACTCTAAATCCAACACGGTTTGTGCTAGCTTCTTGAAACTTGACACAGTAAAGTAGTTTCACGTTCTATCTCTATGTTTTGTTTCCTCTTGATGTAGCCCTAAGCACTGACTGGCGAGAAGCACTTTCATGGAAAGGGTTTGGCTAGCTTCCAAAAATTACGAATCTCCAGAAATCTCAGCAAATATTTTTTCATCCAAACTGGATGATACTTTCAGGTAATGATCAGTACACTAAGGCGACTTGGTTCCCCAAATTTCGTTCTTCTATGTTGAAGCGTTCATTTCCAGTAACAGTTTGAATTTTGAGGTTTCACTCTGTTTTCTCCTATATTGATGGATGTATTTGGAACTCTAAATCAAACACGGTTTGTACTAGCTTCTTGAAACTTGACACAGTAAAGTAGTTTCACGTTCTATCTCTATGTTTTGTTTCCTCTTGATGTAGCCCTAAGCAGTGACTGGCGAGAAGCACTTTCATGGAAAGGGGTTGCCAAGCTTCCAAAAATTACGAATCTCCAGAAATGTCAGCAAATATTTTTTCACCCAAACTGGATGATACTTTCAGGTAATGATCAGTACACTAAGGCGACTTGGTTCCCCAAATTTCGTTCTTCTATATTGAAGCGTTCATTTCCAGTAACAGTTTGAATTTTGAGGTTTCACTCTGTTTTCTCCTATATTGATAGATGTATTTGGAACTCTAAATCGAACACGGTTTGTGCTAGCTTCTTGAAACTTGACACAGTAAAGTAGTTTCACGTTCTATCTCTATGTTTTGTTTCCTCTTGATGTAGCCCTAAGCACTGACTGGCGAGAAGCACTTTCATGGAAAGGGTTTGCCTAGCTTCCAAAAATTACGAATCTCCAGAAATGTCAGCAAATATTTTTTCACCCAAACTGGATGATACTTTCAGGTAATGATCAGTACACTAAGGCGACTTGGTTCCCCAAATTTCGTTCTTCTATGTTGAAGCGTTCATTTCCAGTAACAGTTTGAATTTTGAGGTTTCACTCTGTTTTCTCCTATATTGATAGATGCATTTGGAACTCTAAATCGAACACGGTTTGTGCTAGCTTCTTGAAACTTGACACAGTAAAGTAGTTTCACGTTCTATCTCTATGTTTTGTTTCCTCTTGATGTAGCCCTAAGCAGTGACTGGTGAGAAGCACTTTCATGGAAAGGGGTTGCCAAGCTTCCAAAAATTACGAATCTCCAGAAATGTCAGCAAATATTTTTTCATCCAAACTGGATGATACTTTCAGGTAATGATCAGTACACTAAGGCGACTTGGTTCCCCAAATTTCGTTCTTCTATGTTGAAGCGTTCATTTCCAGTAACAGTTTGAATTTTTAGGTTTCACTCTGTTTTCTCCTATATTGATGAATGTATTTGGAACTCTAAATCGAACACGGTTTGTACTAGCTTTTTGAAACTTGACACAGTTAAGTAGTTTCACGTTCTATCTCTATGTTTTGTTTCCTCTTGATGTAGCCCTAAGCAGTGACTGGCGAGAAGCACTTTCATGGAAAGGTGTTGCCAAGCTTCCAAAAATTACGAATCTCCAGAAATCTCAGCAAATATTTTTTCACCCAAACTGGATGATACTTTCAGGTAATGATCAGTACACTAAGGCGACTTGGTTCTCCAAATTTCGTTCTTCTATGTTGACGCGTTCATTTCCAGTAACAGTTTGAATTTTGAGGTTTCACTCTGTTTTCTCCTATATTGATAGATTTATTTGCAACTCTAAATCCAACACGGTTTGTGCTAGCTTCTTGAAACTTGACACAGTAAAGTATTTCAAGTTCTATCTCTATGTTTTGTTTCCTCTTGATGTAGCCCTAAGCAGTGACTGGCGAGTAGCACTTTCATGGAAAGGGGTTGCCAAGCTTCCAAAAATTACGAATCTCCAGAAATCTCAGCAAATATTTTTTCACCCAAACTGGATGATACTTTCAGGTAATGATCAGTACACTAAGGTGACTTGGTTCCCCAAATTTCGTTCTTCTATATTGAAGCGTTCATTTCCAGTAACAGTTTGAATTTTGAGGTTTCACTCTGTTTTCTCCTATATTGATAGATGTATTTGGAACTCTAAATCGAACACGGTTTGTGCTAGCTTCTTGAAACTTGACACAGTAAAGTAGTTTCACGTTCTATCTCTATGTTTTGTTTCCTCTTGATGTAGCCCTAAGTAGTGACTGGCGAGAAACACTTTCATGGAAAGGCGTTGCCAAGCTTCCAAAAATTACGAATCTCCAGAAATCTCAGCAAATATTTTTTCACCCAAACTGGATGATACTTTCAGGTAATGATCAGTACACTAAGGCGACTTGGTTCCCCAAATTTCGTTCTTCTATGTTGCAGCGTTCATTTCGAGTAACAGTTTGAATTTTGAGGTTTCACTCTCTTTTCTCCTATATTGATAGATGTATTTGGAACTCTAAATCCAACACGGTTTGTGCTAGCTTCTTGAAACTTGACACAGTAAAGTAGTTTCACGTTCTATCTCTATGTTTTGTTTCCTCTTGATGTAGCCCTATGCACTTACTGGCGAGAAACACTTTCATGGAAAGGGTTTGCCTAGATTCCAAAAATTACGAATCTCCAGAAATCTCAGGAAATATTTTTTCACCCAAACTGGATGATACTTTCAGGTAATGATCAGTACACTAAGGCGACTTGGTTCCCCAAATTTCGTGCTTCTATATTGAAGCGTTCATTTCCAGTAACAGTTTGAATTTTGAGGTTTCACTCTGTTTTTTCCTATATTGATAGATGTATTTGGAAATCTAAATCGAACACGGTTTGTGCTAGCTTCTTGAAACTTGACACAGTAAAGTAGTTTCACGTTCTATCTCTATGCTTTGTTTCCTCTTGATGTAGCCCTAAGCAGTGACTGGCGAGAAGCACTTTCATGGAAAGGCGTTGCCAAGCTTCCAAAAATTACGAATCTCCAGAAATCTCAGCAAATATTTTTTCACCCAAACTGGATGATTCTTTCAGGTAATGATCAGTACACTAAGGCGACTTGGTTCACCAAATTTCGTTCTTCTATGTTGAAGCGTTCATTTCCAGTAGAAGTTTGAATTTTTAGGTTTCACTCTGTTTTCTCCTATATTGATAGATGTATTTGGAACTCTAAATCGAACACGGTTTGTGCTAGCTTCTTGAAACTTGACACAGTAAAGTAGTTTCACGTTCTATCTCTATGTTTTGTTTCCTCTTGATGTAGCCCTAAGCACTGACTGGCGAGAAGCACTTTCATGGAAAGGGTTTGCCTAGCTTCCAAAAATTACGAATCTCCAGAAATCTCAGCAAATATTTTTCATCCAAACTGGATGATACTTTCAGGTAATGATCAGTACACTAAGGCGACTTGGTTCCCCAAATTTCGTTCTTCTATGTTGAAGCGTTCATTTCCAGTAACAGTTTGAATTTTGAGGTTTCACTCTGTTTTCTCCTATATTGATGGATGTATTTGGAACTCTAAATCGAACACGGTTTTTACTAGCTTCTTGAAACTTGACAAAGTTAAGTAGTTTCACGTTCTATCTCTATGTTTTGTTTCCTCTTGATGTAGCCCTAAGCAGTGACTGGCGAGAAGCACTTTCATGGAAAGGGGTTGCCAAGCTTGCAAAAATTACGAATCTCAAGAAATCTCAGCAAATATTTTTTCACCCAAACTGGATGATACTTTCAGGTAATGATCAGTACACTAAGGCGACTTGGTTCCCCAAATTCGTTCTTCTATGTTGAAGCGTTCATTTCCAGTAACAGTTTGAATTTTGAGGTTTCACTCTGTTTTCTCCTATATTGATAGATGTATTTGGAACTCTAAATCCAACACGGTTTGTGCTAGCTTCTTGAAACTTGACACAGTAAAGTAGTTTCACGTTCTATCTCTATGTTTTGTTTCCTCTTGATGTAGCCCTAAGCACTGACTGGCGAGAAACACTTTCATGGAAAGGGTTTGCCTAGCTTCCAAAAATTACGAATCTCCAGAAATGTCAGCAAATATTTTTTCACCCAAACTGGATGATACTTTCAGGTAATGATCAGTACACTAAGGCGACTTGGTTCCCCAAATTTCGTTCTTCTATGTTGAAGCGTTCATTTCCAGTAACAGTTTGAATTTTGAGGTTTCACTCTGTTTTCTCCTATATTGATAGATGTATTTGGAACTCTAAATCCAACACGGTTTGTGCTAGCTTCTTGAAACTTGACACAGTAAAGTAGTTTCACGTTCTATCTCTATGTTTTGTTTCCTCTTGATGTAGCCCTAAGCACTGACTGGCGAGAAACACTTTCATGGAAAGGGTTTGCCTAGCTTCCAAAAATTACGAATCTCCAGAAATGTCAGCAAATATTTTTTCACCCAAACTGGATGATACTTTCAGGTAATGATCAGTACACTAAGGCGACTTGGTTCCCCAAATTTCGTTCTTCTATGTTGAAGCGTTCATTTCCAGTAACAGTTTGAATTTTGAGGTTTCACTCTGTTTTCTCCTATATTGATAGATGTATTTGGAACTCTAAATCGAACACGGTTTGTGCTAGCTGCTTGAAACTTGACACAGTAAAGTAGTTTCACGTTCTATCTCTAGGTTTTGTTTCCTCTTAATGTAGCCCTAAGCAGTGACTGGCGAGAAGCACTTTCATGGAAAGGGGTTGCCAAGCTTCCAAAAATTACGAATCTCCAGAAATGTCAGCAAATATTTTTTCATCCAAACTGGATGATACTTTCAGGTAATGATCAGTACACTAAGGCGACTTGGTTCCCCAAATTTCGTTCTTCTATGTTGAAGCGTTCATTTCCAGTAACAGTTTGAATTTTGAGGATTCACTCTGTTTTCTCCTATATTGATGAATGTATTTGGAACTCTAAATCGAACACGGTTTGTACTAGCTTTTTGAAACTTGACACAGTTAAGTAGTTTCACGTTCTATCTCTATGTTTTGTTTCCTCTTGATGTAGCCCTAAGCAGTGACTGGCGAGAAGCACTTTCATGGAAAGGTGTTGCCAAGCTTCCAAAAATTACGAATCTCCAGAAATCTCAGCAAATATTTTTTCACCCAAACTGGATGATACTTTCAGGTAATGATCAGTACACTAAGGCGACTTGGTTCCCCAAATTTCGTTCTTCTATGTTGAAGCGTTCATTTCCAGTAACAGTTTGAATTTTTAGGTTTCACTCTGTTTTCTCCTATATTGATAGATGTATCTGGAACTCTAAATCGAACACGGTTTGTGCTAGCTTCTTGAAACTTGACACAGTAAAGTAGTTTCACGTTCTATCTCTATGTTTTGTTTCCTCTTGATGTAGCCCTAAGCAGTGACTGGCGAGAAGCACTTTCATGGAAAGGGGTTGCCAAGCTTCCAAAAATTACGAATCTCCAGAAATCTCAGCAAATATTTTTTCACCCAAACTGGATGATACTTTCAGGTAATGATCAGTACACTAAGGTGACTTGGTTCCCCAAATTTCGTTCTTCTATATTGAAGCGTTCATTTCCAGTAACAGTTTGAATTTTGAGGTTTCACTCTGTTTTCTCCTATATTGATAGATGTATTTGGAACTCTAAATCCAACACGGTTTGTGCTAGCTTCTTGAAACTTGACACAGTAAAGTAGTTTCACGTTCTATCTCTATGTTTTGTTTCCTCTTGATGTAGCCCTATGCACTGACTGGCGAGAAACACTTTCATGGAAAGGGTTTGCCTAGCTTCCAAAAATTACGAATCTCCAGAAATCTCAGCAAATATTTTTTCACCCAAACTGGATGATACTTTCAGGTAATGATTAGTACACTATGGCGACTTGGTTCCCCAAATTTCGTTCTTCTATGTTGAAGCGTTCATTTCCAGTAACAGTTTGAATTTTGAGGTTTCACTCTGTTTTTTCCTATATTGATAGATGTATTTGGAACTCTAAATCGAACACGGTTTGTGCTAGCTTCTTGAAACTTGACACAGTAAAGTAGTTTCACGTTCTATCTCTATGTTTTGTTTCCTCTTGATGTAGCCCTAAGCACTGACTGGCGAGAAGCACTTTCATGGAAAGGGTTTGCCTAGCTTCCAAAAATTACGAATCTCCAGAAATCTCAGCAAATATTTTTTCATCCAAACTGGATGATACTTTCAGGTAATGATCAGTACACTAAGGCGACTTGGTTCCTCAAATTTCGTTCTTCTATGTTGAAGCGTTCATTTCCAGTAACAGTTTGAATTTTGAGGTTTCACTCTGTTTTCTCCTATATTGATGGATGTATTTGGAACTCTAAATCAAACACGGTTTGTACTAGCTTCTTGAAACTTGACACAGTAAAGTAGTTTCACGTTCTATCTCTATGTTTTGTTTCCTCTTGATGTAGCCCTAAGCAGTGACTGGCGAGAAGCACTTTCATGGAAAGGGGTTGCCAAGCTTCCAAAAATTACGAATCTCCAGAAATGTCAGCAAATATTTTTTCACCCAAACTGGATGATACTTTCAGGTAATGATCAGTACACTAAGGCGACTTTGTTCCCCAAATTTCGTTCTTCTATATTGAAGCGTTCATTTCCAGTAACAGTTTGAATTTTGAGGTTTCACTCTGTTTTCTCCTATATTGATAGATGTATTTGGAACTCTAAATCGAACACGGTTTGTGCTAGCTTCTTGAAACTTGACACAGTAAAGTAGTTTCACGTTCTATCTCTATGTTTTGTTTCCTCTTGATGTAGCCCTAAGCACTGACTGGCGAGAAGCACTTTCATGGAAAGGGTTTGCCTAGCTTCCAAAAATTACGAATCTCCAGAAATGTCAGCAAATATTTTTTCATCCAAACTGGATGATACTTTCAGGTAATGAACAGTACACTATGGCGACTTGCTTCCCCAAATTTCGTTCTTCTATGTTGAAGCCTTCATTTCCAGTAACAGTTTGAATTTTGAGGTTTCACTCTGTTTTCTCCTATATTGATAGATGTATTTGGAATTCTAAATCCAACACGGTTTGTGCTAGCTTCTTGAAACTTGACACAGTAAAGTAGTTTCACGTTCTATCTCTATGTTTTGTTTGCTCTTGATGTAGCCCTTAGCACTGACTGGCGAGAAACACTTTCATGGAAAGGGTTTGCCTAGCTTCCAAAAATTACGAATCTCCAGAAATGTCAGCAAATATTTTTTCACCCAAACTGGATGATACTTTCAGGTAATGATCAGTACACTAAGGCGACTTGGTTCCCCAAATTTCGTTCTTCTATGTTGAAGCGTTCATTTCCAGTAACAGTTTGAATTTTGAGGTTTCACTCTGTTTTCTCCTATATTGATAGATGCATTTGGAACTCTAAATCGAACACGGTTTGTGCTAGCTTCTTGAAACTTGACACAGTAAAGTAGTTTCACGTTCTATCTCTATGTTTTGTTTCCTCTTGATGTAGCCCTAAGCAGTGACTGGTGAGAAGCACTTTCATGGAAAGGGGTTGCCAAGCTTCCAAAAATTACGAATCTCCAGAAATGTCAGCAAATATTTTTTCATCCTAACTGGATGATACTTTCAGGTAATGATCAGTACACTAAGGCGACTTGGTTCCCCAAATTTCGTTCTTCTATGTTGAAGCGTTCATTTCCAGTAACAGTTTGAATTTTGAGGTTTCACTCTGTTTTCTCCTATATTGATGAATGTATTTGGAACTCTAAATCGAACACGGTTTGTACTAGCTTTTTGAAACTTGACACAGTTAAGTAGTTTCACGTTCTATCTCTATGTTTTGTTTCCTCTTGATGTAGCCCTAAGCAGTGACTGGCGAGAAGCACTTTCATGGGAAGGTGTTGCCAAGCTTCCAAAAATTACGAATCTCCAGAAATCTCAGCAAATATTTTTTCACCCAAACTGGATGATACTTTCAGGTAATGATCAGTACACTAAGGCGACTTGGTTCCCCAAATTTCGTTCTTCTATGTTGAAGCGTTCATTTCCAGTAACAGTTTGAATTTTTAGGTTTCACTCTGTTTTCTCCTATATTGATAGATGTATTTGGAACTCTAAATCCAACACGGTTTGTGCTAGCTTCTTGAAACTTGACACAGTAAAGTAGTTTCACGTTCTATCTCTATGTTTTGTTTCCTCTTGATGTAGCCCTATGCACTGACTGGCGAGAAACACTTTCATGGAAAGGGTTTGCCTAGCTTCCAAAAATTACGAATCTCCAGAAATCTCAGCAAATATTTTTTCACCCAAACTGGATGATACTTTCAGGTAATGATTAGTACACTATGGCGACTTGGTTCCCCAAATTTCGTTCTTCTATGTTGAAGCGTTCATTTCCAGTAACAGTTTGAATTTTGAGGTTTCACTCTGTTTTTTCCTATATTGATAGATGTATTTGGAACTCTAAATCGAACACGGTTTGTGCTAGCTTCTTGAAACTTGACACAGTAAAGTAGTTTCACGTTCTATCTCTATGTTTTGTTTCCTCTTGATGTAGCCCTAAGCACTGACTGGCGAGAAGCACTTTCATGGAAAGGGTTTGCCTAGCTTCCAAAAATTACGAATCTCCAGAAATCTCAGCAAATATTTTTTCATCCAAACTGGATGATACTTTCAGGTAATGATCAGTACACTAAGGCGACTTGGTTCCTCAAATTTCGTTCTTCTATGTTGAAGCGTTCATTTCCAGTAACAGTTTGAATTTTGAGGTTTCACTCTGTTTTCTCCTATATTGATGGATGTATTTGGAACTCTAAATCAAACACGGTTTGTACTAGCTTCTTGAAACTTGACACAGTAAAGTAGTTTCACGTTCTATCTCTATGTTTTGTTTCCTCTTGATGTAGCCCTAAGCAGTGACTGGCGAGAAGCACTTTCATGGAAAGGGGTTGCCAAGCTTCCAAAAATTACGAATCTCCAGAAATGTCAGCAAATATTTTTTCACCCAAACTGGATGATACTTTCAGGTAATGATCAGTACACTAAGGCGACTTTGTTCCCCAAATTTCGTTCTTCTATATTGAAGCGTTCATTTCCAGTAACAGTTTGAATTTTGAGGTTTCACTCTGTTTTCTCCTATATTGATAGATGTATTTGGAACTCTAAATCGAACACGGTTTGTGCTAGCTTCTTGAAACTTGACACAGTAAAGTAGTTTCACGTTCTATCTCTATGTTTTGTTTCCTCTTGATGTAGCCCTAAGCACTGACTGGCGAGAAGCACTTTCATGGAAAGGGTTTGCCTAGCTTCCAAAAATTACGAATCTCCAGAAATGTCAGCAAATATTTTTTCATCCAAACTGGATGATACTTTCAGGTAATGAACAGTACACTATGGCGACTTGCTTCCCCAAATTTCGTTCTTCTATGTTGAAGCCTTCATTTCCAGTAACAGTTTGAATTTTGAGGTTTCACTCTGTTTTCTCCTATATTGATAGATGTATTTGGAATTCTAAATCCAACACGGTTTGTGCTAGCTTCTTGAAACTTGACACAGTAAAGTAGTTTCACGTTCTATCTCTATGTTTTGTTTGCTCTTGATGTAGCCCTTAGCACTGACTGGCGAGAAACACTTTCATGGAAAGGGTTTGCCTAGCTTCCAAAAATTACGAATCTCCAGAAATGTCAGCAAATATTTTTTCACCCAAACTGGATGATACTTTCAGGTAATGATCAGTACACTAAGGCGACTTGGTTCCCCAAATTTCGTTCTTCTATGTTGAAGCGTTCATTTCCAGTAACAGTTTGAATTTTGAGGTTTCACTCTGTTTTCTCCTATATTGATAGATGCATTTGGAACTCTAAATCGAACACGGTTTGTGCTAGCTTCTTGAAACTTGACACAGTAAAGTAGTTTCACGTTCTATCTCTATGTTTTGTTTCCTCTTGATGTAGCCCTAAGCAGTGACTGGTGAGAAGCACTTTCATGGAAAGGGGTTGCCAAGCTTCCAAAAATTACGAATCTCCAGAAATGTCAGCAAATATTTTTTCATCCTAACTGGATGATACTTTCAGGTAATGATCAGTACACTAAGGCGACTTGGTTCCCCAAATTTCGTTCTTCTATGTTGAAGCGTTCATTTCCAGTAACAGTTTGAATTTTGAGGTTTCACTCTGTTTTCTCCTATATTGATGAATGTATTTGGAACTCTAAATCGAACACGGTTTGTACTAGCTTTTTGAAACTTGACACAGTTAAGTAGTTTCACGTTCTATCTCTATGTTTTGTTTCCTCTTGATGTAGCCCTAAGCAGTGACTGGCGAGAAGCACTTTCATGGGAAGGTGTTGCCAAGCTTCCAAAAATTACGAATCTCCAGAAATCTCAGCAAATATTTTTTCACCCAAACTGGATGATACTTTCAGGTAATGATCAGTACACTAAGGCGACTTGGTTCCCCAAATTTCGTTCTTCTATGTTGAAGCGTTCATTTCCAGTAACAGTTTGAATTTTTAGGTTTCACTCTGTTTTCTCCTATATTGATAGATGTATCTGGAACTCTAAATCGAACACGGTTTGTGCTAGCTTCTTGAAACTTGACACAGTAAAGTAGTTTCACGTTCTATCTCTATGTTTTGTTTCCTCTTGATGTAGCTCTAAGCAGTGACTGGCGAGAAGCACTTTCATGGAAAGGGGTTGCCAAGCTTCCAAAAATTACGAATCTCCAGAAATCTCAGCAAATATTTTTTCACCCAAACTGGATGATACTTTCAGGTAATGATCAGTACACTAAGGTGACTTGGTTCCCCAAATTTCGTTCTTCTATATTGAAGCGTTCTTTTCCAGTAACAGTTTGAATTTTGAGGTTTCACTCTGTTTTCTCCTATATTGATAGATGTATTTGGAACTCTAAATCCAACACGGTTTGTGCTAGCTTCTTGAAACTTGACACAGTAAAGTAGTTTCACGTTCTATCTCTATGTTTTGTTTCCTCTTGATGTAGCCCTATGCACTGACTGGCGAGAAACACTTTCATGGAAAGGGTTTGCCTAGCTTCCAAAAATTACGAATCTCCAGAAATCTCAGCAAATATTTTTTCACCCAAACTGGATGATACTTTCAGGTAATGATCAGTACACTATGGCGACTTGGTTCCCCAAATTTCGTTCTTCTATGTTGAAGCGTTCATTTCCAGTAACAGTTTGAATTTTGAGGTTTCACTCTGTTTTTTCCTATATTGATAGATGTATTTGGAACTCTAAATCGAACACGGTTTGTGCTAGCTTCTTGAAACTTGACACAGTAAAGTAGTTTCACGTTCTATCTCTATGTTTTGTTTCCTCTTGATGTAGCCCTAAGCAGTGACTGGCGAGAAGCACTTTCATGGAAAGGGGTTGCCAAGCTTCCAAAAATTACGAATCTCCAGAAATGTCAGCAAATATTTTTTCACCCAAACTGGATGATACTTTCAGGTAATGATCAGTACACTAAGGCGACTTGGTTCCCCAAATTTCATTCTTCTATATTGAAGCGTTCATTTCCAGTAACAGTTTGAATTTTGAGGTTTCACTGTGTTTTCTCCTATATTGATAGATGTATTTGCAACTCTAAATCCAACACGGTTTGTGCTAGCTTCTTGAAACTTGACACAGTAAAGTAGTTTCACGTTCTATCTCTATGTTTTGTTTCCTCTTGATGTAGCCCTAAGCAGTGACTGGCGAGAAGCACTTTCATGGAAAGGCGTTGCCAAGCTTCCAAAAATTACGAATCTCCAGAAATGTCAGCAAATATTTTTTCACCCAAACTAGATGATACTTTCATGTAATGATCAGTACACTAAGGCGACATGGTTCCCCAAATTTCGTTCTTCTATGTTGAAGCGTTCATTTCCAGTAGAAGTTTGAATTTTTAGGTTTCACTCTGTTTTCTCCTATATTGATAGATGTATTTGGAACTCTAAATCGAACACGGTTTGTGCTAGCTTCTTGAAACTTGACACAGTAAAGTAGTTTCACGTTCTATCTCTATGTTTTGTTTCCTCTTGATGTAGCCCTAAGCACTGACTGGCGAGAAGCACTTTCATGGAAAGGGTTTGCCAAGCTTGCAAAAATTACGAATCTCCAGAAATCTCAGCAAATATTTTTTCACCCAAACTGGATGATACTTTCAGGTAATGATCAGTACACTAAGGCGACTTGGTTCCCCAAATTTCGTTCTTCTATGTTGAAGCCTTCATTTCCAGTAAAAGTTTGAATTTTGAGGTTTCACTCTGTTTTCTCCTATATTGATAGATGCATTTGGAACTCTAAATCGAACACGGTTTGTGCTAGCTTCTTGAAACTTGACACAGTAAAGTAGTTTCACGTTCTATCTCTATGTTTTGTTTCCTCTTGATGTAGCCCTAAGCAGTGACTGGTGAGAAGCACTTTCATGGAAAGGGGTTGCCAAGCTTCCAAAAATTACGAATCTCCAGAAATGTCAGCAAATATTTTTTCATCCAAACTGGATGATACTTTCAGGTAATGATCAGTACACTAAGGCGACTTGGTTCCCCAAATTTCGTTCTTCTATGTTGAAGCGTTCATTTCCAGTAACAGTTTGAATTTTTAGGTTTCACTCTGTTTTCTCCTATATTGATGAATGTATTTGGAACTCTAAATCGAACACGGTTTGTACTAGCTTTTTGAAACTTGACACAGTTAAGTAGTTTCACGTTCTATCTCTATGTTTTGTTTCCTCTTGATGTAGCCCTAAGCAGTGACTGGCGAGAAGCACTTTCATGGAAAGGTGTTGCCAAGCTTCCAAAAATTACGAATCTCCAGAAATCTCAGCAAATATTTTTTCACCCAAACTGGATGATACTTTCAGGTAATGATCAGTACACTAAGGCGACTTGGTTCCCCAAATTTCGTTCTTCTATGTTGAAGCGTTCATTTCCAGTAACAGTTTGAATTTTTAGGTTTCACTCTGTTTTCTCCTATATTGATAGATGTATCTGGAACTCTAAATCGAACACGGTTTGTGCTAGCTTCTTGAAACTTGACACAGTAAAGTAGTTTCACGTTCTATCTCTATGTTTTGTTTCCTCTTGATGTAGCCCTAAGCAGTGACTGGCGAGAAGCACTTTCATGGAAAGGGGTTGCCAAGCTTCCAAAAATTACGAATCTCCAGAAATCTCAGCAAATATTTTTTCACCCAAACTGGATGATACTTTCAGGTAATGATCAGTACACTAAGGCGACTTGGTTCCCCAAATTTCGTTCTTCTATGTTGAAGCGTTCATTTCCAGTAACAGTTTGAATTTTGAGGTTTCACTCTGTTTTCTCCTATATTGATAGATGTATTTGGAACTCTAAATCGAACACGGTTTGTGCTAGCTTCTTGAAACTTGACACAGTAAAGTAGTTTCACGTTCTATCTCTATGTTTTGTTTCCTCTTGATGTAGCCCTAAGCAGTGACTGGCGAGAAGCACTTTCATGGAAAGGGGTTGCCAAGCTTCCAAAAATTACGAATCTCCAGAAATGTCAGCAAATATTTTTTCACCCAAACTGGATGATACTTTCAGGTAATGATCAGTACACTAAGGCGACTTGGTTCCCCAAATTTCATTCTTCTATATTGAAGCGTTCATTTCCAGTAACAGTTTGAATTTTGAGGTTTCACTCAGTTTTCTCCTATATTGATAGATGTATTTGCAACTCTAAATCCAACACGGTTTGTGCTAGCTTCTTGAAACTTGACACAGTAAAGTAGTTTCACGTTCTATCTCTATGTTTTGTTTCCTCTTGATGTAGCCCTAAGCAGTGACTGGCGAGAAGCACTTTCATGGAAAGGGTTTGCCAAGCTTGCAAAAATTACGAATCTCCAGAAATCTCAGCAAATATTTTTTCACCCAAACTGGATGATACTTTCAGGTAATGATCAGTACACTAAGGCGACTTGGTTCCCCAAATTTCGTTCTTCTATGTTGAAGCCTTCATTTCCAGTAAAAGTTTGAATTTTGAGGTTTCACTCTGTTTTCTCCTATATTGATAGATGCATTTGGAACTCTAAATCGAACACGGTTTGTGCTAGCTTCTTGAAACTTGACACAGTAAAGTAGTTTCACGTTCTATCTCTATGTTTTGTTTCCTCTTGATGTAGCCCTAAGCAGTGACTGGTGAGAAGCACTTTCATGGAAAGGGGTTGCCAAGCTTCCAAAAATTACGAATCTCCAGAAATGTCAGCAAATATTTTTTCATCCAAACTGGATGATACTTTCAGGTAATGATCAGTACACTAAGGCGACTTGGTTCCCCAAATTTCGTTCTTCTATGTTGAAGCGTTCATTTCCAGTAACAGTTTGAATTTTTAGGTTTCACTCTGTTTTCTCCTATATTGATGAATGTATTTGGAACTCTAAATCGAACACGGTTTGTACTAGCTTTTTGAAACTTGACACAGTTAAGTAGTTTCACGTTCTATCTCTATGTTTTGTTTCCTCTTGATGTAGCCCTAAGCAGTGACTGGCGAGAAGCACTTTCATGGAAAGGTGTTGCCAAGCTTCCAAAAATTACGAATCTCCAGAAATCTCAGCAAATATTTTTTCACCCAAACTGGATGATACTTTCAGGTAATGATCAGTACACTAAGGCGACTTGGTTCCCCAAATTTCGTTCTTCTATGTTGAAGCGTTCATTTCCAGTAACAGTTTGAATTTTTAGGTTTCACTCTGTTTTCTCCTATATTGATAGATGTATCTGGAACTCTAAATCGAACACGGTTTGTGCTAGCTTCTTGAAACTTGACACAGTAAAGTAGTTTCACGTTCTATCTCTATGTTTTGTTTCCTCTTGATGTAGCCCTAAGCAGTGACTGGCGAGAAGCACTTTCATGGAAAGGGGTTGCCAAGCTTCCAAAAATTACGAATCTCCAGAAATCTCAGCAAATATTTTTTCACCCAAACTGGATGATACTTTCAGGTAATGATCAGTACACTAAGGCGACTTGGTTCCCCAAATTTCGTTCTTCTATGTTGAAGCGTTCATTTCCAGTAACAGTTTGAATTTTGAGGTTTCACTCTGTTTTCTCCTATATTGATAGATGTATTTGGAACTCTAAATCGAACACGGTTTGTGCTAGCTTCTTGAAACTTGACACAGTAAAGTAGTTTCACGTTCTATCTCTATGTTTTGTTTCCTCTTGATGTAGCCCTAAGCAGTGACTGGCGAGAAGCACTTTCATGGAAAGGGGTTGCCAAGCTTCCAAAAATTACGAATCTCCAGAAATGTCAGCAAATATTTTTTCACCCAAACTGGATGATACTTTCAGGTAATGATCAGTACACTAAGGCGACTTGGTTCCCCAAATTTCATTCTTCTATATTGAAGCGTTCATTTCCAGTAACAGTTTGAATTTTGAGGTTTCACTCAGTTTTCTCCTATATTGATAGATGTATTTGCAACTCTAAATCCAACACGGTTTGTGCTAGCTTCTTGAAACTTGACACAGTAAAGTAGTTTCACGTTCTATCTCTATGTTTTGTTTCCTCTTGATGTAGCCCTAAGCAGTGACTGGCGAGAAGCACTTTCATGGAAAGGCGTTGCCAAGCTTCCAAAAATTACGAATCTCCAGAAATGTCAGCAAATATTTTTTCACCCAAACTAGATGATACTTTCATGTAATGATCAGTACACTAAGGCGACATGGTTCCCCAAATTTCGTTCTTCTATGTTGAAGCGTTCATTTCCAGTAGAAGTTTGAATTTTTAGGTTTCACTCTGTTTTCTCCTATATTGATAGATGTATTTGGAACTCTAAATCGAACACGGTTTGTGCTAGCTTCTTGAAACTTGACACAGTAAAGTAGTTTCACGTTCTATCTCTATGTTTTGTTTCCTCTTGATGTAGCCCTAAGCACTGACTGGCGAGAAGCACTTTCATGGAAAGGGGTTGCCAAGCTTGCAAAAATTACGAATCTCCAGAAATCTCAGCAAATATTTTTTCACCCAAACTGGATGATACTTTCAGGTAATGATCAGTACACTAAGGCGACTTGGTTCCCCAAATTTCGTTCTTCTATGTTGAAGCGTTCATTTCCAGTAACAGTTTGAATTTTGAGGTTTCACTCTGTTTTCTCCTATATTGATAGATGTATTTGGAACTCTAAATCCAACACGGTTTGTGCTAGCTTCTTGAAACTTGACACAGTAAAGTAGTTTCACGTTCTATCTCTATGTTTTGTTTCCTCTTGATGTAGCCCTAAGCACTGACTGGCGAGAAACACTTTCATGGAAAGGGTTTGCCTAGCTTCCAAAAATTACGAATCTCCAGAAATGTCAGCAAATATTTTTTCACCCAAACTGGATGATACTTTCAGGTAATGATCAGTACACTAAGGCGACTTGGTTCCCCAAATTTCGTTCTTCTATGTTGAAGCGTTCATTTCCAGTAACAGTTTGAATTTTGAGGTTTCACTCTGTTTTCTCCTATATTGATAGATGCATTTGGAACTCTAAATCGAACACGGTTTGTGCTAGCTTCTTGAAACTTGACACAGTAAAGTAGGTTCACGTTCTATCTCTATGGTTTGTTTCCTCTTGATGTAGCCCTAAGCAGTGACTGGCGAGAAGCACTTTCATGGAAAGGGGTTGCCAAGCTTTCAAAAATAACGAATCTCCAGAAATGTCAGCAAATATTTTTTCATCCAAACTGGATGATACTTTCAGGTAATGATCAGTACACTAAGGCGACTTGGTTCCCCAAATTTCGTTCTTCTATGTTGAAGCGTTCATTTCCAGTAACACTTTGAATTTTGAGGTTTCACTCTGTTTTATCCTATATTGATGGATGTATTTGGAACTCTAAATCGAACACGGTTTGTACTAGCTTCTTGAAACTTGACACAGTTAAGTAGTTTCACGTTCTATCTCTATGTTTTGTTTCCTCTTGATGTAGCCCTAAGCAGTGACTGGCGAGAAGCACTTTCATGGAAAGGGGTTGCCAAGCTTCCAAAAATTACGAATCTCCAGAAATCTCAGCAAATATTTTTTCACCCAAACTGGATGATACTTTCAGGTAATGATCAGTACACTAAGGCGACTTGGTTCCCCAAATTTCATTCTTCTATGATGAACCGTTCATTTCCAGTAACAGTTTGAATTTTCAGGTTTCACTCTGTTTTCTCCTATATTGATAGATGTATTTGGAACTCTAAATCCAACTCGGTTTGTGCTAGCTTCTTGAAACTTGACACAGTGAAGTAGTTTCACGTTCTATCTCTATGTTTTGTTTCCTCTTGATGTAGCCCTAAGCACTGACTGGCGAGAAGCACTTTCATGGAAAGGGGTTGCCAAGCTTCCAAAAATTACGAATCTCCAGAAATCTCAGCAAATATTTTTTCACCCAAACTGGATGATACTTTCAGGTAATGATCAGTACACGAAGGTGACTTGGTTCCCCAAATTTCGTGCTTCTATGTTGAAGCGTTCATTTGCAGTAACAGTTTGAATTTTTAGGTTTCAATCTGTTTTCTCCTATATTGATAGATGTATTTGGAACTCTAAATCCAACACGGTTTGTGCTAGCTTCATGAAACTTGACACAGTAAAGTAGTTTCACGTTCTATGTCTATGTTTTGTTTCCTCTTGATGTAGCCATAAGCAGTGACTGGCGAGAAACACTTTCATGGAAAGGGGTTGCCAAGCTTCCAAAAATTACGAATCTCCAGAAATCTCAGCAAATATTTTTTCACCCAAACTGGATGATACTTTCAGGTAATGATCAGTACACTAAGGTGACTTTGTTCCCCAAATTTCGTTCTTCTATGTTGAAGCGTTCATTTCCAGTAACAGTTTGAATTTTGAGGTTTCACTCTGTTTTCTCCTATATTGATAGATGTATTTGGAACTCTAAATCTAACACGGTTTGTGCTAGCTTCTTGAAACTTGACACAGTGAAGTAGTTTCACGTTCTATCTCTATGTTTTGTTTCCTCTTGATGTAGCCCTAAGCACTGACTGGCGAGAAACCCTTTCATGGAAAGGGGTTGCGAAGCTTCCAAAAATTACGAATCTCCAGAAATTTCAGCCAATATTTTTTCAACCAAACTGGATGATACTTTCAGGTAATGATCAGTACACTAAGTCGACTTGGTTCCCCAAATTTCGTTCTTCTATGTTGAAGCGTTCATTTCCAGTAACAGTTTGAATTTTTAGGTATCACTCTATTTTCTCCTATATTGATAGATGTATTTGGAACTCTAAATCGAACACGGTTTGTGCTAGCTTCTTGAAACTTGACACAGTAAAGTAGTTTCACGTTCTATCTCTATGTTTTGTTTCCTCTTGATGTAGCCCTAAGCACTGACTGGCGAGAAGCACTTTCATGGAAAGGGGTTGCCAAGCTTGCAAAAATTACGAATCTCCAGAAATCTCAGCAAATATTTTTTCACCCAAACTGGATGATACTTTCAGGTAATGATCAGTACACTAAGGCGACTTGGTTCCCCAAATTTCGTTCTTCTATGTTGAAGCGTTCATTTCCAGTAACAGTTTGAATTTTGAGGTTTCACTGTGTTTTCTCCTATATTGATAGATGTATTTGGAACTCTAAATCCAACACGGTTTGTGCTAGCTTCTTGAAACTTGACACAGTAAAGTAGTTTCACGTTCTATCTCTATGTTTTGTTTCCTCTTGATGTAGCCCTAAGCACTGACTGGCGAGAAACACTTTCATGGAAAGGGTTTGCCTAGCTTCCAAAAATTACGAATCTCCAGAAATGTCAGCAAATATTTTTTCACCCAAACTGGATGATACTTTCAGGTAATGATCAGTACACTAAGGCGACTTGGTTCCCCAAATTTCGTTCTTCTATGTTGAAGCGTTCATTTCCAGTAACAGTTTGAATTTTGAGGTTTCACTCTGTTTTCTCCTATATTGATAGATGCATTTGGAACTCTAAATCGAACACGGTTTGTGCTAGCTTCTTGAAACTTGACACAGTAAAGTAGTTTCACGTTCTATCTCTATGGTTTGTTTCCTCTTGATGTAGCCCTAAGCAGTGACTGGCGAGAAGCACTTTCATGGAAAGGGGTTGCCAAGCTTTCAAAAATAACGAATCTCCAGAAATGTCAGCAAATATTTTTTCATCCAAACTGGATGATACTTTCAGGTAATGATCAGTACACTAAGGCGACTTGGTTCCCCAAATTTCGTTCTTCTATGTTGAAGCGTTCATTTCCAGTAACACTTTGAATTTTGAGGTTTCACTCTGTTTTATCCTATATTGATGGATGTATTTGGAACTCGAAATCGAACACGGTTTGTACTAGCTTCTTGAAACTTGACACAGTTAAGTAGTTTCACGTTCTGTCTCTATGTTTTGTTTCCTCTTGATGTAGCCCTAAGCACTGACTGGCGAGAAACACTTTCATGGAAAGGGTTTGCCTAGCTTCCAAAAATTACGAATCTCCAGAAATGTCAGCAAATATTTTTTCACCCAAACTGGATGATACTTTCAGGTAATGATCAGTACACTAAGGCGACTTGGTTCCCCAAATTTCGTTCTTCTATGTTGAAGCGTTCATTTCCAGTAACAGTTTGAATTTTGAGGTTTCACTCTGTTTTCTCCTATATTTATAGATGCATTTGGAACTCTAAATCGAACACGGTTTGTGCTAGCTTCTTGAAACTTGACACAGTAAAGTAGTTTCAAGTTCTATCTCTATGGTTTGTTTCCTCTTGATGTAGCCCTAAGCAGTGACTGGCGAGAAGCACTTTCATGGAAAGGGGTTGCCAAGCTTTCAAAAATAACGAATCTCCAGAAATGTCAGCAAATATTTTTTCATCCAAACTGGATGATACTTTCAGGTAATGATCAGTACACTAAGGCGACTTGGTTCCCCAAATTTCGTTCTTCTATGTTGAAGCGTTCATTTCCAGTAACACTTTGAATTTTGAGGTTTCACTCTGTTTTATCCTATATTGATGGATGTATTTGGAACTCTAAATCGAACACGGTTTGTACTAGCTTCTTGAAACTTGACACAGTTAAGTAGTTTCACGTTCTATCTCTATGTTTTGTTTCCTCTTGATGTAGCCCTAAGCAGTGACTGGCGAGAAGCACTTTCATGGAAAGGGGTTGCCAAGCTTCCAAAAATTACGAATCTCCAGAAATCTCAGCAAATATTTTTTCACCCAAACTGTATGATACTTTCAGGTAATGATCAGTACACTAAGGCGACTTGGTTCCCCAAATTTCATTCTTCTATGATGAAGCGTTCATTTCCAGTAACAGTTTGAATTTTCAGGTTTCACTCTGTTTTCTCCTATATTGATAGATGTATTTGGAACTCTAAATCGAACACGGTTTGTGCTAGCTTCTTGAAACTTGACACAGTGAAGTAGTTTCATGTTCTATCTCTATGTTTTGTTTCCTCTTGATGTAGCCCTAAGCACTGACTGGCGAGAAGCACTTTCATGGAAAGGGGTTGCCAAGCTTCCAAAAATTACGTATCTCCAGAAATCTCAGCAAATATTTTTTCACCCAAACTGGATGATACTTTCAGGTAATGATCAGTACACGAAGGTGACTTGGTTCCCCAAATTTCGTGCTTCTATGTTGAAGCGTTCATTTGCAGTAACAGTTTGAATTTTTAGGTTTCAATCTGTTTTCTCCTATATTGATAGATGTATTTGGAACTCTAAATCCAACACGGTTTGTGCTAGCTTCATGAAACTTGACACAGTAAAGTAGTTTCACGTTCTATGTCTATGTTTTGTTTCCTCTTGATGTAGCCATAAGCAGTGACTGGCGAGAAACACTTTCATGGAAAGGGGTTGCCAAGCTTCCAAAAATTACGAATCTCCAGAAATCTCAGCAAATATTTTTTCACCCAAACTGGATGATACTTTCAGGTAATGATCAGTACACTAAGGTGACTTTGTTCCCCAAATTTCGTTCTTCTATGTTGAAGCGTTCATTTCCAGTAACAGTTTGAATTTTGAGGTTTCACTCTGTTTTCTCCTATATTGATAGATGTATTTGGAACTCTAAATCTAACACGGTTTGTGCTAGCTTCTTGAAACTTGACACAGTGAAGTAGTTTCACGTTCTATCTCTATGTTTTGTTTCCTCTTGATGTAGCCCTAAGCACTGACTGGCGAGAAACCCTTTCATGGAAAGGGGTTGCGAAGCTTCCAAAAATTACGAATCTCCAGAAATTTCAGCCAATATTTTTTCACCCAAACTGGATGATACTTTCAGGTAATGATCAGTACACTAAGGCGACTTGGTTCCCCAAATTTCGTTCTTCTATGTTGAAGCGTTCATTTCCAGTAACAGTTTGAATTTTTAGGTAGCACTCTGTTTTCTCCTATATTGATAGATGTATTTGGAACTCTAAATCCAACACGGTTTGTGCTAGCTTCTTGAAACTTGACACAGTGAAGTAGTTTCACGTTCTATCTCTATGTTTTGTTTCCTCTTGATGTAGCCCTAAGCACTGACTGGCGAGAAACACTTTCATGGAAAGGGGTTGCGAAGCTTCCAAAAGTTACGTATCTCCAGAAATCTCAGCAAATATTTTTTCACCCAAACTGGATGATACTTTCAGGTAATGATCAGTACACGAAGGTGACTTGGTTCCCCAAATTTCGTGCTTCTATGTTGAAGCGTTCATTTCCAGTAACAGTTTGAATTTTTAGGTTTCACTCTGTTTTCTCCTATATTGATAGATGTATTTGCAACTCTAAATCCAACACGGTTTGTGCTAGCTTCTTGAAACTTGACACAGTAAAGTAGTTTCACGTTCTATGTCTATGTTTTGTTTCCTCTTGATGTAGCCCTAAGCACTGACTGGCGAGAAACCCTTTCATGGAAAGGGGTTGCCAAGCTTCCAAAAATTACGAATCTCCAGAAATTTCAGCCAATATTTTTTCAACCAAACTGGATGATACTTTCAGGTAATGATCAGTACACTAAGTCGACTTGGTTCCCCAAATTTCGTTCTTCTATGTTGAAGCGTTCATTTCCAGTAACAGTTTGAATTTTTAGGTATCACTCTATTTTCTCCTATATTGATAGATGTATTTGGAACTCTAAATCGAACACGGTTTGTGCTAGCTTCTTGAAACTTGACACAGTAAAGTAGTTTCACGTTCTATCTCTATGTTTTGTTTCCTCTTGATGTAGCCCTAAGCACTGACTGGCGAGAAGCACTTTCATGGAAAGGGGTTGCCAAGCTTGCAAAAATTACGAATCTCCAGAAATCTCAGCAAATATTTTTTCACCCAAATTGGATGATACTTTCAGGTAATGATCAGTACACTAAGGCGACTTGGTTCCCCAAATTTCGTTCTTCTATGTTGAAGCGTTCATTTCCAGTAACAGTTTGAATTTTGAGGTTTCACTCTGTTTTCTCCTATATTGATAGATGTATTTGGAACTCTAAATCCAACACGGTTTGTGCTAGCTTCTTGAAACTTGACACAGTAAAGTAGTTTCACGTTCTATCTCTATGTTTTGTTTCCTCTTGATGTAGCCCTAAGCACTGACTGGCGAGAAACACTTTCATGGAAAGGGTTTGCCTAGCTTCCAAAAATTACGAATCTCCAGAAATGTCAGCAAATATTTTTTCACCCAAACTGGATGATACTTTCAGGTAATGATCAGTACACTAAGGCGACTTGGTTCCCCAAATTTCGTTCTTCTATGTTGAAGCGTTCATTTCCAGTAACAGTTTGAATTTTGAGGTTTCACTCTGTTTTCTCCTATATTGATAGATGCATTTGGAACTCTAAATCGAACACGGTTTGTGCTAGCTTCTTGAAACTTGACACAGTAAAGTAGTTTCACGTTCTATCTCTATGGTTTGTTTCCTCTTGATGTAGCCCTAAGCAGTGACTGGCGAGAAGCACTTTCATGGAAAGGGGTTGCCAAGCTTTCAAAAATAACGAATCTCCAGAAATGTCAGCAAATATTTTTTCATCCAAACTGGATGATACTTTCAGGTAATGATCAGTACACTAAGGCGACTTGGTTCCCCAAATTTCGTTCTTCTATGTTGAAGCGTTCATTTCCAGTAACACTTTGAATTTTGAGGTTTCACTCTGTTTTATCCTATATTGATGGATGTATTTGGAACTCTAAATCGAACACGGTTTGTACTAGCTTCTTGAAACTTGACACAGTTAAGTAGTTTCACGTTCTATCTCTATGTTTTGTTTCCTCTTGATGTAGCCCTAAGCAGTGACTGGCGAGAAGCACTTTCATGGAAAGGGGTTGCCAAGCTTCCAAAAATTACGAATCTCCAGAAATCTCAGCAAATATTTTTTCACCCAAACAGGATGATACTTTCAGGTAATGATCAGTACACTAAGGCGACTTGGTTCCCCAAATTTCATTCTTCTATGATGAAGCGTTCATTTACAGTAACAGTTTGAATTTTCAGGTTTCACTCTGTTTTCTCCTATATTGATAGATGTATTTGGAACTCTAAATCCAACTCGGTTTGTGCTAGCTTCTTGAAACTTGACACAGTGAAGTAGTTTCACGTTCTATCTCTATGTTTTGTTTCCTCTTGATGTAGCCCTAAGCACTGACTGGCGAGAAGCACTTTCATGGAAAGGGGTTGCCAAGCTTCCAAAAATTACGAATCTCCAGAAATCTCAGCAAATATTTTTTCACCCAAACTGGATGATACTTTCAGGTAATGATCAGTACACGAAGGTGACTTGGTTCCCCAAATTTCGTGCTTCTATGTTGAAGCGTTCATTTGCAGTAACAGTTTGAATTTTTAGGTTTCAATCTGTTTTCTCCTATATTGATAGATGTATTTGGAACTCTAAATCCAACACGGTTTGTGCTAGCTTCATGAAACTTGACACAGTAAAGTAGTTTCACATTCTATGTCTATGTTTTGTTTCCTCTTGATGTAGCCATAAGCAGTGACTGGCGAGAAACACTTTCATGGAAAGGGGTTGCCAAGCTTCCAAAAATTACGAATCTCCAGAAATCTCAGCAAATATTTTTTCACCCAAACTGGATGATACTTTCAGGTAATGATCAGTACACTAAGGCGACTTTGTTCCCCAAATTTCGTTCTTCTATGTTGAAGCGTTCATTTCCAGTAACAGTTTGAATTTTGAGGTTTCACTCTGTTTTCTCCTATATTGATAGATGTATTTGGAACTCTAAATCTAACACGGTTTGTGCTAGCTTCTTGAAACTTGACACAGTGAAGTAGTTTCACGTTCTATCTCTATGTTTTGTTTCCTCTTGATGTAGCCCTAAGCACTGACTGGCGAGAAACCCTTTCATGGAAAGGGGTTGCGAAGCTTCCAAAAATTACGAATCTCCAGAAATTTCAGCCAATATTTTTTCACCCAAACTGGATGATACTTTCAGGTAATGATCAGTACACTAAGGCGACTTGGTTCCCCAAATTTCGTTCTTCTATGTTGAAGCGTTCATTTCCAGTAACAGTTTGAATTTTTAGGTAGCACTCTGTTTTCTCCTATATTGATAGATGTATTTGGAACTCTAAATCCAACACGGTTTGTGCTAGCTTCTTGAAACTTGACACAGTGAAGTAGTTTCACGTTCTATCTCTATGTTTTGTTTCCTCTTGATGTAGCCCTAAGCACTGACTGGCGAGAAACACTTTCATGGAAAGGGGTTTCGAAGCTTCCAAAAGTTACGAATCTCCAGAAATCTCAGCAAATATTTTTTTCACCCAAACTGGATGATACTTTCAGGTAATGATCAGTACACGAAGGTGACTTGGTTCCCCAAATTTCGTGCTTCTATGTTGAAGCGTTCATTTGCAGTAACAGTTTGAATTTTTAGGTTTCAATCTGTTTTCTCCTATATTGATAGATGTATTTGGAACTCTAAATCCAACACGGTTTGTGCTAGCTTCATGAAACTTGACACAGTAAAGTAGTTTCACGTTCTATGTCTATGTTTTGTTTCCTCTTGATGTAGCCCTAAGCACTGACTGGCGAGAAACCCTTTCATGGAAAGGGGTTGCCAAGCTTCCAAAAATTACGAATCTCCAGAAATTTCAGCCAATATTTTTTCAACCAAACTGGATGATACTTTCAGGTAATGATCAGTACACTAAGTCGACTTGGTTCCCCAAATTTCGTTCTTCTATGTTGAAGCGTTCATTTCCAGTAACAGTTTGAATTTTTAGGTATCACTCTATTTTCTCCTATATTGATAGATGTATTTGGAACTCTAAATCGAACACGGTTTGTGCTAGCTTCTTGAAACTTGGCACAGTAAAGTAGTTTCACGTTCTATCTCTATGTTTTGTTTCCTCTTGACGTAGCCCTAAGCACTGACTGGCGAGAAACACTTTCATGGAAAGGGTTTGCCTAGCTTCCAAAAACTACGAATCTCCAGAAATCTCAGCAAATATTTTTTCACCCAAACTGGATGATACTTTCAGGTAATGATCAGTACACTAAGGCGACTTGGTTCCCCAAATTTCGTTCTTTTATGTTGAAGCGTTCATTTCCAGTAACAGTTTGAATTTTGAGGTTTCACTCTGTTTTCTCCTATATTGATAGATGTATTTGCAACTCTAAATCCAACACGGTTTTTGCTAGTTTCTTGAAACTTGACACAGTAAAGTAGTTTCACGTTCTATCTCTATGTTTTGTTTCCTCTTGATGTAGCCCTAAGCACTGACTGGCGAGAAACCCTTTCATGGAAAGGGGTTGCGAAGCTTCCAAAAATTACGAATCTCCAGAAATTTCAGCCAATATTTTTTCACCCAAACTGGATGATACTTTCAGGTAATGATCAGTACACTAAGGCGACTTGGTTCCCCAAATTTCGTTCTTCTATGTTGAAGCGTTCATTTCCAGTAACAGTTTGAATTTTTAGGTATCACTCTGTTTTCTCCTATATTGATAGATATATTTGGAACTCTAAATCGAACACGGTTTGTGCTAGTTTCTTGAAACTTGACGCAGTAATGTAGTTTCACGTTCTATCTCTATGTTTTGTTTCCTCTTGACGTAGCCCTAAGCACTGACTGGCGAGAAACACTTTCATGGAAAGGGTTTGCCTAGCTTCCAAAAATTACGAATCTCCAGAAATGTCAGCAAATATTTTTTCACCCAAACAGGATGATACTTTCAGGTAATGATCAGTACACTAAGGCGACTTGGTTCCCCAAATTTCGTTCTTCTATGTTGAAGCGTTCATTTCCAGTAACAGTTTGAATTTTGAGGTTTCACTCTGTTTTCTTCTATATTGATAGATGTATTTGGAACTCTAAATCCAACACGGTTTGTGCTAGCTTCTTGAAACTTGACACAGTAAAGTAGTTTCACGTTCTATCTCTATCTTTTGTTTCCTCTTGATGTAGCCCTATGCACTGACTGGAGAGAAACCCTTTCATGGAAAGGGTTTTCCTAGCTTCCAAAAATTACGAATCTCCAGAAATCTCAGCCAATATTTTTTCACCCAAACTGGATGTTACTTTCAGGTAATGATCAGTAAACGAAGGTGACTTGGTTCCCCAAATTTCGTTCTTCTATGTTGAAGCGTTCATTTCCAGTAACAGTTTGAATTTTTAGGTTTCACTCTGTTTTCTCCTATATTGTTAGATGTATTTGGAACTCTAAATCGAACACGGTTTGTGCTAGCTTCTTGAAACTTGACACAGTGAAGTAGTTTCACGTTCTATCTCTATTTTTTGGTTCCTCTTGATGTAGCCCTAAGCACTGACTGGCGAGAAACACTTTCATGGAAAGGGGTTGCGAAGCTTCCAAAAATTACGAATCTCCAGAAATCTCAGCCAATATTTTTTCACCCAAACTGGATGATACTTTCAGGTAATGATCAGTACACTAAGGCGACTTGGTTCCCCAAATTTCGTTCTTCTATGTTGAAGCGTTCATTTCCAGTAAAAGTTTGAATTTTTAGGTATCACTCTGTTTTCTCCTATATTGATAGATATATTTGGAACTCTAAATCCAACATGGTTTGTGCTAGCTTCTTGAAACTTGACACAGTAAAGTAGTTTCACGTTCTATCTCTATGTTTTGTTTCCTCTTGACGTAGCCCTAAGCAGTGACTGGCGAGAAGCACTTTCATGGAAAGGGGTTGCCAAGCTTCCAAAAATTACGAATCTCCAGAAATCTCAGCAAATATTTTTTCACCCAAACTGGATGATACTTTCAGGTAATGATCAGTACACTAAGGCGACTTGGTTCCCCAAATTTCGTTCTTCTATGTTGAAGCGTTCATTTCCAGTAACAGTTTGAATTTTGAGGTTTCACTCTGTTTTCTCCTATATTGATAGATGTATTTGGAACTCTAAATCCGACACGGATTGTGCTAGCTTCTTGAAACTTGACACAGTAAAGTAGTTTCACGTTCTATCTCTATGTTTTGTTTCCTCTTGACGTAGCCCTAAGCAGTGACTGGCGAGAAGCACTTTCATGGAAAGGGGTTGCCAAGCTTCCAAAAGTTACGAATCTCCAGAAATGTCAGCAAATATTTTTTCACCCAAACTGGATGATACTTTCAGGTAATGATCAGTACACGAAGGCGACTTGGTTCCCCAAATTTCGTGCTTCTATGTTGAAGCGTTCATTTGCAGTAACAGTTTGAATTTTTAGGTTTCAATCTGTTTTCTCCTATATTGATAGATGTATTTGGAACTCTAAATCCAACACGGTTTGTGCTAGCTTCATGAAACATGACACAGTAAAGTAGTTTCACGTTCTATCTCTATGTTTTGTTTCCTCTTGATGTAGCCCTAAGCAGTGACTGGGGAGAAACCCTTTCATGGAAAGGGGTTGCGAAGCTTCCAAAAATTACGAATCTCCAGAAATTTCAGCAAATATTTTTTCACCCAAACTGGATGATACTTTCAGGTAATGATCAGTACACTAAGGCGACTTGGTTCCCCAAATTTCGTTCTTCTATGTTGAAGCGTTCATTTCCAGTAACAGTTTGAATTTTCAGGTTTCACTCTGTTTTCTCCTATATTGATAGATGTATTTGGAACTCTAAATCCAACACGGTTTGTGCTAGCTTCTTGAAATTTGACAAAGTGAAGTAGTTTCACGTTCTATCTTTATGTTTTGTTTCCTCTTGATGTAGCCCTAAGCACTGACTGGCGAGAAACACTTTCATGGAAAGGGGTTGCGAAGCTTCCAAAAGTTACGAATCTCCAGAAATCTCAGCAAATATTATTTCACCCAAACTGGATGATACTTTCAGGTAATGATCAGTACACTAAGGCTACTTGGTTCCCCAAATTTCGTTCTTCTATGTTGAAGCGTTCATTTCCAGTAACAGTTTGAATTTTGAGGTTTCACTCTGTTTTCTCCTATATTGATAGATGTATTTTGAACTCTAAATCCAACACGGTTTGTGCTAGCTTCTTGAAACTTGACACAGTAAAGTAGTTTCACGTTCTATCTCTATGTTTTGTTTCCTCTTGATGTAGCCCTAAGCACTGACTGGCGAGAAACACTTTCATGGAAAGGGGTTGCGAAGCTTCCAAAAATTACGAATCTCCAGAAATCTCAGCCAATATTTTTTCACCCAAACTGGATGATACTTTCAGGTAATGATCAGTAAACTAAGGCGACTTGGTTCCCCAAATTTCGTTCTTCTATGTTGAAGCGTTCATTTCCAGTAACAGTTTGAATTTTGAGGTTTCACTCTGTTTTCTCCTATATTGATAGATGTATTTGGAACTCTAAATCGAACACGGTTTTTGCTAGCTTCTTGAAACTTGACACAGTAAAGTAGTTTCACGTTCTATCTCTATGTTTTGTTTCCTCTTGATGTAGCCCTAAGCAGTGACTGGCGAGAAGCACTTTCATGGAAAGGGGTTGCCAAGCTTCCAAAAATTACGAATCTCCAGAAATCTCAGCAAATATTTTTTCACCCAAATTGGATGATACTTTCAGGTAATGATCAGTACACTAAGGCGACTTGGTTCCCCAAATTTCGTTCTTCTATGTTGAAGCGTTCATTTCCAGTAACAGTTTGAATTTTTAGGTTTCACTCTGTTTTCTCCTATATTGATAGATGTATTTGCAACTCTAAATCCAACACGGATTGTGCTAGCTTCTTGAAACTTGACACAGTAAAGTAGTTTCACGTTCTATCTCTATGTTTTGTTTCCTCTTGATGTAGCCCTAAGCAGTGACTGGCGAGAAGCACTTTCATGGAAAGGGGTTGCCAAGCTTCCAAAAATTACGTATCTCCAGAAATCTCAGCAAATATTTTTTCACCCAAACTGGATGATACTTTCAGGTAATGATCAGTACACTAAGGCGACTTGGTTCCCCAAATTTCGTTCTTCTATGTTGAAGCGTTCATTTCCAGTAACAGTTTGAATTTTTAGGTTTCACTCTGTTTTCTCCTATATTGATAGATGTATTTGGAACTCTAAATCCAACACGGTTTGTGCTAGCTTCTTGAAACTTGACACAGTAAAGTAGTTTCACGTTCTATCTCTATGTTTTGTTTCCTCTTGATGTAGCCCTAAGCAGTGACTGGCGAGAAGCACTTTCATGGAAAGGGGTTGCCAAGCTTCCAAAAATTACGAAACTCCAGAAATGTCAGCAAATATTTTTTCACCCAAACTGGATGATACTTTCAGGTAATGATCAGTACACTAAGGCGACTTGGTTCCCCAAATTTCGTTCTTCTATGTTGAAGCGTTCATTTCCAGTAACAGTTTGATTTTGAGGTTTCACTCTGTTTTCTCCTATATTGATAGATGTATTTGCAACTCTAAATCCAACACGGTTTTTGCTAGCTTCTTGAAACTTGACACAGTAAAGTAGTTTCACGTTCTATCTCTATGTTTTGTTTCCTCTTGATGTAGCCCTAAGCAGTGACTGGCGAGAAGCACTTTCATGGAAAGGGGTTGCCAAGCTTCCAAAAATTACGAATCTCCAGAAATGTCAGCAAATATTTTTTCACCCAAACTAGATGATACTTTCAGGTAATGATCAGTACACTAAGGCGACTTGGTTCCCCAAATTTCGTTCTTCTATATTGAAGCGTTCATTTCCAGTAACAGTTTGCATTTTTAGGTTTCACTCTGTTTTCTCCTATATTGATAGATGTATTTGGAACTCTAAATCCAACACGGTTTGTGCTAGCTTCTTGAAACTTGACACAGTAAAGTAGTTTCACGTTCTATCTCTATGTTTTGTTTCCTCTTGATGTAGCCCTAAGCAGTGACTGGCGAGAAACACTTTCATGGAAAGGGGTTGCCAAGCTTCCAAAAATTACGAATCTCCAGAAATCTCAGCAAATATTTTTTCACCCAAACTGGATGATACTTTCAGGTAATGATCAGTACACTAAGGCGACTTGGTTCCGCACATTTCGTTCTTCTATGTTGAAGCGTTCATTTCCAGTAACAGTTTGAATTTTTAGGTTTCAATCTGTTTTCTCCTATATTGATAGATGTATTTGGAACTCTAAATCCAACACGGTTTGTGCTAGCTTCTGGAAACTTGACACAGTAAAGTAGTTTCACGTTCTATCTCTATGTTTTGTTTCCTCTTGATGTAGCCCTATGCACTGACTGGCGAGAAACCCTTTCATGGAAAGGGTTTGCCTAGCTTCCAAAAATTACGAATCTCCAGAAATCTCAGCCAATATTTTTTCACCCAAACTGGATGATACTTTCAGGTAATGATCAGTAAACGAAGGTGACTTGGTTCCCCAAATTTCGTTCTTCTATGTTGAAGCGTTCATTTCCAGTAACAGTTTGAATTTTTAGGTTTCACTCTGTTTTCTCCTATATTGTTAGATGTATTTGGAACTCTAAATCGAACACGGTTTGTGCTAGCTTCTTGAAACTTGACACAGTGAAGTAGTTTCACGTTCTATCTCTATGTTTTGTTTCCTCTTGATGTAGCCCTAAGCACTGACTGGCGAGAAACACTTTCATGGAAAGGGGTTGCGAAGCTTCCAAAAATTACGAATCTCCAGAAATCTCAGCAAATATTTTTTCACCCAAACTGGATGATACTTTCAGGTAATGATCAGTACACTAAGGCGACTTGGTTCCCCAAATTTCGTTCTTCTATATTGAAGCGTTCATTTCCAGTAACAGTTTGAATTTTTAGGTTTCACTCTGTTTTCTCCTATATTGATAGATGTATTTGGAACTCTAAATCCAACACGGTTTGTGCTAGCTTCTTGAAACTTGACACAGTGAAGTAGTTTCACGTTCTATCTCTATGTTTTGTTTCCTCTTGATGTAGCCCTAAGCACTGACTGGCGGGAAACACTTTCATGGAAAGGGGTTGCGAAGCTTCTAAAAATTATGAATCTCCAGAAATCTCAGCCAATATTTTTTCACCCAAACTGGATGATACTTTCAGGTAATGATCAGTAAACTAAGGCGACTTGGTTCCCCAAATTTCGTTCTTCTATGTTGAAGCGTTCATTTCCAGTAACAGTTTGAATTTTTAGGTATCCCTCAGTTTTCTCCTATATTGATAGATGTATTTGGAACTCTAAATCCAACACGGTTTGTGCTAGCTTCTTGAAACTTGACACAGTAAAGTAGTTTCACGTTCTATCTCTATGTTTTGTTTCCTCTTGACGTAGCCCTAAGCAGTGACTGGCGAGAAACACTTTCATGGAAAGGGGTTGCCAAGCTTCCAAAAATTACGAATCTCCAGAAATTTCAGCCAATATTTTTTCACCCAAACTGGATGATACTTTCAGGTAATGATCAGTACACTAAGGCGACTTGGTTCCCCAAATTTCGTTCTTCTATGTTGAAGCGTTCATTTCCAGTAACAGTTTGAATTTTTAGGTAGCACTCTGTTTTCTCCTATATTGATAGATGTATTTGGAACTCTAAATCCAACACGGTTTGTGCTAGCTTCTTGAAACTTGACACAGTGAAGTAGTTTCACGTTCTATCTCTATGTTTTGTTTCCTCTTGATGTAGCCCTAAGCACTGACTGGCGAGAAACACTTTCATGGAAAGGGGTTGCGAAGCTTCCAAAAGTTACGAATCTCCAGAAATCTCAGCAAATATTTTTTCACCCAAACTGGATGATACTTTCAGGTAATGATCAGTACACGAAGGTGACTTGGTTCCCCAAATTTCGTGCTTCTATGTTGAAGCGTTCATTTCCAGTAACAGTTTGAATTTTGAGGTTTCACTCTGTTTTCTCCTATATTGATAGATGTATTTGGAACTCTAAATCCAACACGGTTTGTGCTAGCTTCTTGAAACTTGACACAGTAAAGTAGTTTCACGTTCTATCTCTATGTTTTGTTTCCTCTTGATGTAGCCCTAAGCACTGACTGGCGAGAAACACTTTCATGGAAAGGGTTTGCCTAGCTTCCAAAAATTACGAATCTCCAGAAATGTCAGCAAATATTTTTTCACCCAAACTGGATGATACTTTCAGGTAATGATCAGTACACTAAGGCGACTTGGTTCCCCAAATTTCGTTCTTCTATGTTGAAGCGTTCATTTCCAGTAACAGTTTGAATTTTGAGGTTTCACTCTGTTTTCTCCTATATTGATAGATGCATTTGGAACTCTAAATCGAACACGGTTTGTGCTAGCTTCTTGAAACTTGACACAGTAAAGTAGTTTCACGTTCTATCTCTATGGTTTGTTTCCTCTTGATGTAGCCCTAAGCAGTGACTGGCGAGAAGCACTTTCATGGAAAGGGGTTGCCAAGCTTTCAAAAATAACGAATCTCCAGAAATGTCAGCAAATATTTTTTCATCCAAACTGGATGATACTTTCAGGTAATGATCAGTACACTAAGGCGACTTGGTTCCCCAAATTTCGTTCTTCTATGTTGAAGCGTTCATTTCCAGTAACACTTTGAATTTTGAGGTTTCACTCTGTTTTATCCTATATTGATGGATGTATTTGGAACTCTAAATCGAACACGGTTTGTACTAGCTTCTTGAAACTTGACACAGTTAAGTAGTTTCACGTTCTATCTCTATGTTTTGTTTCCTCTTGATGTAGCCCTAAGCACTGACTGGCGAGAAACACTTTCATGGAAAGGGTTTGCCTAGCTTCCAAAAATTACGAATCTCCAGAAATGTCAGCAAATATTTTTTCACCCAAACTGGATGATACTTTCAGGTAATGATCAGTACACTAAGGCGACTTGGTTCCCCAAATTTCGTTCTTCTATGTTGAAGCGTTCATTTCCAGTAACAGTTTGAATTTTGAGGTTTCACTCTGTTTTCTCCTATATTTATAGATGCATTTGGAACTCTAAATCGAACACGGTTTGTGCTAGCTTCTTGAAACTTGACACAGTAAAGTAGTTTCACGTTCTATCTCTATGGTTTGTTTCCTCTTGATGTAGCCCTAAGCAGTGACTGGCGAGAAGCACTTTCATGGAAAGGGGTTGCCAAGCTTTCAAAAATAACGAATCTCCAGAAATGTCAGCAAATATTTTTTCATCCAATCTGGATGATACTTTCAGGTAATGATCAGTACACTAAGGCGACTTGGTTCCCCAAATTTCGTTCTTCTATGTTGAAGCGTTCATTTTCAGTAACACTTTGAATTTTGAGGTTTCACTCTGTTTTATCCTATATTGATGGATGTATTTGGAACTCTAAATCGAACACGGTTTGTACTAGCTTCTTGAAACTTGACACAGTTAAGTAGTTTCACGTTCTATCTCTATGTTTTGTTTCCTCTTGATGTAGCCCTAAGCAGTGACTGGCGAGAAGCACTTTCATGGAAAGGGGTTGCCAAGCTTCCAAAAATTACGAATCTCCAGAAATCTCAGCAAATATTTTTTCACCCAAACTGGATGATACTTTCAGGTAATGATCAGTACACTAAGGCGACTTGGTTCCCCTAATTTCATTCTTCTATGATGAAGCGTTCATTTCCAGTAACAGTTTGAATTTTCAGGTTTCACTCTGTTTTCTCCTATATTGATAGATGTATTTGGAACTCTAAATCCAACTCGGTTTGTGCTAGCTTCTTGAAACTTGACACAGTGAAGTAGTTTCACGTTCTATCTCTATGTTTTGTTTCCTCTTGATGTAGCCCTAAGCACTGACTGGCGAGAAGCACTTTCATGGAAAGGGGTTGCCAAGCTTCCAAAAATTACGAATCTCCAGAAATCTCAGCAAATATTTTTTCACCCAAACTGGATGATACTTTCAGGTAATGATCAGTACACGAAGGTGACTTGGTTCCCCAAATTTCGTGCTTCTATGTTGAAGCGTTCATTTGCAGTAACAGTTTGAATTTTTAGGTATCACTCTGTTTTCTCCTATATTGATAGATATATTTGGAACTCTAAATCGAACACGGTTTGTGCTAGTTTCTTGAAACTTGACACAGTAATGTAGTTTCACGTTCTATCTCTATGTTTTGTTTCCTCTTGACGTAGCCCTAAGCACTGACTGGCGAGAAACACTTTCATGGAAAGGGTTTGCCTAGCTTCCAAAAATTACGAATCTCCAGAAATGTCAGCAAATATTTTTTCACCCAAACAGGATGATACTTTCAGGTAATGATCAGTACACTAAGGCGACTTGGTTCCCCAAATTTCGTTCTTCTATGTTGAAGCGTTCATTTCCAGTAACAGTTTGAATTTTGAGGTTTCACTCTGTTTTCTTCTATATTGATAGATGTATTTGGAACTCTAAATCCAACACGGTTTGTGCTAGCTTCTTGAAACTTGACACAGTAAAGTAGTTTCACGTTCTATCTCTATCTTTTGTTTCCTCTTGATGTAGCCCTATGCACTGACTGGCGAGAAACCCTTTCATGGAAAGGGTTTTCCTAGCTTCCAAAAATTACGAATCTCCAGAAATCTCAGCCAATATTTTTTCACCCAAACTGGATGTTACTTTCAGGTAATGATCAGTAAACGAAGGTGACTTGGTTCCCCAAATTTCGTTCTTCTATGTTGAAGCGTTCATTTCCAGTAACAGTTTGAATTTTTAGGTTTCACTCTGTTTTCTCCTATATTGTTAGATGTATTTGGAACTCTAAATCGAACACGGTTTGTGCTAGCTTCTTGAAACTTGACACAGTGAAGTAGTTTCACATTCTATCTCTATTTTTTGGTTCCTCTTGATGTAGCCCTAAGCACTGACTGGCGAGAAACACTTTCATGGAAAGGGGTTGCGAAGCTTCCAAAAATTACGAATCTCCAGAAATCTCAGCCAATATTTTTTCACCCAAACTGGATGATACTTTCAGGTAATGATCAGTACACTAAGGCGACTTGGTTCCCCAAATTTCGTTCTTCTATGTTGAAGCGTTCATTTCCAGTAAAAGTTTGAATTTTTAGGTATCACTCTGTTTTCTCCTATATTGATAGATGTATTTGGAACTCTAAATCCAACATGGTTTGTGCTAGCTTCTTGAAACTTGACACAGTAAAGTAGTTTCACGTTCTATCTCTATGTTTTGTTTCCTCTTGACGTAGCCCTAAGCAGTGACTGGCGAGAAGCACTTTCATGGAAAGGGGTTGCCAAGCTTCCAAAAATTACGAATCTCCAGAAATCTCAGCAAATATTTTTTCACCCAAACTGGATGATACTTTCAGGTAATGATCAGTACACTAAGGCGACTTGGTTCCCCAAATTTCGTTCTTCTATGTTGAAGCGTTCATTTCCAGTGACAGTTTGAATTTTGAGGTTTCACTCTGTTTTCTCCTATATTGATAGATGTATTTGGAACTCTAAATCCGACACGGATTGTGCTAGCTTCTTGAAACTTGACACAGTAAAGTAGTTTCACGTTCTATCTCTATGTTTTGTTTCCTCTTGACGTAGCCCTAAGCAGTGACTGGCGAGAAGCACTTTCATGGAAAGGGGTTGCCAAGCTTCCAAAAGTTACGAATCTCCAGAAATGTCAGCAAATATTTTTTCACCCAAACTGGATGATACTTTCAGGTAATGATCAGTACACGAAGGCGACTTGGTTCCCCAAATTTCGTGCTTCTATGTTGAAGCGTTCATTTGCAGTAACAGTTTGAATTTTTAGGTTTCAATCTGTTTTCTCCTATATTGATAGATGTATTTGGAACTCTAAATCCAACACGGTTTGTGCTAGCTTCATGAAACTTGACACAGTAAAGTAGTTTCACGTTCTATCTCTATGTTTTGTTTCCTCTTGATGTAGCCCTAAGCAGTGACTGGGGAGAAACCCTTTCATGGAAAGGGGTTGCGAAGCTTCCAAAAATTACTAATCTCCAGAAATTTCAGCAAATATTTTTTCACCCAAACTGGATGATACTTTCAGGTAATGATCAGTACACTAAGGCGACTTGGTTCCCCAAATTTCATTCTTCTATGTTGAAGCGTTCATTTCCAGTAACAGTTTGAATTTCAGGTTTCACTCTGTTTTCTCCTATATTGATAGATGTATTTGGAACTCTAAATCCAACACGGTTTGTGCTCGCTTCTTGAAATTTGACAAAGTGAAGTAGTTTCACGTTCTATCTTTATGTTTTGTTTCCTCTTGATGTAGCCCTAAGCACTGACTGGCGAGAAACACTTTCATGGAAAGGGGTTGCGAAGCTTCCAAAAGTTACGAATCTCCAGAAATCTCAGCAAATATTATTTCACCCAAACTGGATGATACTTTCAGGTAATGATCAGTACACTAAGGCTACTTGGTTCCCCAAATTTCGTTCTTCTATGTTGAAGCGTTCATTTCCAGTAACAGTTTGAATTTTGAGGTTTCACTCTGTTTTCTCCTATATTGATAGATGTATTTTGAACTCTAAATCCAACACGGTTTGTGCTAGCTTCTTGAAACTTGACACAGTAAAGTAGTTTCACGTTCTATCTCTATGTTTTGTTTCCTCTTGATGTAGCCCTAAGCACTGACTGGCGAGAAACACTTTCATGGAAAGGGGTTGAGAAGCTTCCAAAAATTACGAATCTCCAGAAATCTCAGCCAATATTTTTTCACCCAAACTGGATGATACTTTCAGGTAATGATCAGTAAACTAAGGCGACTTGGTTCCCCAAATTTCGTTCTTCTATGTTGAAGCGTTCATTTCCAGTAACAGTTTGAATTTTGATGTTTCACTCTGTTTTCTCCTATATTGATAGATGTATTTGGAACTCTAAATCGAACACGGTTTTTGCTAGCTTCTTGAAACTTGACACAGTAAAGTAGTTTCACGTTCTATCTCTATGTTTTGTTTCCTCTTGATGTAGCCCTAAGCAGTGACTGGCGAGAAGCACTTTCATGGAAAGGGGTTGCCAAGCTTCCAAAAATTACGAATCTCCAGAAATCTCAGCAAATATTTTTTCACCCAAATTGGATGATACTTTCAGGTAATGATCAGTACACTAAGGCGACTTGGTTCCCCAAATTTTGTTCTTCTATGTTGAAGCGTTCATTTCCAGTAACAGTTTGAATTTTTAGGTTTCACTCTGTTTTCTCCTATATTGATAGATGTATTTGCAACTCTAAATCCAACACGGATTGTGCTAGCTTCTTGAAACTTGACACAGTAAAGTAGTTTCACGTTCTATCTCTATGTTTTGTTTCCTCTTGATGTAGCCCTAAGCAGTGACTGGCGAGAAGCACTTTCATGGAAAGGGGTTGCCAAGCTTCCAAAAATTACGTATCTCCAGAAATCTCAGCAAATATTTTTTCACCCAAACTGGATGATACTTTCAGGTAATGATCAGTACACTAAGGCGACTTGGTTCCCCAAATTTCGTTCTTCTATGTTGAAGCGTTCATTTCCAGTAACAGTTTGAATTTTGAGGTTTCACTCTGTTTTCTCCTATATTGATAGATGTATTTGGAACTCTAAATCCAACACGGTTTGTGCTAGCTTCTTGAAACTTGACACAGTAAAGTAGTTTCACGTTCTATCTCTATGTTTTGTTTCCTCTTGATGTAGCCCTAAGCAGTGACTGGCGAGAAGCACTTTCATGGAAAGGGGTTGCCAAGCTTCCAAAAATTACGAAACTCCAGAAATGTCAGCAAATATTTTTTCACCCAAACTGGATGATACTTTCAGGTAATGATCAGTACACTAAGGCGACTTGGTTCCCCAAATTTCGTTCTTCTATGTTGAAGCGTTCATTTCCAGTAACAGTTTGATTTTGAGGTTTCACTCTGTTTTCTCCTATATTGATAGATGTATTTGCAACTCTAAATCCAACACGGTTTTTGCTAGCTTCTTGAAACTTGACACAGTAAAGTAGTTTCACGTTCTATCTCTATGTTTTGTTTCCTCTTGATGTAGCCCTAAGCAGTGACTGGCGAGAAGCACTTTCATGGAAAGGGGTTGCCAAGCTTCCAAAAATTACGAATCTCCAGAAATGTCAGCAAATATTTTTTCACCCAAACTAGATGATACTTTCAGGTAATGATCAGTACACTAAGGCGACTTGGTTCCCCAAATTTCGTTCTTCTATATTGAAGCGTTCATTTCCAGTAACAGTTTGCATTTTTAGGTTTCACTCTGTTTTCTCCTATATTGATAGATGTATTTGGAACTCTAAATCCAACACGGTTTGTGCTAGCTTCTTGAAACTTGACACAGTAAAGTAGTTTCACGTTCTATCTCTATGTTTTGTTTCCTCTTGATGTAGCCCTAAGCAGTGACTGGCGAGAAACACTTTCATGGAAAGGGGTTGCCAAGCTTCCAAAAATTACGAATCTCCAGAAATCTCAGCAAATATTTTTTCACCCAAACTGGATGATACTTTCAGGTAATGATCAGTACACTAAGGCGACTTGGTTCCGCACATTTCGTTCTTCTATGTTGAAGCGTTCATTTCCAGTAACAGTTTGAATTTTTAGGTTTCAATCTGTTTTCTCCTATATTGATAGATGTATTTGGAACTCTAAATCCAACACGGTTTGTGCTAGCTTCTGGAAACTTGACACAGTAAAGTAGTTTCACGTTCTATCTCTATGTTTTGTTTCCTCTTGATGTAGCCCTATGCACTGACTGGCGAGAAACCCTTTCATGGAAAGGGTTTGCCTAGCTTCCAAAAATTACGAATCTCCAGAAATCTCAGCCAATATTTTTTCACCCAAACTGGATGATACTTTCAGGTAATGATCAGTAAACGAAGGTGACTTGGTTCCCCAAATTTTGTTCTTCTATGTTGAAGCGTTCATTTCCAGTAACAGTTTGAATTTTTAGGTTTCACTCTGTTTTCTCCTATATTGTTAGATGTATTTGGAACTCTAAATCGAACACGGTTTGTGCTAGCTTCTTGAAACTTGACACAGTGAAGTAGTTTCACGTTCTATCTCTATGTTTTGTTTCCTCTTGATGTAGCCCTAAGCACTGACTGGCGAGAAACACTTTCATGGAAAGGGGTTGCGAAGCTTCCAAAAATTACGAATCTCCAGAAATCTCAGCAAATATTTTTTCACCCAAACTGGATGATACTTTCAGGTAATGATCAGTACACTAAGGCGACTTGGTTCCCCAAATTTCGTTCTTCTATATTGAAGCGTTCATTTCCAGTAACAGTTTGAATTTTTAGGTTTCACTCTGTTTTCTCCTATATTGATAGATGTATTTGGAACTCTAAATCCAACACGGTTTGTGCTAGCTTCTTGAAACTTGACACAGTGAAGTAGTTTCACGTTCTATCTCTATGTTTTGTTTCCTCTTGATGTAGCCCTAAGCACTGACTGGCGGGAAACACTTTCATGGAAAGGGGTTGCGAAGCTTCCAAAAATTATGAATCTCCAGAAATCTCAGCCAATATTTTTTCACCCAAACGGGATGATACTTTCAGGTAATGATCAGTAAACTAAGGCGACTTGGTTCCCCAAATTTCGTTCTTCTATGTTGAAGCGTTCATTTCCAGTAACAGTTTGAATTTTTAGGTATCCCTCAGTTTTCTCCTATATTGATAGATGTATTTGGAACTCTAAATCCAACACGGTTTGTGCTAGCTTCTTGAAACTTGACACACTAAAGTAGTTTCACGTTCTATCTCTATGTTTTGTTTCCTCTTGACGTAGCCCTAAGCAGTGACTGGCGAGAAACACTTTCATGGAAAGGGGTTGCCAAGCTTCCAAAAATTACGAATCTCCAGAAATGTCAGCAAATATTTTTTCACCCAAACTGGATGATACTTTCAGGTAATGATCAGTACACTAAGGCGACTTGGTTCCCCAAATTTCGTTCTTCTATGTTGAAGCGTTCATTTCCAGTAACAGTTTGAATTTTGAGGTTTCACTCTGTTTTCTCCTATATTGATAGATGTATTTGGAACTCTAAATCCAACACGGTTTGTGCTAGCTTCTTGAAACTTGACACAGTAAAGTAGTTTCACGTTCTATCTCTATGTTTTGTTTCTTCTTGATGTAGCCCTAAGCACTGACTGGCGAGAAACACTTTCATGGAAAGGGTTTGCCTAGCTTCCAAAAATTACGAATCTCCAGAAAGCAAATATTTTTTCACCCAAATTGGATGATACTTTCAGGTAATGATCAGTAAACTAAGGCGACTTGGTTCCCCAAATTTCGTTCTTCTATGTTGAAGCGTTCATTTCCAGTAACAGTTTGAAATTTTAGGTATCCCTCAGTTTTCTCCTATATTGATAGATGTATTTGGAACTCTAAATCCAACACGGTTTGTGCTAGCTTCTTGAAACTTGACACAGTAAAGTAGTTTCACGTTCTATCTCTATGTTTTGTTTCCTCTTGACGTAGCCCTAAGCAGTGACTGGCAAGAAACACTTTCATGGAAAGGGGTTGCCAAGCTTCCAAAAATTACGAATCTCCAGAAATGTCAGCAAATATTTTTTCACCCAAACTGGATGATACTTTCAGGTAATGATCAGTACACTAAGGCGACTTGGTTCACCAAATTTCTCTCTTCAATGTTGAAGCATTCATTTCCAGTAACAGTTTGAATTTTGAGGTTTCACTCTGTTTTCTCCTATATTGATAGATGTATTTGGAACTCTAAATCGAACACGGTTTGTGCTAGCTTCTTGAAACTTGACACAGTAAAGTAGTTTCACGTTCTATCTCTATGTTTTGTTTCCTCTTGATGTAGCCCTAAGCAGTGACTGGCGAGAAGCACTTTCATGGAAAGGGGTTGCCAAGCTTCCAAAAATTACGAATCTCCAGAAATTTCAGCAAATATTTTTTCACCCAAACTGGATGATACTTTCAGGTAATGATCAGTACACTAAGGCTACTTGGTTCCCCAAATTTCGTTCTTCTATGTTGAAGCGTTCATTTCCAGTAACAGTTTGAATTTTCAGGTTTCACTCTGTTTTCTCCTATATTGATAGATGTATTTGGAACTCTAAATCCAACACGGTTTGTGCTAGCTTCTTGAAACTTGACACAGTAAAGTAGTTTCACGTTCTATCTCTATGTTTTGTTTCCTCTTGATGTAGCCCTAAGCACTGACTGGCGAGAAACACTTTCATGGAAAGGGGTTGCGAAGCTTCCAAAAATTACGAATCTCCAGAAATCTCAGCCAATATTTTTTCACCCAAACTGGATGATACTTTCAGGTAATGATCAGTAAACTAAGGCGACTTGGTTCCCCAAATTTCGTTCTTCTATGTTGAAGCGTTCATTTCCAGTAACAGTTTGAATTTTGAGTTTTCACTCTGTTTTCTCCTATATTGATAGATGTATTTGGAACTCTAAATCGAACACGGTTTTTGCTAGCTTCTTGAAACTTGACACAGTAAAGTAGTTTCACGTTCTATCTCTATGTTTTGTTTCCTCTTGATGTAGCCCTAAGCAGTGACTGGCGAGAAGCACTTTCATGGAAAGGGGTTGCCAAGCTTCCAAAAATTACGAATCTCCAGAAATCTCAGCAAATATTTTTTCACCCAAATTGGATGATACTTTCAGGTAATGATCAGTACACTAAGGCGACTTGGTTCCCCAAATTTTGTTCTTCTATGTTGAAGCGTTCATTTCCAGTAACAGTTTGAATTTTTAGGTTTCACTCTGTTTTCTCCTATATTGATAGATGTATTTGCAACTCTAAATCCAACACGGATTGTGCTAGCTTCTTGAAACTTGACACAGTAAAGTAGTTTCACGTTCTATCTCTATGTTTTGTTTCCTCTTGATGTAGCCCTAAGCAGTGACTGGCGAGAAGCACTTTCATGGAAAGGGGTTGCCAAGCTTCCAAAAATTACGTATCTCCAGAAATCTCAGCAAATATTTTTTCACCCAAACTGGATGATACTTTCAGGTAATGATCAGTACACTAAGGCGACTTGGTTCCCCAAATTTCGTTCTTCTATGTTGAAGCGTTCATTTCCAGTAACAGTTTGAATTTTTAGGTTTCACTCTGTTTTCTCCTATATTGATAGATGTATTTGGAACTCTAAATCGAACACGGTTTGTGCTAGCTTCTTGAAACTTGACACAGTTAAGTAGTTTCACGTTCTATCTCTATGTTTTGTTTCCTCTTGATGTAGCCCTAAGCAGTGACTGGCGAGAAGCACTTTCATGGAAAGGGGTTGCCAAGCTTCCAAAAATTACGAAACTCCAGAAATGTCAGCAAATATTTTTTCACCCAAACTGGATGATACTTTCAGGTAATGATCAGTACACTAAGGCGACTTGGTTCCCCAAATTTCGTTCTTCTATGTTGAAGCGTTCATTTCCAGTAACAGTTTGATTTTGAGGTTTCACTCTGTTTTCTCCTATATTGATAGATGTATTTGCAACTCTAAATCCAACACGGTTTTTGCTAGCTTCTTGAAACTTGACACAGTAAAGTAGTTTCACGTTCTATCTCTATGTTTTGTTTCCTCTTGATGTAGCCCTAAGCAGTGACTGGCGAGAAGCACTTTCATGGAAAGGGGTTGCCAAGCTTCCAAAAATTACGAATCTCCAGAAATGTCAGCAAATATTTTTTCACCCAAACTGGATGATACTTTCAGGTAATGATCAGTACACTAAGGCGACTTGGTTCCCCAAATTTCGTTCTTCTATATTGAAGCGTTCATTTCCAGTAACAGTTTGCATTTTTAGGTTTCACTCTGTTTTCTCCTATATTGATAGATGTATTTGGAACTCTAAATCCAACACGGTTTGTGCTAGCTTCTTGAAACTTGACACAGTAAAGTAGTTTCACGTTCTATCTCTATGTTTTGTTTCCTCTTGATGTAGCCCTAAGCACTGACTGGCGAGAAACACTTTCATGGAAAGGGTTTGCCTAGCTTCCAAAAATTACGAATCTCCAGAAAGCAAATATTTTTTCACCCAAACTGGATGATACTTTCAGGTAATGATCAGTAAACTAAGGCGACTTGGTTCCCCAAATTTCGTTCTTCTATGTTGAAGCGTTCATTTCCAGTAACAGTTTGAATTTTTAGGTATCCCTCAGTTTTCTCCTATATTGATAGATGTATTTGGAACTCTAAATCCAACACGGTTTGTGCTAGCTTCTTGAAACTTGACACAGTAAAGTAGTTTCACGTTCTATCTCTATGTTTTGTTTCCTCTTGACGTAGCCCTAAGCAGTGACTGGCGAGAAGCACTTTCATGGAAAGGGGTTGCCAAGCTTCCAAAAATTACGAATCTCCAGAAATGTCAGCAAATATTTTTTCACCCAAACTGGATGATACTTCTAGGTAATGATCAGTACACTAAGGCGACTTGGTTCCCCAAATTTCGTTCTTCTATGTTGAAGCGTTCATTTCCAGTAACAGTTTGAATTTTGAGGTTTCACTCTGTTTTCTTCTATATTGATAGATGTATTTGGAACTCTAAATCCAACACGGTTTGTGCTAGCTTCTTGAAACTTGACACAGTTAAGTAGTTTCACGTTCTATCTCTATCTTTTGTTTCCTCTTGATGTAGCCCTATGCACTGACTGGCGAGAAACCCTTTCATGGAAAGGGTTTGCCTAGCTTCCAAAAATTACGAATCTCCAGAAATCTCAGCCAATATTTTTTCACCCAAACTGGATGTTACTTTCAGGTAATGATCAGTAAACGAAGGTGACTTGGTTCCCCAAATTTCGTTCTTCTATGTTGAAGCGTTCATTTCCAGTAACACTTTGAATTTTTAGGTTTCACTCTGTTTTCTCCTATATTGTTAGATGTATTTGGAACTCTAAATCAATCACGGTTTGTGCTAGCTTCTTGAAACTTGACACAGTGAAGTAGTTTCACGTTCTATCTCTATTTTTTGGTTCCTCTTGATGTAGCCCTAAGCACTGACTGGCGAGAAACACTTTCATGGAAAGGGGTTGCGAAGCTTCCAAAAATTACGAATCTCCAGAAATCTCAGCAAATATTTTTTCACCCAAACTGGATGATACTTTCAGGTAATGATCAGTACACTAAGGCGACTTGGTTCCCCAAATTTCGTTCTTCTATGTTGAAGCGTTCATTTCCAGTAAAAGTTTGAATTTTTAGGTATCACTCTGTTTTCTCCTATATTGATAGATGTATTTGGAACTCTAAATCCAACACGGTTTGTGCTAGCTTCTTGAAACTTGACACAGTAAAGTAGTTTCACGTTCTATCTCTATGTTTTGTTTCCTCTTGACGTAGCCCTAAGCAGTGACTGGCGAGAAACACTTTCATGGAAAGGGGTTGCGAAGCTTCCAAAAATTATGAATCTCCAGAAATCTCAGCAAATACTTTTTCACCCAAAGTGGATGATACTTTCAGGTAATGATCAGTACACTAAGGCGACTTGGTTCCCCAAATTTCGTTCTTCTATATTGAAGCGTTCATTTCCAGTAACAGTTTGAATTTTTAGGTTTCACTCTGTTTTCTCCTATATTGATAGATGTATTTGGAACTCTAAATCCAACACGGTTTGTGCTAGCTTCTTGAAACTTGACACAGTAAAGTAGTTTCACGTTCTATCTCTATGGTTTGTTTCCTCTTGATGTAGCCCTAAGCACTGACTGGCGGGAAACACTTTCATGGAAAGGGGTTGCGAAGCTTCCAAAAATTACGAATCTCCAGAAATCTCAGCCAATATTTTTTCACCCAAACTGGATGATACTTTCAGGTAATGATCAGTAAACTAAGGCGACTTGTTTCTCCAAATTTCGTTCTTCTATGTTGAAGCGTTCATTTCCAGTAACAGTTTGAATTTTTAGGTATCCCTCAGTTTTCTCCTATATTGATAGATGTATTTGGAACTCTAAATCCAACACGGTTTGTGCTAGCTTCTTGAAACTTGACACAGTAAAGTAGTTTCACGTTCTATCTCTATGTTTTGTTTCCTCTTGACGTAGCCCTAAGCAGTGACTGGCGAGAAGCACTTTCATGGAAAGGGGTTGCCAAGCTTCCAAAAATTACGAATCTCCAGAAATGTCAGCAAATATTTTTTCACCCAAACTGGATGATACTTCTAGGTAATGATCAGTACACTAAGGCGACTTGGTTCCCCAAATTTCGTTCTTCTATGTTGAAGCGTTCATTTCCAGTAACAGTTTGAATTTTGAGGTTTCACTCTGTTTTCTTCTATATTGATAGATGTATTTGGAACTCTAAATCCAACACGGTTTGTGCTAGCTTCTTGAAACTTGACACAGTTAAGTAGTTTCACGTTCTATCTCTATCTTTTGTTTCCTCTTGATGTAGCCCTATGCACTGACTGGCGAGAAACCCTTTCATGGAAAGGGTTTGCCTAGCTTCCAAAAATTACGAATCTCCAGAAATCTCAGCCAATATTTTTTCACCCAAACTGGATGTTACTTTCAGGTAATGATCAGTAAACGAAGGTGACTTGGTTCCCCAAATTTCGTTCTTCTATGTTGAAGCGTTCATTTCCAGTAACACTTTGAATTTTTAGGTTTCACTCTGTTTTCTCCTATATTGTTAGATGTATTTGGAACTCTAAATCAATCACGGTTTGTGCTAGCTTCTTGAAACTTGACACAGTGAAGTAGTTTCACGTTCTATCTCTATTTTTTGGTTCCTCTTGATGTAGCCCTAAGCACTGACTGGCGAGAAACACTTTCATGGAAAGGGGTTGCGAAGCTTCCAAAAATTACGAATCTCCAGAAATCTCAGCAAATATTTTTTCACCCAAACTGGATGATACTTTCAGGTAATGATCAGTACACTAAGGCGACTTGGTTCCCCAAATTTCGTTCTTCTATGTTGAAGCGTTCATTTCCAGTAAAAGTTTGAATTTTTAGGTATCACTCTGTTTTCTCCTATATTGATAGATGTATTTGGAACTCTAAATCCAACACGGTTTGTGCTAGCTTCTTGAAACTTGACACAGTAAAGTAGTTTCACGTTCTATCTCTATGTTTTGTTTCCTCTTGACGTAGCCCTAAGCAGTGACTGGCGAGAAACACTTTCATGGAAAGGGGTTGCGAAGCTTCCAAAAATTATGAATCTCCAGAAATCTCAGCAAATACTTTTTCACCCAAAGTGGATGATACTTTCAGGTAATGATCAGTACACTAAGGCGACTTGGTTCCCCAAATTTCGTTCTTCTATATTGAAGCGTTCATTTCCAGTAACAGTTTGAATTTTTAGGTTTCACTCTGTTTTCTCCTATATTGATAGATGTATTTGGAACTCTAAATCCAACACGGTTTGTGCTAGCTTCTTGAAACTTGACACAGTAAAGTAGTTTCACGTTCTATCTCTATGGTTTGTTTCCTCTTGATGTAGCCCTAAGCACTGACTGGCGGGAAACACTTTCATGGAAAGGGGTTGCGAAGCTTCCAAAAATTACGAATCTCCAGAAATCTCAGCCAATATTTTTTCACCCAAACTGGATGATACTTTCAGGTAATGATCAGTAAACTAAGGTGACTTGTTTCTCCAAATTTCGTTCTTCTATGTTGAAGCGTTCATTTCCAGTAACAGTTTGAATTTTTAGGTATCCCTCAGTTTTCTCCTATATTGATAGATGTATTTGGAACTCTAAATCCAACACGGTTTGTGCTAGCTTCTTGAAACTTGACACAGTAAAGTAGTTTCACTTTCTATCTCTATGTTTTGTTTCCTCTTGACGTAGCCCTAAGCAGTGACTGGCGAGAAACACTTTCATGGAAAGGGGTTGCCAAGCTTCCAAAAATTACGAATCTCCAGAAATCTCAGCAAATATTTTTTCACCCAAACTGGATGATACTTTCAGGTAATGATCAGTACACTAAGGCGACTTGGTTCCCCAAATTTCGTTCTTCTATGTTGAAGCGTTCATTTCCAGTAACAGTTTGAATTTTTAGGTTTCACTCTGTTTTCTCCTATATTGATAGATGTATTTGGAACTCTAAATCCAACACGGTTTGTGCTAGCTTCTTGAAACTTGACACAGTGAAGTAGTTTCACGTTCTATCTCTATGTTTTGTTTCCTCTTGATGTAGCCCTAAGCACTGACTGGCGAGAAACACTTTCATGGAAAGGGTTTGCCTAGCTTCCAAAAATTACGAATCTCCAGAAAGCAAATATTTTTTCACCCAAACTGGATGATACTTTCAGGTAATGATCAGTAAACTAAGGCGACTTGGTTCCCCAAATTTCGTTCTTCAATGTTGAAGCGTTCATTTCCAGTAACAGTTTGAATTTTTAGGTATCCCTCAGTTTTCTCCTATATTGATAGATGTATTTGGAACTCTAAATTCAACACGGTTTGTGTTAGCTTCTTGAAACTTGACACAGTAAAGTAGTTTCACGTTCTATCTCTATGTTTTGTTTCCTCTTGACGTAGCCCTAAGCAGTGACTGGCGAGAAACACTTTCATGGAAAGGGGTTGCCAAGCTTCCAAAAATTACGAATCTCCAGAAATCTCAGCAAATATTTTTTCACCCAAACTGGATGATACTTTCAGGTAATGATCAGTACACTAAGGCGACTTGGTTCCGCACATTTCGTTCTTCTATGTTGAAGCGTTCATTTCCAGTAACAGTTTGAATTTTTAGGTTTCACTCTGTTTTCTCCTATATTGTTAGATGTATTTGGAACTCTAAATCGAACACGGTTTGTGCTAGCTTCTTGAAACTTGACACAGTGAAGTAGTTTCACGTTCTATCTCTATGTTTTGTTTCCACTTGATGTAGCCCTAAGCACTGACTGGCGAGAAACACTTTCATGGAAAGGGGTTGCGAAGCTTCCAAAAATTACGAATCTCCAGAAATCTCAGCAAATATTTTTTCACCCAAACTGGATGATACTTTCAGGTAATGATCAGTACACTAAGGCGACTTGGTTCCCCAAATTTCGTTCTTCTATATTGAAGCGTTCATTTCCAGTAACAGTTTGAATTTTTAGGTTTCACTCTGTTTTCTCCTATATTGAAAGATGTATTTGGAACTATAAATCCAACACGGTTTGTGCTAGCTTCTTGAAACTTGACACCGTAAAGTAGTTTCACGTTCTATCTCTATGGTTTGTTTCCTCTTGATATAGCACTAAGCAGTGACTGTCGAGAAGCACTTACATGGAAAGGGGTTGCCAAGCTTCCAAAAATTACCAATCTCCAGAAATCTCAGCAAATATTTTTTCACCCAAACTGGATGATACTTTCAGGTAATGATCAGTACACTAAGGCGACTTGGTTCCCCAAATTTAGTTCTTCTATGTTGAAGCGTTCATTTTCCCGTAACAGTTTGAATTTTTAGGTTTCACTCTGTTTTCTCCTATATTGATAGATGTATTTGGAACTCTAAATCCAACACGGTTTGTGCTAGCTTCTTGAAACTTGACACAGTGAAGTAGTTTCACGTTCTATCTCTATGTTTTGTTTCCTCTTGATGTAGCCCTAAGCACTGACTGGCGGGAAACACTTTCATGGAAAGGGGTTGCGAAGCTTCCAAAAATTACGAATCTCCAGAAATCTCAGCCAATATTTTTTCACCCAAACTGGATGATACTTTCAGGTAATGATCAGTAAACTAAGGCGACTTGGTTCCCCAAATTTCGTTCTTCTATGTCGAAGCGTTCATTTCCAGTAAAAGTTTGAATTTTTAGGTATCCCTCAGTTTTCTCCTATATTGATAGATGTATTTGGAACTCTAAATCCAACACGGTTTGTGCTAGCTTCTTGAAACTTGACACAGTAAAGTAGTTTCACGTTCTATCTCTATGTTTTGTTTCCTCTTGACGTAGCCCTAAGCAGTGACTGGCGAGAAACACTTTCATGGAAAGGGGTTGCCAAGCTTCCAAAAATTACGAATCTCCAGAAATGTCAGCAAATATTTTTTCACCCAAACTGGATGATACTTTCAGGTAATGATCAGTACACTAAGGCGACTTGGTTCCCCAAATTTCGTTCTTCAATGTTGAAGCGTTCATTTCCAGTAACAGTTTGAATTTTGAGGTTTCACTCTGTTTTCTCCTATATTGATAGATGTATTTGGAACTCTAAATCGAACACGGTTTGTGCTAGCTTCTTGAAACTTGACACAGTAAAGTAGTTTCACGTTCTATCTCTATGTTTTGTTTCCTCTTGATGTAGCCCTAAGCAGTGACTGGCGAGAAGCACTTTCATGGAAAGGGGTTGCCAAGCTTCCAAAAATTACGAATCTCCAGAAATGTCAGCAAATATTTTTTCACCCAAACTGGATGATACTTCTAGGTAATGATCAGTACACTAAGGCGACTTGGTTCCCCAAATTTCGTTCTTCTATGTTGAAGCGTTCATTTCCAGTAACAGTTTGAATTTTGAGGTTTCACTCTGTTTTCTTCTATATTGATAGATGTATTTGGAACTCTAAATCCAACACGGTTTGTGCTAGCTTCTTGAAACTTGACACAGTAAAGTAGTTTCACGTTCTATCTCTATCTTTTGTTTCCTCTTGATGTAGCCCTATGCACTGACTGGCGAGAAACCCTTTCATGGAAAGGGTTTGCCTAGCTTCCAAAAATTACGAATCTCCAGAAATCTCAGCCAATATTTTTTCACCCAAACTGGATGTTACTTTCAGGTAATGATCAGTAAACGAAGGTGACTTGGTTCCCCAAATTTCGTTCTTCTATGTTGAAGCGTTCATTTCCAGTAACAGTTTGAATTTTTAGGGTTCACTCTGTTTTCTCCTATATTGTTAGATGTATTTGGAACTCTAAATCGATCACGGTTTGTGCTAGCTTCTTGAAACTTGACACAGTGAAGTAGTTTCACGTTCTATCTCTATTTTTTGGTTCCTCTTGATGTAGCCCTAAGCACTGACTGGCGAGAAACACTTTCATGGAAAGGGGTTGCGAAGCTTCCAAAAATTACGAATCTCCAGAAATCTCAGCAAATATTTTTTCACCCAAACTGGATGATACTTTCAGGTAATGATCAGTACACTAAGGCGACTTGGTTCCCCAAATTTCGTTCTTCTATGTTGAAGCGTTCATTTCCAGTAAAAGTTTGAATTTTTAGGTATCACTCTGTTTTCTCCTATATTGATAGATGTATTTGGAACTCTAAATCCAACACGGTTTGTGCTAGCTTCTTGAAACTTGACACAGTAAAGTAGTTTCACGTTCTATCTCTATGTTTTGTTTCCTCTTGACGTAGCCCTAAGCAGTGACTGGCGAGAAACACTTTCATGGAAAGGGGTTGCGAAGCTTCCAAAAATTACGAATCTCCAGAAATCTCAGCAAATACTTTTTCACCCAAAGTGGATGATACTTTCAGGTAATGATCAGTACACTAAGGCGACTTGGTTCCCCAAATTTCGTTCTTCTATATTGAAGCGTTCATTTCCAGTAACAGTTTGAATTTTTAGGTTTCACTCTGTTTTCTCCTATATTGATAGATGTATTTGGAACTCTAAATCCAACACGGTTTGTGCTAGCTTCTTGAAACTTGACACAGTAAAGTAGTTTCACGTTCTATCTCTATGGTTTGTTTCCTCTTGATGTAGCCCTAAGCACTGACTGGCGGGAAACACTTTCATGGAAAGGGGTTGCGAAGCTTCCAAAAATTACGAATCTCCAGAAATCTCAGCCAATATTTTTTCACCCAAACTGGATGATACTTTCAGGTAATGATCAGTAAACTAAGGCGACTTGTTTCTCCAAATTTCGTTCTTCTATGTTGAAGCGTTCATTTCCAGTAACAGTTTGAATTTTTAGGTATCCCTCAGTTTTCTCCTATATTGATAGATGTATTTGGAACTCTAAATCCAACACGGTTTGTGCTAGCTTCTTGAAACTTGACACAGTAAAGTAGTTTCACTTTCTATCTCTATGTTTTGTTTCCTCTTGACGTAGCCCTAAGCAGTGACTGGCGAGAAACACTTTCATGGAAAGGGGTTGCCAAGCTTCCAAAAATTACGAATCTCCAGAAATCTCAGCAAATATTTTTTCACCCAAACTGGATGATACTTTCAGGTAATGATCAGTACACTAAGGCGACTTGGTTCCCCAAATTTCGTTCTTCTATGTTGAAGCGTTCATTTCCAGTAACAGTTTGAATTTTGAGGTTTCACTCTGTTTTCTCCTATATTGATAGATGTATTTGGAACTCTAAATCCAACACGGTTTGTGCTAGCTTCTTGAAACTTGACACAGTGAAGTAGTTTCACGTTCTATCTCTATGTTTGTTTCCTCTTGATGTAGCCCTAAGCACTGACTGGCGAGAAACACTTTCATGGAAAGGGTTTGCCTAGCTTCCAAAAATTACGAATCTCCAGAAAGCAAATATTTTTTCACCCAAACTGGATGATACTTTCAGGTAATGATCAGTAAACTAAGGCGACTTGGTTCCCCAAATTTCGTTCTTCAATGTTGAAGCGTTCATTTCCAGTAACAGTTTGAATTTTTAGGTATCCCTCAGTTTTCTCCTATATTGATAGATGTATTTGGAACTCTAAATTCAACACGGTTTGTGTTAGCTTCTTGAAACTTGACACAGTAAAGTAGTTTCACGTTCTATCTCTATGTTTTGTTTCCTCTTGACGTAGCCCTAAGCAGTGACTGGCGAGAAACACTTTCATGGAAAGGGGTTGCCAAGCTTCCAAAAATTACGAATCTCCAGAAATCTCAGCAAATATTTTTTCACCCAAACTGGATGATACTTTCAGGTAATGATCAGTACACTAAGGCGACTTGGTTCCGCACATTTCGTTCTTCTATGTTGAAGCGTTCATTTCCAGTAACAGTTTGAATTTTTAGGTTTCACTCTGTTTTCTCCTATATTGTTAGATGTATTTGGAACTCTAAATCGAACACGGTTTGTGCTAGCTTCTTGAAACTTGACACAGTGAAGTAGTTTCACGTTCTATCTCTATGTTTTGTTTCCACTTGATGTAGCCCTAAGCACTGACTGGCGAGAAACACTTTCATGGAAAGGGGTTGCGAAGCTTCCAAAAATTACGAATCTCCAGAAATCTCAGCAAATATTTTTTCACCCAAACTGGATGATACTTTCAGGTAATGATCAGTACACTAAGGCGACTTGGTTCCCCAAATTTCGTTCTTCTATATTGAAGCGTTCATTTCCAGTAACAGTTTGAATTTTTAGGTTTCACTCTGTTTTCTCCTATATTGAAAGATGTATTTGGAACTATAAATCCAACACGGTTTGTGCTAGCTTCTTGAAACTTGACACCGTAAAGTAGTTTCACGTTCTATCTCTATGGTTTGTTTCCTCTTGATATAGCACTAAGCAGTGACTGTCGAGAAGCACTTACATGGAAAGGGGTTGCCAAGCTTCCAAAAATTACCAATCTCCAGAAATCTCAGCAAATATTTTTTCACCCAAACTGGATGATACTTTCAGGTAATGATCAGTACACTAAGGCGACTTGGTTCCCCAAATTTAGTTCTTCTATGTTGAAGCGTTCATTTTCCCGTAACAGTTTGAATTTTTAGGTTTCACTCTGTTTTCTCCTATATTGATAGATGTATTTGGAACTCTAAATCCAACACGGTTTGTGCTAGCTTCTTGAAACTTGACACAGTGAAGTAGTTTCACGTTCTATCTCTATGTTTTGTTTCCTCTTGATGTAGCCCTAAGCACTGACTGGCGGGAAACACTTTCATGGAAAGGGGTTGCGAAGCTTCCAAAAATTACGAATCTCCAGAAATCTCAGCCAATATTTTTTCACCCAAACTGGATGATACTTTCAGGTAATGATCAGTAAACTAAGGCGACTTGGTTCCCCAAATTTCGTTCTTCTATGTCGAAGCGTTCATTTCCAGTAAAAGTTTGAATTTTTAGGTATCCCTCAGTTTTCTCCTATATTGATAGATGTATTTGGAACTCTAAATCCAACACGGTTTGTGCTAGCTTCTTGAAACAAGACACAGTAAAGTAGTTTCACGTTCTATCTCTATGTTTTGTTTCCTCTTGACGTAGCCCTAAGCAGTGACTGGCGAGAAACACTTTCATGGAAAGGGGTTGCCAAGCTTCCAAAAATTACGAATCTCCAGAAATGTCAGCAAATATTTTTTCACCCAAACTGGATGATACTTTCAGGTAATGATCAGTACACTAAGGCGACTTGGTTCCCCAAATTTCTTTCTTCAATGTTGAAGCGTTCATTTCCAGTAACAGTTTGAATTTTGAGGTTTCACTCTGTTTTCTCCTATATTGATAGATGTATTTGGAACTCTAAATCGAACACGGTTTGTGCTAGCTTCTTGAAACTTGACACAGTAAAGTAGTTTCACGTTCTATCTCTATGTTTTGTTTCCTCTTGATGTAGCCCTAAGCAGTGACTGGCGAGAAGCACTTTCATGGAAAGGGGTTGCCAAGCTTCCAAAAATTACGAATCTCCAGAAATGTCAGCAAATATTTTTTCACCCAAACTGGATGATACTTCTAGGTAATGATCAGTACACTAAGGCGACTTGGTTCCCCAAATTTCGTTCTTCTATGTTGAAGCGTTCATTTCCAGTAACAGTTTGAATTTTGAGGTTTCACTCTGTTTTCTTCTATATTGATAGATGTATTTGGAACTCTAAATCCAACACGGTTTGTGCTAGCTTCTTGAAACTTGACACAGTAAAGTAGTTTCACGTTCTATCTCTATCTTTTGTTTCCTCTTGATGTAGCCCTATGCACCGACTGGCGAGAAACCCTTTCATGGAAAGGGTTTGCCTAGCTTCCAAAAATTACGAATCTCCAGAAATCTTAGCCAATATTTTTTCACCCAAACTGGATGTTACTTTCAGGTAATGATCAGTAAACGAAGGTGACTTGGTTCCCCAAATTTCGTTCTTCTATGTTGAAGCGTTCATTTCCAGTAACAGTTTGAATTTTTAGGTTTCACTCTGTTTTCTCCTATATTGTTAGATGTATTTGGAACTCTAAATCGAACACGGTTTGTGCTAGCTTCTTGAAACTTGACACAGTGAAGTAGTTTCACGTTCTATCTCTATTTTTTGGTTCCTCTTGATGTAGCCCTAAGCACTGACTGGCGAGAAACACTTTCATGGAAAGGGGTTGCGAAGCTTCCAAAAATTACGAATCTCCAGAAATCTCAGCCAATATTTTTTCACCCAAACTGGATGATACTTTCAGGTAATGATCAGTACACTAAGGCGACTTGGTTCCCCAAATTTCGTTCTTCTATATTGAAGCGTTCATTTCCAGTAACAGTTTGAATTTTTAGGTTTCACTCTGTTTTCTCCTATATTGAAAGATGTATTTGGAACTCTAAATCCAACACGGTTTGTGCTAGCTTCTTGAAACTTGACACCGTAAAGTAGTTTCACGTTCTATCTCTATGGTTTGTTTCCTCTTGATATAGCACTAAGCAGTGACTGTCGAGAAGCACTTACATGGAAAGGGGTTGCCAAGCTTCCAAAAATTACCAATCTCCAGAAATCTCAGCAAATATTTTTTCACCCAAACTGGATGATACTTTTAGGTAATGATCAGTACACTAAGGCGACTTGGTTCCCCAAATTTAGTTCTTCTATGTTGAAGCGTTCATTTTCCCGTAACAGTTTGAATTTTTAGGTTTCACTCTGTTTTCTCCTATATTGATAGATGTATTTGGAACTCTAAATCCAACACGGTTTGTGCTAGCTTCTTGAAACTTGACACAGTGAAGTAGTTTCACGTTCTATCTCTATGTTTTGTTTCCTCTTGATGTAGCCCTAAGCACTGACTGGCGGGAAACACTTTCATGGAAAGGGGTTGCGAAGCTTCCAAAAATTACGAATCTCCAGAAATCTCAGCCAATATTTTTTCACCCAAACTGGATGATACTTTCAGGTAATGATCAGTAAACTAAGGCGACTTGGTTCCCCAAATTTCGTTCTTCTATGTCGAAGCGTTCATTTCCAGTAAAAGTTTGAATTTTTAGGTATCCCTCAGTTTTCTCCTATATTGATAGATGTATTTGGAACTCTAAATCCAACACGGTTTGTGCTATCTTCTTGAAACTTGACACAGTAAAGTAGTTTCACGTTCTATCTCTATGTTTTGTTTCCTCTTGACGTAGCCCTAAGCAGTGACTGGCGAGAAACACTTTCATGGAAAGGGGTTGCCAAGCTTCCAAAAATTACGAATCTCCAGAAATGTCAGCAAATATTTTTTCACCCAAACTGGATGATACTTTCAGGTAATGATCAGTACACTAAGGCGACTTGGTTCCCCAAATTTCGTTCTTCAATGTTGAAGCGTTCATTTCCAGTAACAGTTTGAATTTTGAAGTTTCACTCTGTTTTCTCCTATATTGATAGATGTATTTGGAACTCTAAATCGAACAAGGTTTGTGCTAGCTTCTTGAAACTTGACACAGTAAAGTAGTTTCACGTTCTATCTCTATGTTTTGTTTCCTCTTGATGTAGCCCTAAGCAGTGACTGGCGAGAAGCACTTTCATGGAAAGGGGTTGCCAAGCTTCCAAAAATTACGAATCTCCAGAAATGTCAGCAAATATTTTTTCACCCAAACTGGATGATACTTCTAGGTAATGATCAGTACACTAAGGCGACTTGGTTCCCCAAATTTCGTTCTTCTATGTTGAAGCGTTCATTTCCAGTAACAGTTTGAATTTTGAGGTTTCACTCTGTTTTCTTCTATATTGATAGATGTATTTGGAACTCTAAATCCAACACGGTTTGTGCTAGCTTCTTGAAACTTGACACAGTAAAGTAGTTTCACGTTCTATCTCTATCTTTTGTTTCCTCTTGATGTAGCCCTATGCACTGACTGGCGAGAAACCCTTTCATGGAAAGGGTTTGCCTAGCTTCCAAAAATTACGAATCTCCAGAAATCTCAGCCAATATTTTTTCACCCAAACTGGATGTTACTTTCAGGTAATGATCAGTAAACGAAGGTGACTTGGTTCCCCAAATTTCGTTCTTCTATGTTGAAGCGTTCATTTCCAGTAACAGTTTGAATTTTTAGGTTTCACTCTGTTTTCTCCTATATTGTTAGATGTATTTGGAACTCTAAATCGAACACGGTTTGTGCTAGCTTCTTGAAACTTGACACAGTGAAGTAGTTTCACGTTCTATCTCTATTTTTTGGTTCCTCTTGATGTAGCCCTAAGCACTGACTGGCGAGAAACACTTTCATGGAAAGGGGTTGCGAAGCTTCCAAAAATTACGAATCTCCAGAAATCTCAGCCAATATTTTTTCACCCAAACTGGATGATACTTTCAGGTAATGATCAGTACACTAAGGCGACTTGGTTCCCCAAATTTCGTTCTTCTATGTTGAAGCGTTCATTTCCAGTAAAAGTTTGAATTTTTAGGTATTACTCTGTTTTCTCCTATATTGTTAGATGTATTTGGAACTCTAAATCGAACACGGTTTGTGCTAGCTTCTTGAAATTTGACACAGTGAAGTAGTTTCACGTTCTATCTCTATTTTTTGGTTCCTCTTGATGTAGCCCTAAGCACTGACTGGCGAGAAACACTTTCATGGAAAGGGGTTGCGAAGCTTCCAAAAATTACGAATCTCCAGAAATCTCAGCCAATATTTTTTCACCCAAACTGGATGATACTTTCAGGAAAAGATCAGTACACTAAGGCGACTTGGTTCCCCAAATTTCGTTCTTCTATATTGAAGCGTTCATTTCCAGTAACAGTTTGCATTTTTAGGTTTCACTCTGTTTTCTCCTATATTGATAGATGTATTTGGAACTCTAAATCCAACACGGTTTGTGCTAGCTTCTTGAAACTTGACACAGTAAAGTAGTTTCACGTTCTATCTCTATCTTTTGTTTCCTCTTGATGTAGCCCTAAGCAGTGACTGGCGAGAAACACTTTCATGGAAAGGGGTTGCCAAGCTTCCAAAAATTACGAATCTCCAGAAATCTCAGCAAATATTTTTTCACCCAAACTGGATGATACTTTCAGGTAATGATCAGTACACTAAGGCGACTTGGTTCCCCAAATTTAGTTCTTCTATGTTGAAGCGTACATTTTCCCGTAACAGTTTGAATTTTTAGGTTTCACTCTGTTTTCTCCTATATTGATAGATGTATTTGGAACTCTAAATCCAACACGGTTTGTGGTAGCTTCTTGAAACTTGACACAGTGAAGTAGTTTCACGTTCTATCTCTATGTTTTGTTTCCTCTTGATGTAGCCCTAAGCACTGACTGGCGGGAAACACTTTCCTGGAAAGGGGTTGCAAAGCTTCCAAAAATTACGAATCTCCAGAAATCTCAGCCAATATTTTTTCACCCAAACTGGATGATACTTTCAGGTAATGATCAGTAAACTAAGGCGACTTGGTTCCCCAAATTTCGTTCTTCTATGTTGAAGCGTTCATTTCCAGTAACAGTTTGAATTTTTAGGTATCCCTCAGTTTTCTCCTATATTGATAGATGTATTTTGAACTCTAAATCCAACACGGTTTGTGCTAGCTTCTTGAAACTTGACACAGTAAAGTAGTTTCACGTTCTATCTCTATGTTTTGTTTCCTCTTGACGTAGCCCTAAGCAGTGACTGGCGAGAAACACTTTCATGGAAAGGGGTTGCCAAGCTTCCAAAAATTACGAATCTCCAGAAATGTCAGCAAATATTTTTTCACCCAAACTGGATGATACTTTCAGGTAATGATCAGTACACTAAGGCGACTTGGTTCCCCAAATTTCGTTCTTCTATGTTGAAGCGTTCATTTCCAGTAACAGTTTGAATTTTGAGGTTTCACTCTGTTTTCTCCTATATTGATAGATGTATTTGGAACTCTAAATCCAACACGGTTTGTGCTAGCTTCTTGAAACTTGACACAGTGAAGTAGTTTCACGTTCTATCTCTATGTTTTGTTTCCTCTTGATGTAGCCCTAAGCACTGACTGGCGAGAAACACTTTCATGGAAAGGGTTTGCCTAGCTTCCAAAAATTACGAATCTCCAGAAAGCAAATATTTTTTCACCCAAACTGGATGATACTTTCAGGTAATGATCAGTAAACTAAGGCGACTTGGTTCCCCAAATTTCGTTCTTCTATGTTGAAGCGTTCATTTCCAGTAACAGTTTGAATTTTGAGGTTTCACTCTGTTTTCTCCTATATTGATAGATGTATTTGGAACTCTAAATCGAACACGGTTTGTGCTAGCTTCTTGAAACTTGACACAGTGAAGTAGTTTCACGTTCTATCTCTATTTTTTGGTTCCTCTTGATGTAGCCCTAAGCACTGACTGGCGAGAAACACTTTCATGGAAAGGGGTTGCGAAGCTTCCAAAAATTACGAATCTCCAGAAATCTCAGCCAATATTTTTTCACCCAAACTGGATGATACTTTCAGGTAATGATCAGTACACGAAGGCGACTTGGTTCCCCAAATTTCGTTCTTCTATGTTGAAGCGTTCATTTCCAGTAAAAGTTTGAATTTTTAGGTATCACTCTGTTTTCTCCTATATTGATAGATGTATTTGGAACTCTAAATCCAACACGGTTTGTGCTAGCTTCTTGAAACTTGACACAGTAAAGTAGTTTCACGTTCTATCTCTATGTTTTGTTTCCTCTTGACGTAGCCCTAAGCAGTGACTGGCGAGAAACACTTTCATGGAAAGGGGTTGCGAAGCTTCCAAAAATTATGAATCTCCAGAAATCTCAGCAAGTACTTTTTCACCCAAAGTGGATGATTCTTTCAGGTAATGATCAGTACACTAAGGCGACTTGGTTCCCCAAATTTCGTTCTTCTATATTGAAGCGTTCATTTCCAGTAACAGTTTGAATTTTGAGGTTTCACTCTGTTTTCTCCTATATTGATAGATGTATTTGGAACTCTAAATCCAACACGGTTTGTGCTAGCTTCTTGAAACTTGACACAGTAAAGTAGTTTCACGTTCTATCTCTATGGTTTGTTTCCTCTTGATATAGCACTAAGCAGTGACTGGCGAGAAGCACTTTCATGGAAAGGGGTTGCCAAGCTTCCAAAAATTACGAATCTCCAGAAATCTCAGCAAATATTTTTTCACCCAAACTGGATGATACTTTCAGGTAATGATCAGTACACTAAGGCGACTTGGTTCCCCAAATTTAGTTCTTCTATGTTGAAGCGTTCATTTCCAGTAACAGTTTGAATTTTGAGGTTTCACTCTGTTTTCTCCTATATTGATAGATGTATTTGGAACTCTAAATCCAACACGGTTTGTGCTAGCTTCTTGAAACTTGACACAGTGAAGTAGTTTCACGTTCTATCTCTATGTTTTTTTTCCTCTTGATGTAGCCCTAAGCACTAACTGGCGGGAAACACTTTCATGGAAAGGGGTTGCGAAGCTTCCAAAAATTACGAATCTCCAAAAATCTCAGCCAATATTTTTTCACCCAAACTGGATGATACTTTCAGGTAATGATCAGTAAACTAAGGCGACTTGGTTCCCCAAATTTCGTTCTTCTATGTTGAAGCGTTCATTTCCAGTAACAGTTTGAATTTTGAGGTTTCACTCTGTTTTCTCCTATATTGTTAGATGTATTTGGACTCTAAATCGAACACGGTTTGTGCTAGCTTCTTGAAACTTGACACAGTGAAGTAGTTTCACGTTCTATCTCTATGTTTTGTTTCCTCTTAATGTAGCCCTAAGCACTGACTGGCGGGAAACACTTTCATGGAAAGGGGTTGCGAAGCTTCCAAAAATTACGAATCTCCAGAAATCTCAGCGAATATTTTTTCACCCAAACTGGATGATACTTTCCGGTAATGATCAGTAAACTAAGGCGACTTGGTTCCCCAAATTTCGTTCTTCTATGTTGAAGCGTTCATTTCCAGTAACAGTTTGAATTTTTAGGTATCCCTCTGTTTTCTCCTATATTGATAGATGTATTTGGAACTCTAAATCCAACACGGTTTGTGCTAGCTTCTTGAAACTTGAAACAGTAAAGTAGTTTCACGTTCTATCTCTATGTTTTGTTTCCTCTTGACGTAGCCCTAAGCACTGACTGGCGAGAAACACTTTCATGGAAAGGGTTTGCCTAGCTTCCAAAAACTACGAATCTCCAGAAATCTCAGCAAATATTTTTTCACCCAAACTGGATGTTACTTTCAGGTAATGATCAGTAAACGAAGGTGACTTGGTTCCCCAAATTTCGTTCTTCTATGTTGAAGCGTTCATTTCCAGTAACAGTTTGAATTTTTAGGTTTCACTCTGTTTTCTCCTATATTGTTAGATGTATTTGGAACTCTAAATCGAACACGGTTTGTGCTAGCTTCTTGAAACTTGACACAGTGAAGTAGTTTCACGTTCTATCTCTATTTTTTGGTTCCTCTTGATGTAGCCCTAAGCACTGACTGGCGAGAAACACTTTCATGGAAAGGGGTTGCGAAGCTTCCAAAAATTACGAATCTCCAGAAATCTCAGCCAATATTTTTTCACCCAAACTGCATGATACTTTCAGGTAATGATCAGTACACTAAGGCGACTTGGTTCCCCAAATTTCGTTCTTCTATATTGAAGCGTTCATTTCCAGTAACAGTTTGAATTTTTAGGTTTCACTCTGTTTTCTCCTATATTGAAAGATGTATTTGGAACTCTAAATCCAACACGGTTTGTGCTAGCTTCTTGAAACTTGACACCGTAAAGTAGTTTCACGTTCTATCTCTATGGTTTGTTTCCTCTTGATATAGCACTAAGCAGTGACTGTCGAGAAGCACTTACATGGAAAGGGGTTGCCAAGCTTCCAAAAATTACCAATCTCCAGAAATCTCAGCAAATATTTTTTCACCCAAACTGGATGATACTTTTAGGTAATGATCAGTACACTAAGGCGACTTGGTTCCCCAAATTTAGTTCTTCTATGTTGAAGCGTTCATTTTCCCGTAACAGTTTGAATTTTTAGGTTTCACTCTGTTTTCTCCTATATTGATAGATGTATTTGGAACTCTAAATCCAACACGGTTTGTGCTAGCTTCTTGAAACTTGACACAGTGAAGTAGTTTCACGTTCTATCTCTATGTTTTGTTTCCTCTTGATGTAGCCCTAAGCACTGACTGGCGGGAAACACTTTCATGGAAAGGGGTTGCGAAGCTTCCAAAAATTACGAATCTCCAGAAATCTCAGCCAATATTTTTTCACCCAAACTGGATGATACTTTCAGGTAATGATCAGTAAACTAAGGCGACTTGGTTCCCCAAATTTCGTTCTTCTATGTCGAAGCGTTCATTTCCAGTAAAAGTTTGAATTTTTAGGTATCCCTCAGTTTTCTCCTATATTGATAGATGTATTTGGAACTCTAAATCCAACACGGTTTGTGCTATCTTCTTGAAACTTGACACAGTAAAGTAGTTTCACGTTCTATCTCTATGTTTTGTTTCCTCTTGACGTAGCCCTAAGCAGTGACTGGCGAGAAACACTTTCATGGAAAGGGGTTGCCAAGCTTCCAAAAATTACGAATCTCCAGAAATGTCAGCAAATATTTTTTCACCCAAACTGGATGATACTTTCAGGTAATGATCAGTACACTAAGGCGACTTGGTTCCCCAAATTTCGTTCTTCAATGTTGAAGCGTTCATTTCCAGTAACAGTTTGAATTTTGAGGTTTCACTCTGTTTTCTCCTATATTGATAGATGTATTTGGAACTCTAAATCGAACAAGGTTTGTGCTAGCTTCTTGAAACTTGACACAGTAAAGTAGTTTCACGTTCTATCTCTATGTTTTGTTTCCTCTTGATGTAGCCCTAAGCAGTGACTGGCGAGAAGCACTTTCATGGAAAGGGGTTGCCAAGCTTCCAAAAATTACGAATCTCCAGAAATGTCAGCAAATATTTTTTCACCCAAACTGGATGATACTTCTAGGTAATGATCAGTACACTAAGGCGACTTCGTTCCCCAAATTTCGTTCTTCTATGTTGAAGCGTTCATTTCCAGTAACAGTTTGAATTTTGAGGTTTCACTCTGTTTTCTTCTATATTGATAGATGTATTTGGAACTCTAAATCCAACACGGTTTGTGCTAGCTTCTTGAAACTTGACACAGTAAAGTAGTTTCACGTTCTATCTCTATCTTTTGTTTCCTCTTGATGTAGCCCTATGCACTCACTGGCGAGAAACCCTTTCATGGAAAGGGTTTGCCTAGCTTCCAAAAATTACGAATCTCCAGAAATCTCAGCCAATATTTTTTCACCCAAACTGGATGTTACTTTCAGGTAATGATCAGTAAACGAAGGTGACTTGGTTCCCCAAATTTCGTTCTTCTATGTTGAAGCGTTCATTTCCAGTAACAGTTTGAATTTTTAGGTTTCACTCTGTTTTCTCCTATATTGTTAGATGTATTTGGAACTCTAAATCGAACACGGTTTGTGCTAGCTTCTTGAAACTTGACACAGTGAAGTAGTTTCACGTTCTATCTCTATTTTTTGGTTCCTCTTGATGTAGCCCTAAGCACTGACTGGCGAGAAACACTTTCATGGAAAGGGGTTGCGAAGCTTCCAAAAATTACGAATCTCCAGAAATCTCAGCCAATATTTTTTCACCCAAACTGGATGATACTTTCAGGTAATGATCAGTACACTAAGGCGACTTGGTTCCCCAAATTTCGTTCTTCTATGTTGAAGCGTTCATTTCCAGTAAAAGTTTGAATTTTTAGGTATTACTCTGTTTTCTCCTATATTGTTAGATGTATTTGGAACTCTAAATCGAACACGGTTTGTGCTAGCTTCTTGAAATTTGACACAGTGAAGTAGTTTCACGTTCTATCTCTATTTTTTGGTTCCTCTTGATGTAGCCCTAAGCACTGACTGGCGAGAAACACTTTCATGGAAAGGGGTTGCGAAGCTTCCAAAAATTACGAATCTCCAGAAATCTCAGCCAATATTTTTTCACCCAAACTGGATGATACTTTCAGGAAATGATCAGTACACTAAGGCGACTTGGTTCCCCAAATTTCGTTCTTCTATATTGAAGCGTTCATTTCCAGTAACAGTTTGCATTTTTAGGTTTCACTCTGTTTTCTCCTATATTGATAGATGTATTTGGAACTCTAAATCCAACACGGTTTGTGCTAGCTTCTTGAAACTTGACACAGTAAAGTAGATTCACGTTCTATCTCTATCTTTTGTTTCCTCTTGATGTAGCCCTAAGCAGTGACTGGCGAGAAACACTTTCATGGAAAGGGGTTGCCAAGCTTCCAAAAATTACGAATCTCCAGAAATCTCAGCAAATATTTTTTCACCCAAACTGGATGATACTTTCAGGTAATGATCAGTACACTAAGGCGACTTGGTTCCCCAAATTTAGTTCTTCTATGTTGAAGCGTACATTTTCCCGTAACAGTTTGAATTTTTAGGTTTCACTCTGTTTTCTCCTATATTGATAGATGTATTTGGAACTCTAAATCCAACACGGTTTGTGGTAGCTTCTTGAAACTTGACACAGTGAAGTAGTTTCACGTTCTATCTCTATGTTTTGTTTCCTCTTGATGTAGCCCTAAGCACTGACTGGCGGGAAACACTTTCCTGGAAAGGGGTTGCAAAGCTTCCAAAAATTACGAATCTCCAGAAATCTCAGCCAATATTTTTTCACCCAAACTGGATGATACTTTCAGGTAATGATCAGTAAACTAAGGCGACTTGGTTCCCCAAATTTCGTTCTTCTATGTTGAAGCGTTCATTTCCAGTAACAGTTTGAATTTTTAGGTATCCCTCAGTTTTCTCCTATATTGATAGATGTATTTTGAACTCTAAATCCAACACGGTTTGTGCTAGCTTCTTGAAACTTGACACAGTAAAGTAGTTTCACGTTCTATCTCTATGTTTTGTTTCCTCTTGACGTAGCCCTAAGCAGTGACTGGCGAGAAACACTTTCATGGAAAGGGGTTGCCAAGCTTCCAAAAATTACGAATCTCCAGAAATGTCAGCAAATATTTTTTCACCCAAACTGGATGATACTTTCAGGTAATGATCAGTACACTAAGGCGACTTGGTTCCCCAAATTTCGTTCTTCTATGTTGAAGCGTTCATTTCCAGTAACAGTTTGAATTTTGAGGTTTCACTCTGTTTTCTCCTATATTGATAGATGTATTTGGAACTCTAAATCCAACACGGTTTGTGCTAGCTTCTTGAAACTTGACACAGTGAAGTAGTTTCACGTTCTATCTCTATGTTTTGTTTCCTCTTGATGTAGCCCTAAGCACTGACTGGCGAGAAACACTTTCATGGAAAGGGTTTGCCTAGCTTCCAAAAATTACGAATCTCCAGAAAGCAAATATTTTTTCACCCAAACTGGATGATACTTTCAGGTAATGATCAGTAAACTAAGGCGACTTGGTTCCCCAAATTTCGTTCTTCTATGTTGAAGCGTTCATTTCCAGTAACAGTTTGAATTTTGAGGTTTCACTCTGTTTTCTCCTATATTGATAGATGTATTTGGAACTCTAAATCGAACACGGTTTGTGCTAGCTTCTTGAAACTTGACACAGTGAAGTAGTTTCACGTTCTATCTCTATTTTTTGGTTCCTCTTGATGTAGCCCTAAGCACTGACTGGCGAGAAACACTTTCATGGAAAGGGGTTGCGAAGCTTCCAAAAATTACGAATCTCCAGAAATCTCAGCCAATATTTTTTCACCCAAACTGGATGATACTTTCAGGTAATGATCAGTACACGAAGGCGACTTGGTTCCCCAAATTTCGTTCTTCTATGTTGAAGCGTTCATTTCCAGTAAAAGTTTGAATTTTTAGGTATCACTCTGTTTTCTCCTATATTGATAGATGTATTTGGAACTCTAAATCCAACACGGTTTGTGCTAGCTTCTTGAAACTTGACACAGTAAAGTAGTTTCACGTTCTATCTCTATGTTTTGTTTCCTCTTGACGTAGCCCTAAGCAGTGACTGGCGAGAAACACTTTCATGGAAAGGGGTTGCGAAGCTTCCAAAAATTATGAATCTCCAGAAATCTCAGCAAGTACTTTTTCACCCAAAGTGGATGATTCTTTCAGGTAATGATCAGTACACTAAGGCGACTTGGTTCCCCAAATTTCGTTCTTCTATATTGAAGCGTTCATTTCCAGTAACAGTTTGAATTTTGAGGTTTCACTCTGTTTTCTCCTATATTGATAGATGTATTTGGAACTCTAAATCCAACACGGTTTGTGCTAGCTTCTTGAAACTTGACACAGTAAAGTAGTTTCACGTTCTATCTCTATGGTTTGTTTCCTCTTGATATAGCACTAAGCAGTGACTGGCGAGAAGCACTTTCATGGAAAGGGGTTGCCAAGCTTCCAAAAATTACGAATCTCCAGAAATCTCAGCAAATATTTTTTCACCCAAACTGGATGATACTTTCAGGTAATGATCAGTACACTAAGGCGACTTGGTTCCCCAAATTTCGTTCTTCTATGTTGAAGCGTTCATTTCCAGTAACAGTTTGAATTTTGAGGTTTCACTCTGTTTTCTCCTATATTGTTAGATGTATTTGGACTCTAAATCGAACACGGTTTGTGCTAGCTTCTTGAAACTTGACACAGTGAAGTAGTTTCACGTTCTATCTCTATGTTTTGTTTCCTCTTAATGTAGCCCTAAGCACTGACTGGCGGGAAACACTTTCATGGAAAGGGGTTGCGAAGCTTCCAAAAATTACGAATCTCCAGAAATCTCAGCGAATATTTTTTCACCCAAACTGGATGATACTTTCCGGTAATGATCAGTAAACTAAGGCGACTTGGTTCCCCAAATTTCGTTCTTCTATGTTGAAGCGTTCATTTCCAGTAACAGTTTGAATTTTTAGGTATCCCTCTGTTTTCTCCTATATTGATAGATGTATTTGGAACTCTAAATCCAACACGGTTTGTGCTAGCTTCTTGAAACTTGAAACAGTAAAGTAGTTTCACGTTCTATCTCTATGTTTTGTTTCCTCTTGACGTAGCCCTAAGCACTGACTGGCGAGAAACACTTTCATGGAAAGGGTTTGCCTAGCTTCCAAAAACTACGAATCTCCAGAAATCTCAGCAAATATTTTTTCACCCAAACTGGATGATACTTTCAGGTAATGATCAGTACACTAAGGCGACTTGGTTCCCCAAATTTCGTTCTTTTATGTTGAAGCGTTCATTTCCAGTAACAGTTTGAATTTTGAGGTTTCACTCTGTTTTCTCCTATATTGATAGATGTATTTGCAACTCTAAATCCAACACGGTTTTTGCTAGCTTCTTGAAACTTGACACAGTAAAGTAGTTTCACGTTCTATCTCTATGTTTTGTTTCCTCTTGACGTAGCCCTAAGCAGTGACTGGCGAGAAGCCCTTTCATGGAAAGGGGTTGCCAAGCTTCCAAAAATTACGAATCTCCAGAAATCTCAGCAAATATTTTTTCACCCAAACTGGATGATACTTTCAGGTAATGATCAGTACACTAAGGCGACTTGGTTCCCCAAATTTCGTTCTTCTATGTTGAAGCGTTCATTTCCAGTAACAGTTTGAATTTTTAGGTTTCACTCAGTTTTCTCCTATATTGATAGATGTATTTGCAACTCTAAATCCAACACGGTTTGTGCTAGCTTCTTGAAACTTGACACAGTAAAGTAGTTTCCCGTTCTATCTCTATGTTTTGTTTCCTCTTGACGTAGCCCTAAGCAGTGACTGGCGAGAAGCACTTTCATGGAAAGGGGTTGCCAAGCTTCCAAAAATTACGAATCTCCAGAAATGTCAGCAAATATTTTTTCACACAAACTGGATGATACTTTCAGGTAATGATCAGTACACTAAGGCGACTTGGTTCCCCAAATTTCGTTCTTCTATGTTGAAGCATTCATTTCCAGTAACAGTTTGAATTTTGAGGTTTCACTCTGTTTTCTCCTATATTGATGGATGTATTTGGAACTCTAAATCCAACACGGATTGTGCTAGCTTCTTGAAACTTGACAAAGTGAAGTAGTTTCATGTTCTATCTCTATGTTTTGTTTCCTCTTGATGTAGCCCTAAGCACTGACTGGCGAGAAATACTTTCATGGAAAGGGGTTGCGAAGCTTCCAAAAGTTACGAATCTCCAGTAATCTCAGCAAATATTAATTCACCCAAACTGGATGATACTTTCAGGTAATGATCGGTACACTAAGGCGACTTGGTTCCCCAAATTTCGTTCTTCTATGTTGAAGCGTTCATTTCCAGTAACAGTTTGAATTTTTAGGTTTCAATCTGTTTTCTCCTATATTGATAGATGTATTTAAAACTCTAAATCCAACACGGTTTGTGCTAGCTTCATGAATCTTGACACAGTAAAGTAGTTTCACGTTCTATGTATATGTTTTGTTTCCTCTTGATGTAGCCCTAAGCACTGACTGGCGAGAAACACTTTCATGGAAAGGGGTTGCCAAGCTTCCAAAAATTACGAATCTCCAGAAATCAAAGCAAATATTTTTTCACCAAAACTGGATGATTCTTTCAGGTAATGATCACTAAACGAAGGCTACTTTGTTCCCCAAATTTCGTTCTTCTATTTTGAAGCGTTCATTTCCAGTAACAGTTTGAATTTTGAGGTTTCACTCTGTTTTCTCCTATATTGATAGATGTATTTGGAACTCTAAATCCAACACGGTTTGTGCTAGCTTCTTGAAACTTGACACAGTGAAGTAGTTTCATGTTCTATCTCTATGTTTTGTTTCCTCTTGATGTAGCCCTAAGCAGTGACTGGCGAGAAACCCTTTCATGGAAAGGGGTTGCGAAGCTTCCAAAAATTACGAATCTCCAGAAATTTCAGCCAATATTCTTTCAACCTAACTGGATGATACTTTCAGGTAATGATCAGTACACTAAGTCGACTTGTTTCCCCAAATTTCGTTCTTCTATGTTGAAGCGTTCATTTCCAGTAACAGTTTGAATTTTTAGGTATCACTCTGTTTTCTCCTATATTGATAGATGTATTTGGAACTCTAAATCGAACACGGTTTGTGCTAGCTTCTTGAAACTTGACACAGTAAAGTAGTTTCACGTTCTATCTCTATGTTTTGTTTCCTCTTGACGTAGCCCTAAGCACTGACTGGCGAGAAACACTTTCATGGAAAGGGTTTGCCTAGCTTCCAAAAATTACGAATCTCCAGAAATCTCAGCAAATATTTTTTCACCCAAACTGGATGATACTTTCAGGTAATGATCAGTACACTAAGGCGACTTGGTTCCCCAAATTTCGTTCTTCTATGTTGAAGCGTTCATTTCCAGTAACAGTTTGAATTTTGAGGTTTCACTCTGTTTTCTCCTATATTGATAGATGTATTTGCAACTCTAAATCCAACACGGTTTTTGCTAGCTTCTTGAAACTTGACACAGTAAAGTAGTTTCACGTTCTATCTCTATGTTTTGTTTCCTCTTGATGTAGCCCTAAGCACTGACTGGCGAGAAACCCTTTCATGGAAAGGGGTTGCGAAGCTTCCAAAAATTACGAATCTCCAGAAATTTCAGCCAATATTTTTTCACCCAAACTGGATGATACTTTCAGGTAATGATCAGTACACTAAGGCGACTTGGTTCCCCAAATTTCGTTCTTCTATGTTGAAGCGTTCATTTCCAGTAACAGTTTGAATTTTTAGGTATCACTCTGTTTTCTCCTATATTGATAGATGTATTTGGAACTCTAAATCCAACACGGTTTGTGCTAGCTTCTTGAAACTTGACACAGTAAAGTAGTTTCACGTTCTATCTCTATGTTTTGTTTCCTCTTGACGTAGCCCTAAGCACTGACTGGCGAGAAACACTTTCATGGCAAGGGTTTGCCTAGCTTCCAAAAATTACGAATCTCCAGAAATGTCAGCAAATATTTTTTCACCCAAACTGGATGATACTTTCAGGTAATGATCAGTACACTAAGGCGACTTGGTTCCCCAAATTTCGTTCTTCTATGTTGAAGCGTTCATTTCCAGTAACAGTTTGAATTTTTAGGTTTCACTCTGTTTTCTCCTATATTGATAGATGTATTTGGAACTCTAAATCGAACACGGTTTGTGATACCTTCTTGAAAATTGACACAGTAAAGTAGTTTCACGTTCTATCTCTATGTTTTGTTTCCTCTTGATGTAGCCCTAAGCAGTGACTGGCGAGAAGCACTTTCATGGAAAGGGGTTGCCAAGCTTGCAAAAATTACGAATCTCCAGAAATGTCAGCAAATATTTTTTCACCCAAACTGGATGATACTTTCAGGTAATGATCAGTACACTAAGGCGACTTGGTTCCCCAAATTTCGTTCTTCTATGTTGAAGCTTTCATTTGCAGTAACAGTTTGAAATTTTAGGTTTCAATCTGTTTTCTCCTATATTGATAGATGTATTTGCAACTCTAAATCCAACACGGTTTGTGCTAGCTTCTTGAAACTTGACACAGTATAGTAGTTTCACGTTCTATCTCTATGTTTTGTTTCCTCTTGACGTAGCCCTAAGCAGTGACTGGCGAGAAGCACTTTCATGGAAAGGGGTTGCCAAGCTTCCAAAAATTACGAATCTCAAGAAATCTCAGCCAATATTTTTTCACCCAAACTTTATGATACTTTCAGGTAATGATCAGTACACTAAGGCGACTTGGTTCCCCAAATTTCGTTCTTCTATGTTGAAGCGTTCATTTCCAGTAACAGTTTGAATTTTGAGGTTTCACTCTGTTTTCTCCTATATTGATAGATGTATTTGGAACTCTAAATCCAACACGGTTTGTGCTAGCTTCTTGAAACTTGACACAGTAACGTAGTTTCACGTTCTATCTCTATGTTTTGTTTCCTCTTGATGTAGCCCTAAGCAGTGACTGGCGAGAAGCACTTTCATGGAAAGGGGTTGCCAAGCTTGCAAAAATTACGAATCTCCAGAAATGTCAGCAAATATTTTTTCACCCAAACTGGATGATACTTTCAGGTAATGATCAGTACACTAAGGCGACTTGGTTCGCCAAATTTCGTTCTTCTATGTTGAAGCGTTCATTTCCAGTAACAGTTTGAATTTTTAGGTTTCACTTAGTTTTCTCCTATATTGATAGATGTATTTGCAACTCTAAATCCAACACGGTTTGTGCTAGCTTCTTGAAACTTGACACAGTAAAGTAGTTTCACGTTCTATCTCTATGTTTTGTTTCCTCTTGACGTAGCCCTAAGCAGTGACTGGCGAGAAGCACTTTCATGGAAAGGGGTTGCCAAGCTTCCAAAAATTACGAATCTCCAGAAATGTCAGCAAATATTTTTTCACCCAAACTGGATGATACTTTCAGGTAATGATCAGTAAACTAAGGCGACTTGGTTCCCCAAATTTCGTTCTTCTATGTTGAAGCGTTCATCTCCAGTAACAGTTTGAATTTTTAGGTATCCCTCAGTTTTCTCCTATATTGATAGATGTATTTGGAACTCTAAATCCAACACGGTTTGTGCTAGCTTCTTGAAACTTGACACAGTAAAGTAGTTTCACGTTCTATCTCTATGTTTTGTTTCCTCTTGACGTAGCCCTAAGCAGTGACTGGCGAGAAACACTTTCATGGAAAGGGGTTGCCAAGCTTCCAAAAATTACGAATCTCCAGAAATGTCAGCAAATATTTTTTCACCCAAACTGGATGATACTTTCAGGTAATGATCAGTACACTAAGGCGACTTGGTTCCCCAAATTTCGTTCTTCAATGTTGAAGCGTTCATTTCCAGTAACAGTTTGAATTTTGAGGTTTCACTCTGTTTTCTCCTATATTGATAGATGTATTTGGAACTCTAAATCGAACACGGTTTGTGCTAGCTTCTTGAAACTTGACACAGTAAAGTAGTTTCACGTTCTATCTCTATGTTTTGTTTCCTCTTGATGTAGCCCTAAGCAGTGACTGGCGAGAAGCACTTTCATGGAAAGGGGTTGCCAAGCTTCCAAAAATTACGAATCTCCAGAAATGTCAGCAAATATTTTTTCACCCAAACTGGATGATACTTCTAGGTAATGATCAGTACACTAAGGCGACTTGGTTCCCCAAATTTCGTTCTTCTATGTTGAAGCGTTCATTTCCAGTAACAGTTTGAATTTTGAGGTTTCACTCTGTTTTCTTCTATATTGATAGATGTATTTGGAACTCTAAATCCAACACGGTTTGTGCTAGCTTCTTGAAACTTGACACAGTAAAGTAGTTTCACGTTCTATCTCTATCTTTTGTTTCCTCTTGATGTAGCCCTATGCACTGACTGGCGAGAAACCCTTTCATGGAAAGGGTTTGCCTAGCTTCCAAAAATTACGAATCTCCAGAAATCTCAGCCAATATTTTTTCACCCAAACTGGATGTTACTTTCAGGTAATGATCAGTAAACGAAGGTGACTTGGTTCCCCAAATTTCGTTCTTCTATGTTGAAGCGTTCATTTCCAGTAACAGTTTGAATTTTTAGGTTTCACTCTGTTTTCTCCTATATTGTTAGATGTATTTGGAACTCTAAATCGAACACGGTTTGTGCTAGCTTCTTGAAACTTGACACAGTGAAGTAGTTTCACGTTCTATCTCTATTTTTTGGTTCCTCTTGATGTAGCCCTAAACACTGACTGGCGAGAAACACTTTCATGGAAAGGGGTTGCGAAGCTTCCAAAAATTACGAATCTCCAGAAATCTCAGCCAATATTTTTTCACCCAATCTGGATGATACTTTCAGGTAATGATCAGTACACTAAGGCGACTTGGTTCCCCAAATTTCGTTCTTCTATGTTGAAGCGTTCATTTCCAGTAAAAGTTTGAATTTTTAGGTATCACTCTGTTTTCTCCTATATTGATAGATGTATTTGGAACTCTAAATCCAACACGGTTTGTGCTAGCTTCTTGAAACTTGACACAGTAAAGTAGTTTCACGTTCTATCTCTATGTTTTGTTTCCTCTTGATGTAGCCCTAAGCAGTGACTGGCGAGAAGTACTTTCATGGAAAGGGGTTGCCAAGCTTCCAAAAATTACGAATCTCCAGAAATCTCAGCAAATATTTTTTCACCCAAACTGGATGATACTTTCAGGTAATGATCAGTACACTAAGGCGACTTGGTTCCCCAAATTTCGTTCTTCTATGTTGAAGCGTTCATTTCCAGTAACAGTTTGAATTTTGAGGTTTCACTCTGTTTTCTCCTATATTGATAGATGTATTTGGAACTCTAAATCCGACACGGATTGTGCTAGCTTCTTGAAACTTGACACAGTAAAGTAGTTTCACGTTCTATCTCTATGTTTTGTTTCCTCTTGATGTAGCCCTAAGCACTGACTGGCGAGAAACCCTTTCATGGAAAGGGGTTGCGAAGCTTCCAAAAATTACGAATCTCCAGAAATTTCAGCAAATATTTTTTCACCCAAACTGGATGATACTTTCAGGTAATGATCAGTACACTAAGGCGACTTGGTTCCCCAAATTTCGTTCTTCTATGTTGAAGCGTTCATTTCCAGTAACAGTTTGAATTTTCAGGTTTTACTCTGTTTTCTCCTATATTGATAGATGTATTTGGAACTCTAAATCCAACACGGTTTGTGCTAGCTTCTTGAAATTTGACAAAGTGAAGTAGTTTCACGTTCTATCTTTATGTTTTGTTTCCTCTTGATGTAGCCCTAAGCACTGACTGGCGAGAAACACTTTCATGGAAAAGGGGTTGCGAAGCTTCCAAAAGTTACGAATCTCCAGAAATCTCAGCAAATATTATTTCACCCAAACTGGATGATACTTTCAGGTAATGATCAGTACACTAAGGCTACTTGGTTCCCCAAATTTCATTCTTCTATGTTGAAGCGTTCATTTCCAGTAACAGTTTGAATTTTCAGGTTTCACTCTGTTTTCTCCTATATTGATAGATGTATTTGGAACTCTAATCCAACACGGTTTGTGCTAGCTTCTTGAAACTTGACACAGTAAAGTAGTTTCACGTTCTATCTCTATGTTTTGTTTCCTCTTGATGTAGCCCTAAGCACTGACTGGCGAGAAACACTTTCATGGAAAGGGGTTGCGAAGCTTCCAAAAATTACGAATCTCCAGAAATCTCAGCCAATATTTTTTCACCCAAACTGGATGATACTTTCAGGTAATGATCAGTAAACTAAGGCGACTTGGTTCCCCAAATTTCGTTCTTCTATGTTGAAGCGTTCATTTCCAGTAACAGTTTGAATTTTGAGGTTTCACTCTGTTTTCTCCTATATTGATAGATGTATTTGGAACTCTAAATCGAACACGGTTTTTGCTAGCTTCTTGAAACTTGACACAGTAAAGTAGTTTCACGTTCTATCTCTATGTTTTGTTTCCTCTTGATGTAGCCCTAAGCAGTGACTGGCGAGAAGCACTTTCATGGAAAGGGGTTGCCAAGCTTCCAAAAATTACGAATCTCCAGAAATCTCAGCAAATATTTTTTCACCCAAACTGGATGATACTTCTAGGTAATGATCATTACACTAAGGCGACTTGGTTCCCCAAATTTCGTTCTTCTATGTTGAAGCGTTCATTTCCAGTAACAGTTTGAATTTTGAGGTTTCACTCTGTTTTCTTCTATATTGATAGATGTATTTGGAACTCTAAATCCAACACGGTTTGTGCTAGCTTCTTGAAACTTGACACAGTAAAGTAGTTTCACGTTCTATCTCTATCTTTTGTTTCCTCTTGATGTAGCCCTATGCAGTGACTGGCGAGAAGCACTTTCATGGAAAGGGGTTGCCAAGCTTCCAAAAATTACGTATCTCCAGAAATCTCAGCAAATATTTTTTCACCCAAACTGGATGATACTTTCAGGTAATGATCAGTACACTAAGGCGACTTGGTTCCCCAAATTTCGTTCTCCTATGTTGAAGCGTTCATTTCCAGTAACAGTTTGAATTTTTAGGTTTCACTCTGTTTTCTCCTATATTGATAGATGTATTTGGAACTCTAAATCGAACACGGTTTGTGCTAGCTTCTTGAAACTTGACACAGTAAAGTAGTTTCACGTTCTATCTCTATGTTTTGTTTCCTCTTGATGTAGCCCTAAGCAGTGACTGGCGAGAAGCACTTTCATGGAAAGGGGTTGCCAAGCTTCCAAAAATTACGAAACTCCAGAAATGTCAGCAAATATTTTTTCACCCAAACTGGATGATACTTTCAGGTAATGATCAGTACACTAAGGCGACTTGGTTCCCCAAATTTCGTTCTTCTATGTTGAAGCGTTCATTTCCAGTAACAGTTTGATTTTGAGGTTTCACTCTGTTTTCTCCTATATTGATAGATGTATTTGCAACTCTAAATCCAACACGGTTTGTGCTAGCTTCTTGAAATTTGACAAAGTGAAGTAGTTTCACGTTCTATCTTTATGTTTTGTTTCCTCTTGATGTAGCCCTAAGCACTGACTGGCGAGAAACACTTTCATGGAAAGGGGTTGCGAAGCTTCCAAAAGTTACGAATCTCCAGAAATCTCAGCAAATATTATTTCACCCAAACTGGATGATACTTTCAGGTAATGATCAGTACACTAAGGCTACTTGGTTCCCCAAATTTCGTTCTTCTATGTTGAAGCGTTCATTTCCAGTAACAGTTTGAATTTTCAGGTTTCACTCTGTTTTCTCCTATATTGATAGATGTATTTGGAACTCTAATCCAACACGGTTTGTGCTAGCTTCTTGAAACTTGACACAGTAAAGTAGTTTCACGTTCTATCTCTATGTTTTGTTTCCTCTTGATGTAGCCCTAAGCACTGACTGGCGAGAAACACTTTCATGGAAAGGGGTTGCGAAGCTTCCAAAAATTACGAATCTCCAGAAATCTCAGCCAATATTTTTTCACCCAAACTGGATGATACTTTCAGGTAATGATCAGTAAACTAAGGCGACTTGGTTCCCCAAATTTCGTTCTTCTATGTTGAAGCGTTCATTTCCAGTAACAGTTTGAATTTTGAGGTTTCACTCTGTTTTCTCCTATATTGATAGATGTATTTGGAACTCTAAATCGAACACGGTTTTTGCTAGCTTCTTGAAACTTGACACAGTAAAGTAGTTTCACGTTCTATCTCTATGTTTTGTTTCCTCTTGATGTAGCCCTAAGCAGTGACTGGCGAGAAGCACTTTCATGGAAAGGGGTTGCCAAGCTTCCAAAAATTACGAATCTCCAGAAATCTCAGCAAATATTTTTTCACCCAAATTGGATGATACTTTCAGGTAATGATCAGTACACTAAGGCGACTTGGTTCCCCAAATTTCGTTCTTCTATGTTGAAGTGTTCATTTCCAGTAACAGTTTGAATTTTTAGGTTTCACTCTGTTTTCTCCTATATTGATAGACGTATTTGCAACTCTAAATCCAACACGGACTGTGCTAGCTTCTTGAAACTTGACACAGTAAAGTAGTTTCACGTTCTATCTCTATGTTTTGTTTCCTCTTGATGTAGCCCTAAGCAGTGACTGGCGAGAAGCACTTTCATGGAAAGGGGTTGCCAAGCTTCCAAAAATTACGTATCTCCAGAAATCTCAGCAAATATTTTTTCACCCAAACTGGATGATACTTTCAGGTAATGATCAGTACACTAAGGCGACTTGGTTCCCCAAATTTCGTTCTTCTATGTTGAAGCGTTCATTTCCAGTAACAGTTTGAATTTTTAGGTTTCACTCTGTTTTCTCCTATATTGATAGATGTATTTGGAACTCTAAATCGAACACGGTTTGTGCTAGCTTCTTGAAACTTGACACAGTAAAGTAGTTTCACGTTCTATCTCTATGTTTTGTTTCCTCTTGATGTAGCCCTAAGCAGTGACTGGCGAGAAGCACTTTCATGGAAAGGGGTTGCCAAGCTTCCAAAAATTACGAATCTCCAGAAATGTCAGCAAATATTTTTTCACCCAAACTGGATGATACTTTCAGGTAATGATCAGTACACTAAGGCGACTTGGTTCCCCAAATTTCGTTCTTCTATATTGAAGCGTTCATTTCCAGTAACAGTTTGCATTTTTAGGTTTCACTCTGTTTTCTCCTATATTGATAGATGTATTTGGAACTCTAAATCCAACACGGTTTGTGCTAGCTTCTTGAAACTTGACACAGTAAAGTAGTTTCACGTTCTATCTCTATGTTTTGTTTCCTCTTGATGTAGCCCTAAGCAGTGACTGGCGAGAAACACTTTCATGGAAAGGGGTTGCCAAGCTTCCAAAAATTACGAATCTCCAGAAATCTCAGCAAATAATTTTTCACCCAAACTGGATGATACTTTCAGGTAATGATCAGTACACTAAGGCGACTTGGTTCCGCACATTTCGTTCTTCTATGTTGAAGCGTTCATTTCCAGTAACAGTTTGAATTTTTAGGTTTCAATCTGTTTTCTCCTATATTGATAGATGTATTTTGAACTCTAAATCCAACACGGTTTGTGCTAGCTTCTGGAAACTTGACACAGTAAAGTAGTTTCACGTTCTATCTCTATGTTTTGTTTCCTCTTGATGTAGCCCTATGCACAGACTGGCGAGAAACCCTTTCATGGAAAGGGTTTGCCTAGCTTCCAAAAATTACGAATCTCCAGAAATCTCAGCCAATATTTTTTCACCCAAACTGGATGTTACTTTCAGGTAATGATCAGTAAACGAAGGTGACTTGGTTCCCCAAATTTCGTTCTTCTATGTTGAAGCGTTCATTTCCAGTAACAGTTTGAATTTTTAGGTTTCACTCTGTTTTCTCCTATATTGTTAGATGTATTTGGAACTCTAAATCGAACACGGTTTGTGCTAGCTTCTTGAAACTTGACACAGTGAAGTAGTTTCACGTTCTATCTCTATGTTTTGTTTCCTCTTGATGTAGCCCTAAGCACTGACTGGCGAGAAACACTTTCATGGAAAGGGGTTGCGAAGCTTCCAAAAATTACGAATCTCCAGAAATCTCAGCAAATATTTTTTCACCCAAACTGGATGATACTTTCAGGTAATGATCAGTACACTAAGGCGACTTGGTTCCCCAAATTTCGTTCTTCTATATTGAAGCGTTCATTTCCAGTAACAGTTTGAATTTTTAGGTTTCACTCTGTTTTCTCCTATATTGATAGATGTATTTGGAACTCTAAATCCAACACGGTTTGTGCTAGCTTCTTGAAACTTGACACAGTAAAGTAGTTTCACGTACTATCTCTATGGTTTGTTTCCTCTTGATATAGCACTAAGAAGTGACTGGCGAGAAGCACTTACATGGAAAGGGGTTGCCAAGCTTCCAAAAATTACCAATCTCCAGAAATCTCAGCAAATATTTTTTCACCCAAACTGGATGATACTTTCAGGTAATGATCAGTACACTAAGGCGACTTGGTTCCCCAAATTTAGTTCTTCTATGTTGAAGCGTTCATTTTCCCGTAACAGTTTGAATTTTTAGGTTTCACTCTGTTTTCTCCTATATTGATAGATGTATTTGGAACTCTAAATCCAACACGGTTTGTGCTAGCTTCTTGAAACTTGACACAGTAAAGTAGTTTCACGTTCTATCTCTATGTTTTGTTTCCTCTTGACGTAGCCCTAAGCAGTGACTGGCGAGAAACACTTTCATGGAAAGGGGTTGCCAAGCTTCCAAAAATTACGAATCTCCAGAAATGTCAGCAAATTTTTTTTCACCCAAACTGGATGATACTTTCAGGTAATGATCAGTACACTAAGGCTACTTGGTTCCCCAAATTTCGTTCTTCTATGTTGAAGCGTTCATTTCCAGTAACAGTTTGAATTTTCAGGTTTCACTCTGTTTTCTCCTATATTGATAGATGTATTTGGAACTCTAAATCCAACACGGTTTGTGCTAGCTTCTTGAAACTTGACACAGTAAAGTAGTTTCACGTTCTATCTCTATGTTTTGTTTCCTCTTGATGTAGCCCTAAGCACTGACTGGCGAGAAACACTTTCATGGAAAGGGGTTGCGAAGCTTCCAAAAATTACGAATCTCCAGAAATCTCAGCCAATATTTTTTCACCCAAATTGGATGATACTTTCAGGTAATGATCAGTACACTAAGGCGACTTGGTTCCCCAAATTTCGTTCTTCTATGTTGAAGCGTTCATTTCCAGTAACAGTTTGAATTTTTAGGTTTCACTCTGTTTTCTCCTATATTGATAGATGTATTTGGAACTCTAAATCGAACACGGTTTGTGCTAGCTTCTTGAAACTTGACACAGTAAAGTAGTTTCACGTTCTATCTCTATGTTTTGTTTCCTCTTGATGTAGCCCTAAGAGTGACTGGCGAGAAGCACTTTCATGGAAAGTGGTTGCCAAGCTTCCAAAAATTACGAAACTCCAGAAATGTCAGCAAATATTTTTTCACCCAAACTGGATGATACTTTCAGGTAATGATCAGTACACGAAGGCGACTTGGTTCCCCAAATTTCGTTCTTCTATGTTGAAGCGTTCATTTCCAGTAACAGTTTGATTTTGAGGTTTCACTCTGTTTTCTCATATATTGATAGATATATTTGCAACTCTAAATCCAACACGGTTTTTGCTAGCTTCTTGAAACTTGACACAGTAATGTAGTTTCAGGTTCTATCTCTATGTTTTGTTTCCTCTTGATGTAGTCCTAAGCAGTGACTGGCCAGAAGCACTTTCATGGAAAGGGGTTGCCAAGCTTCCAAAAATTACGAATCTCCAGAAATGTCAGCAAATATTTTTTCACCCAAACTGGATGATACTTTCAGGTAATGATCAGTACACTAAGGCGACTTGGTTCCCCAAATTTCGTTCTTCTATATTGAAGCGTTCATTTCCAGTAACAGTTTGCATTTTTAGGTTTCACTCTGTTTTCTCCTATATTGATAGATGTATTTGGAACTCTAAATCCAACACGGTTTGTGCTAGCTTCTTGAAACTTGACACAGTAAAGTAGTTTCACGTTCTATCTCTATGTTTTGTTTCCTCTTGATGTAGCCCTAAGCAGTGACTGGCGAGAAACACTTTCATGGAAAGGGGTTGCCAAGCTTCCAAAAATTACGAATCTCCAGAAATCTCAGCAAATATTTTTTCACCCAAACTGGATGATACTTTCAGGTAATGATCAGTACACTAAGGCGACTTGGTTCCGCACATTTCGTTCTTCTATGTTGAAGCGTTCATTTCCAGTAACAGTTTGAATTTTTAGGTTTCATTCTGTTTTCTCCTATATTGATAGATGTATTTGGAACTCTAAATCCAACACGGTTTGTGCTAGCTTCTTGAAACTTGACACAGTAAAGTAGTTTCACGTTCTATCTCTATGTTTTGTTTCCTCTTGACGTAGCCCTAAGCAGTGACTGGCGAGAAACACTTTCATGGAAAGGGGTTGCCAAGCTTCCAAAAATTACGAATCTCCAGAAATGTCAGCAAATATTTTTTCACCCAAACTGGATGATACTTTCAGGTAATGATCAGTACACTAAGGCTACTTGGTTCCCCAAATTTCGTTCTTCTATGTTGAAGCGTTCATTTCCAGTAACAGTTTGAATTTTCAGGTTTCACTCTGTTTTCTCCTATATTGATAGATGTATTTGGAACTCTAAATCCAACACGGTTTGTGCTAGCTTCTTGAAACTTGACACAGTAAAGTAGTTTCACGTTCTATCTCTATGTTTTGTTTCCTCTTGATGTAGCCCTAAGCACTGACTGGCGAGAAACACTTTCATGGAAAGGGGTTGCGAAGCTTCCAAAAATTACGAATCTCCAGAAATCTCAGCCAATATTTTTTCACCCAAACTGGATGATACTTTCAGGTAATGATCAGTAAACTAAGGCGACTTGGTTCCCCAAATTTCGTTCTTCTATGTTGAAGCGTTCATTTCCAGTAACAGTTTGAATTTTGAGGTTTCACTCTGTTTTCTCCTATATTGATAGATGTATTTGGAACTCTAAATCGAACACGGTTTTTGCTAGCTTCTTGAAACTTGACACAGTAAAGTAGTTTCACGTTCTATCTCTGTGTTTTGTTTCCTCTTGATGTAGCCCTAAGCAGTGACTGGCGAGAAGCACTTTCATGGAAAGGGGTTGCCAAGCTTCCAAAAATTACGAATCTCCAGAAATCTCAGCAAATATTTTTTCACCCAAATTGGATGATACTTTCAGGTAATGATCAGTACACTAAGGCGACTTGGTTCCCCAAATTTCGTTCTTCTATGTTGAAGTGTTCATTTCCAGTAAAAGTTTGAATTTTTAGGTTTCACTCTGTTTTCTCCTATATTGATAGATGTATTTGCAACTCTAAATCCAACACGGATTGTGCTAGCTTCTTGAAACTTGACACAGTAAAGTAGTTTCACATTCTATCTCTATGTTTTGTTTCCTCTTGATGTAGCCCTAAGCAGTGACTGGCGAGAAGCACTTTCATGGAAAGGGGTTGCCAAGCTTCCAAAAATTACGTATCTCCAGAAATGTCAGCAAATATTTTTTCACCCAAACTGGATGATACTTTCAGGTAATGATCAGTACACTAAGGCGACTTGGTTCCCCAAATTTCGTTCTTCTATGTTGAAGCGTTCATTTCCAGTAACAGTTTGAATTTTTGGGTTTCACTCTGTTTTCTCCTATATTGATAGATGTATTTGGAACTCTAAATCGAACACGGTTTGTGCTAGCTTCTTGAAACTTGACACAGTAAAGTAGTTTCACGTTCTATCTCTATGTTTTGTTTCCTCTTGATGTAGCCCTAAGCAGTGACTGGCGAGAAGCACTTTCATGGAAAGGGGTTGCCAAGCTTCCAAAAATTACGAATCTCCAGAAATGTCAGCAAATATTTTTTCACCCAAACTGGATGATACTTTCAGGTAATGATCAGTACACTAAGGCGACTTGGTTCCCCAAATTTCGTTCTTCTATGTTGAAGCGTTCATTTCCAGTAACAGTTTGATTTTGAGGTTTCACTCTGTTTTCTCCTATATTGATAGATGTATTTGCAACTCTAAATCCAACACGGTTTTTGCTAGCTTCTTGAAACTTGACACAGTAAAGTAGTTTCACGTTCTATCTCTATGTTTTGTTTCCTCTTGATGTAGCCCTAAGCAGTGACTGGCGAGAAGCACTTTCATGGAAAGGGGTTGCCAAGCTTCCAAAAATTACGAATCTCCAGAAATGTCAGCAAATATTTTTTCACCCAAACTGAATGATACTTTCAGGTAATGATCAGTACACTAAGGCGACTTGGTTCCCCAAATTTCGTTCTTCTATATTGAAGCGTTCATTTCCAGTAACAGTTTGCATTTTTAGGTTTCACTCTGTTTTCTCCTATATTGATAGATGTATTTGGAACTCTAAATCCAACACGGTTTGTGCTAGCTTCTTGAAACTTGACACAGTAAAGTAGTTTCACGTTCTATCTCTATGTTTTGTTTCCTCTTGATGTAGCCCTAAGCAGTGACTGGCGAGAAACACTTTCATGGAAAGGGGTTGCCAAGCTTCCAAAAATTACGAATCTCCAGAAATCTCAGCAAATATTTTTTCACCCAAACTGGATGATACTTTCAGGTAATGATCAGTACACTAAGGCGACTTGGTTCCGCACATTTCGTTCTTCTATATTGAAGCGTTCATTTCCAGTAACAGTTTGAATTTTTAGGTTTCAATCTGTTTTCTCCTATATTGATAGATGTATTTGGAACTCTAAATCCAACACGGTTTGTGCTAGCTTCTTGAAACTTGACACAGTAAAGTAGTTTCACGTTCTATCTCTATGTTTTGTTTCCTCTTGACGTAGCCCTAAGCAGTGACTGGCGAGAAACACTTTCATGGAAAGGGGTTGCCAAGCTTCCAAAAATTACGAATCTCCAGAAATGTCAGCAAATATTTTTTCACCCAAACTGGATGATACTTTCAGGTAATGATCAGTACACTAAGGCTACTTGGTTCCCCAAATTTCGTTCTTCTATGTTGAAGCGTTCATTTCCAGTAACAGTTTGAATTTTCAGGTTTCACTCTGTTTTCTCCTATATTGATAGATGTATTTGGAACTCTAAATCCAACACGGTTTGTGCTAGCTTCTTGAAACTTGACACAGTAAAATAGTTTCACGTTCTATCTCTATGTTTTGTTTCCTCTTGATGTAGCCCTAAGCACTGACTGGCGAGAAACACTTTCATGGAAAGGGGTTGCGAAGCTTCCAAAAATTACGAATCTCCAGAAATCTCAGCCAATATTTTTTCACCCAAACTGGATGATACTTTCAGGTAATGATCAGTAAACTAAGGCGACTTGGTTCCCCAAATTTCGTTCTTCTATGTTGAAGCGTTCATTTCCAGTAACAGTTTGAATTTTGAGGTTTCACTCTGTTTTCTCCTATATTGATAGATGTATTTGGAACTCTAAATCGAACACGGTTTTTGCTAGCTTCTTGAAACTTGACACAGTAAAGTAGTTTCACGTTCTATCTCTATGTTTTGTTTCCTCTTGATGTAGCCCTAAGCAGTGACTGGCGAGAAGCACTTTCATGGAAAGGGGTTGCCAAGCTTCCAAAAATTACGAATCTCCAGAAATCTCAGCAAATATTTTTTCACCCAAATTGGATGATACTTTCAGGTAATGATCAGTACACTAAGGCGACTTGGTTCCCCAAATTTCGTTCTTCTATGTTGAAGCGTTCATTTCCAGTAACAGTTTGATTTTGAGGTTTCACTCTGTTTTCTCCTATATTGATAGATGTATTTGCAACTCTAAATCCAACACGGTTTTTGCTAGCTTCTTGAAACTTGACACAGTAAAGTAGTTTCACGTTCTATCTCTATGTTTTGTTTCCTCTTGATGTAGCCCTAAGCAGTGACTGGCGAGAAGCACTTTCATGGAAAGGGGTTGCCAAGCTTCCAAAAATTACGAATCTCCAGAAATGTCAGCAAATATTTTTTCACCCAAACTGGATGATACTTTCAGGTAATGATCAGTACACTAAGGCGACTTGGTTCCCCAAATTTCGTTCTTCTATATTGAAGCGTTCATTTCCAGTAACAGTTTGCATTTTTAGGTTTCACTCTGTTTTCTCCTATATTGATAGATGTATTTGGAACTCTAAATCCAACACGGTTTGTGCTAGCTTCTTGAAACTTGACACAGTAAAGTAGTTTCACGTTCTATCTCTATGTTTTGTTTCCTCTTGATGTAGCCCTAAGCAGTGACTGGCGAGAAGCACTTTCATGGAAAGGGGTTGCCAAGCTTCCAAAAATTACGAATCTCCAGAAATGTCAGCAAATATTTTTTCACCCAAACTGGATGATACTTTCAGGTAATGATCAGTACACTAAGGCGACTTGGTTCCCCAAATTTCGTTCTTCTATATTGAAGCGTTCATTTCCAGTAACAGTTTGCATTTTTAGGTTTCACTCTGTTTTCTCCTATATTGATAGATGTATTTGGAACACTAAATCCAACACGGTTTGTGCTAGCTTCTTGAATCTTGACACAGTAAAGTAGTTTCACGTTCTATCTCTATGTTTTGTTTCCTCTTGATGTAGCCCTAAGCAGTGACTGGCGAGAAACACTTTCATGGAAAGGGGTTGCCAAGCTTCCAAAAATTACGAATCTCCAGAAATGTCAGCAAATATTTTTTCACCCAAACTGGATGATACTTTCAGGTAATGATCAGTACACTAAGGCGACTTGGTTCCCCAAATTTCGTTCTTCTATATTGAAGCGTTCATTTCCAGTAACAGTTTGCATTTTTAGGTTTCACTCTGTTTTCTCCTATATTGATAGATGTATTTGGAACTCTAAATCCAACACGGTTTGTGCTAGCTTCTTGAAACTTGACACAGTAAAGTAGTTTCACGTTCTATCTCTATGTTTTGTTTCCTCTTGATGTAGCCCTAAGCAGTGACTGGCGAGAAACACTTTCATGGAAAGGGGTTGCCAAGCTTCCAAAAATTACGAATCTCCAGAAATCTCAGCAAATATTTTTTCACCCAAACTGGATGATACTTTCAGGTAATGATCAGTACACTAAGGCGACTTGGTTCCGCACATTTCGTTCTTCTATGTTGAAGCGTTCATTTCCAGTAACAGTTTGAATTTTTAGGTTTCAATCTGTTTTCTCCTATATTGATAGATGTATTTGCAACTCTAAATCCAACACGGTTTGTGCTAGCTTCTGGAAACTTGACACAGTAAAGTAGTTTCACGTTCTATCTCTATGTTTTGTTTCCTCTTGATGTAGCCCTATGCACTGACTGGCGAGAAACCCTTTCATGGAAAGGGTTTGCCTAGCTTCCAAAAATTACGAATCTCCAGAAATCTCAGCCAATATTTTTTCACCCAAACTGGATGTTACTTTCAGGTAATGATCAGTAAACGAAGGTGACTTGGTTCCTTAAATTTCGTTCTTCTATGTTGAAGCGTTCATTTCCAGTAACAGTTTGAATT